>NC_135239.1:171297632-171603209 GCF_051348905.1 Ranitomeya variabilis | reverse complement strand
GTCTTTTTTAATGTACTTCTTGTGATGTTTCGTTTGAGGCTGCAGGTGCAAATACTCCCCGTAGTGTCCACCATCACTCCTGGAACAGGACATGATCATTGTGCAATGCTGCAGTTACTTACCATAGTTTCTTGCATCATCGGTGATGGACGCTGCAAAAGAGAAGATTGCAGGGCTGGCACTATGCTTCTGTCTGCATTGCTGTTGCTTCTAACTGTGAAAAAAGACATCGTTAGGAGGCAGTGATAGAAGTAAGTGACACCAACTCTATTTGAGGGTGGTAATAAAAGTTGTGGGGCAGTGCTGTTGTCTCTCACTGCTTCCATCTCCATCCCCTGACAACATCTTGGTTCACAGTTATAAGCAGCGAGATAGAAGCAGAGTGCTGGCGCTGCACTCACCTCTTCCACAGCTGTCGATCACTATGGACCCAAGACATCTTCAGAGGGCTGTAATGTAAGAAACTGTAGTAAGTAACTATATAAACCAAAAAATTGGAGTGCTATACAATGTAGTTAAAAATATCATAAGATTTATGAACATGATTTAAAAAAACATACAACATATTAGACATAATAAAGATATCAACAAGGACAGGAAGCCTAGAAAACAGCCAGGAAACTGGAGTGGACAAACAGCCAGTGTTTAATCACAGTGGATAGTGGTAAGCGATCCACATATTAGAAAACAATTATAGTTTAGTTGAAAAAAACAGACTATATTAACCCCGGTGATACCAGGTGAAAAGGTGAGTAGACGATACCTTTTTTTCACAGGGAGAAAAAGCTACCGTTAAACGAGTTTTGGGACTGTGCCACATCCTGGTGGACACAACCACAATATGGGAAGCACCACTTATCTTGAGTTACAATCTAATTTTCATCAACTGCACATGCATAACAAACATAGGTCACAAGAGGTATCACCTCCTCACTAGAGATGAGATTACGATCACCGAAATTGCAATATTCACCAATTAATTAATTGAATATTCGCCGAACATAAATGAACACCATTCATGTCAATGGGAGTCAAACTCAAATGCTATCAAAACACATCAAATGTCACCACCTCAAAATGACAATGTGGGATACGGCAGGCTGTATCACATTCAGCAACAGAAAAAATTATAATTTTTTTTTAAAGCGCATTAAGTCTGCAGACAGTTTCATAATATCGCCACAAAATGACAACATGGGATATGGCGGGCTGTTTCACATTTAGCTAGTGAAAAAATATTATTTAGAATGCTATACTCATGCATGGAGCACAAATGAAGCAGTGCACAACACACTTGTATGGAAAGTGCCCTGCTGGCTTTGTCTGTAAACCTCAGTAATGGCATAAAAAATGCTGGAAGGTAAATTTAACAGCCAAACTGGATACTACCTAGCTACACTATCTGACTGATATGCAACCACCTAGCTAACTAGCTAAAATCTTGCTTCTAACCATGGCAGCGTCAGGAGCAGTCTCTCTGCGCTGTTACAGTGTGAAAATGGAGCTAAAACAAGATGTCTGCTATTTATATGGAGAGGGAAATGTGATTTCAGCAGCCAATGACACAAGCCATTGTGTCAGGACATTGTAGGTGTTTCCTGCGCCCTGATTGGCTAGCGGCAATGTGCACACAAAAAGGTAGGGAAAAAAATGACTGTTTACAAGAACTCGCCTCTGAGCTCTGCAAACCCCCTCCTCTCATCAAACACGTGCCAAACGCTCATGATACACCACCATTATCGTTGTTAAAGTGCTGAAAATACTTTTGTGGCAACGCAAATATTTTCCCTCACTTTTACCAAATGTTACTAATTTTTTTCCTCATGTTTCCAATCATGAATCCGAATGTGCCATATTCATACTGACTTAAGGTTTGGCGATCATTTTCCGAACAAATTCGCTTATCAATAATCATCATCACTATGACTTGTGGGAGGAAACCGGAGGAAACACACACAAACATGGGGAGAACATGCAAACTCCTTGCAGATCTTGTCCTTGGTGGGATTTGAACCCAGGATCCCAGCGCTGGAAGGCTGCAGTGCTAACCACTCAGCCACTGTGCTGCCCTGTCTTACTATGTTGTGCATTTTTTGATCTGTATATGTCCACGCTTAATTGTAAACTGCTGCGGAATATGTTGGTCAATAGAAATAAAATTAACATGGACAGAGAAAAGGCTAGGGGCCAGTCAACTTAATGACTAGGGGCTAGTCTCAGTGCTTTTGCACACTGCTCCCTCATTTCCTGTGCAGCTGGGGCAGAGTGACCACGACCTCTACCACCTCTTCCTCTGAGCTACCCAAGTCACTTGTATGGCCTTGACTCCATGTGGGGTCTAAGGCCTCATCATCTCCCATTACATCATCACACCTCTCCAGTATGTCTGTCACTCTGCTGCCCTACTAATCCACTTATGTCCTTGCTTGTACTTTGCTTCTCCCCTCTGCAAATCTCTTCATTGTCTCCTAATTCCACAATGTATCCAATTCAAGCTACTAATACTGACCTACAAAGCCATCCATTATCTGTCTCCCCCATACATCTCTGAACTAATCTCCTGATATCTCCCACAACATAACCTCTGGTCCTCTCAAGATGTCCTTCTCTTCTCCACGATCGTACATTCCTCAGCCAATCGCCTGCAGGAGTTTCCCGAGTACACTCCATCCTGTAGAATTCTGTGCCTCTACACATCCAATAATCCTCTACATTTGGAACTTTCATGTGGAACTTGAAAACCCATGTCCTCAGAACAGCTTACAGCCTACAATGACCCCACTGCCACCTCACCAACACCAAAGCTGCTGCTTTTGACGTGCCCGTGAGAGCAAACCACGTGATCCCTTAGACATAATAGTTTTGCCGCAGGTGTAGGAAAACCTAGATTTGACTCTGATTAAGTTACCTTTATATGAATTTTGAATAATAATATTCACACCATTGCTGCCTGTGAAGTGTAAAGAAGATATGAAACTTACATTTTTGCTAAATTTGGACAGAATTAGTTTTTGGTTACGTATCCATTCTCTTCACTTTTTTTAAATAGACTGATACATCCAATAATACATTCTCCACTATTTTTCTACTTATTAGTCTCATTAAATGAAATATTACAATTTGAGCCTTACCTTAATTGTAGATCATGATTTTTTTATACTATCATCATGATCCATTTTACTAACACCTACCACAAAAGACCAATGGACTAAATATTTCATAATTACGGTAACTAATGAATAATGAACACATTTCCCATTTTCATGTCACATTGTGTTAAGTCATTCCCGGCATAGAGGCTGGTATATGTTTTTATACGCTCATCAGGGATGTCTGGTGTAAGGTCAGAGAATAGATGTATTTTATAATAATTGACAGAATCTGAGGATACCATTTATTCTGCAGAGCACAGCTGTCATCCCATATGAGGGACGCGCTTTCACGTGACCAGTGCTGTATATGTCACAAATATGTTTGTTCTCAAATGTGACATTCTAGCTGTATATAATATACCATAAAAAATAGAAAAAGAAAACTATATACAGTATATATATATATATATATATTTTTTTTATAAAAAAAAAGAACATTACACATATTAATTACAACGGTAACAATAGGAAGTGTTGTAAATTAATAGTATCCAGTAAAGTAATAGTGAACAATACCCGTATAAAATTAAAAACAGAATGGGATTAAACATGTTACCCACTACTTAGAAGCGTACCTTGGGGAGAGGGGCCTCAGGTACAAATTTTCAAAAGAAAACACAAAAAAAGTAGCAGTGGGGCTGCTAGCGCCAGAAATCTAAGACAGTGCACATATCCCATGTTTCTGGCTGGGGACAAATTGTTTGCACGACACAAGAGAGATAATTTAATTACTTTATTTATCCAAAATGTGCGTGACTGCGTGTGCGTAACTGCATGTGTGTGACTTTGGTTTTCTGACTGTATGTGCATGACTGCGTGTGTGTGTGTGCATGACTGCATGCATGTCTGGCTGTGTATGCTTGCCTGTGTGTGCATTACTGCATGTACATGACTGTGTGCATTACTGTGTGTGTATATGTGGAGCGCCCGCTAGGACCGTGGGGTACATGATCATGAGTAAGACTTCATAGTTGAAACGCGTTGATCCTCCTCACTGGTGTGCCAGGTGTTTGCTATGTAAAGATTTTTCTTTTTGAAGAACTATTTATCGCTTTAGTTGTCTAATAAAGTCTCACAAAGTCTGAACTGCCTCCACCTCCAGCTGGATCATTTCTCTTTTTGTCTTCACTTGCTGTGGGTGCTCACCCCGAACCGTGCTGGGCGTTGGCAGGTCTGGGGATTTCGTCTAAGACCGGTAAGCTGACTACATTCCTTTTTTCTTAAGAAATATTAAAGGTTAAAAAAAGATACATTTGAAGATAGATTTTACGTTTACTCCATGTAAAATTATATTTTCAGAGTAAGTAAGTAGAAAATCCCCGAATCCCACCACTGTCTTCACTCATTTAGGTATTGTAGTCTTCTACCTAGATATTACTGGCATGATGAGTTAAGAAGATGCATGTGCCCAGCAGCAAAATGTCCTAGTAAATTACATTAGAATCTTTGGCAACTATGAACATTACAAGTATAATACAATCATTTAACTGCTGCCCTTGCCTAGTGACGCAATTATTCCGCACTACTTGTGTTGCTGTGTACACACGGTTGTTTGCTCTGGCGTTGCTTTGTCAATAAGTGGCTTTTAGCGGCTGGTATTTATTACCACTCTGTACAGTAATTCAGGTACCAACCCCAATCAGCATTACAGGATCGGGATCAATAAATATACTTCCAAGCGATACGGGGTATATAAACGTTGTGACATCAGAACCTTAGCTTTGCACAGAACATCCCGGAACGTTGCATGTTGTATGGAAACCATAGTTATATTAATAGTAAACATTACCTACATAGATGAAGAACAGAGCTCTATTGATTTCCATTTGGCAGACTGACATGTTATGGTATATCTGCTGCACGGGGAGGGGAAAACCAGCAATAATGGTGCCCAGCAATCTGTAACATCGCACGCACCCATTGTCATGTGTTATTTACTGAACTACTGTCCTTATAGATTTACAGCCTGTATTCTGTGAATGGAAACAGAAGGGGTCTGTCATCCGAGAACACGTCTTGCCTTGATAGTGCTAACTTTTACATTAGGAAATTTTCACATGAACTAAGTTGCACTTGAAAAGGAGAAATGATGAGAATAGCATGATAATTTAATTATAAAACAGTTATTAATACAGCTCTGGCAAAAATTAACCCCTTCATGACCCAGCCTATTTTGATCTTAATGACCTGGCCATTTTTTGCAATTCTGACCAGTGTCCCTTTATGAGGTAATAACTCAGGAAAGCTTCAACGGATCCTAGCGGTTCTGAGATTTTTTTTCGTGACATTTTGGGCTTCATGTTAGTAGTAAATTTAGGTCAATAATTTTTGCATTTATTTGTTTAAAAAATTGGAAATTTAGTGAAAATTTCGCAATTTTAAAATTTTGAATTTTTATTCTGTTAAACCAGAGAGTTATGTGACACAATATAGTTAATAAATTACATTTCCCACATGTCTACTTTACATCAGCACAATTTTGGAAACAAATTTTTTTGCTAGGAAGTTATAAGGGTTAAAATTTGACCAGCGATTTCTCATTTTTACAACAAAATTTACTAAACCATTTTTTTAGCGACCACCTCACATTTGTAGTCAGTTTGTGGGGTCTGTATGGCTGAAAATACCCAAAAGTTACACCATTCTAAAAACTGCACCCCTCAAGGTGCTCAAAACCACATTCAAGAAGTTTATTAACCCTTCAGGTGTTTCACAGTAGCAGAAGCAACATGGAGAGAAAAAAATGAAAATTTAACTTATTAGTCACAAAAATTATCTTTTAGCAACAATTTTTTTTATTTTCCCAAGGGTAAAAGGAGAAAGTGGACCCCAAAAGTTTTCCAATTTGTCCTGAGTATGCCGATACCCCATATGTGGGGGGAACCACTTTATGGGCGCACAGCAGGGCTCGGAAGGGAAGGAGCGCTATTTGATTTTTTGAATGAAAAATTGGCTCCAATCTTTAGCGGACACCATGTCGCCTAAACATTGGAGCTTTCCCACAAGTGACCCCATTTTGGAAAATAGACCCCCCAATGAACTTATCTAGATGCATATTGAGCACTTTAAACCCCCAGGTGCTTCACAAATTGATCCGTAAAAATGAAAAAGTACTTTTTTTCACAAAAAAGTTCTTTTAGCCTCAATTTTTTCACTTTCACATGGGAAGCAGGATAAAATGGATCCGAAAAGTTGTTGGACAATTTCTCCTGAGTACACCAATACCTCACATGTGGGGATAAACCACTGTTTGGGCACACGTCAAGGATCGGAAGGAAAGGAGCGCCATTTGACTCTGAATGAAAAATTAGCTCCAATCGTTAGCGGACACCATGTCGAGTTTGGAGAGCCCCTGATGTTCCTAAACATTGGAGCTCCTCCCTAAGTGACCCCATTTTGTAAACTAGACCTCCCAAGGAACTAATCTAGATGTGTGGTGAGCACTTTGAACCCCCCAGTGCTTCACAGAAGTTTATAACGCAGAGCTGTGAAAATAAAAAATAATTTTTCATTCCTCTAAAATTATGTTTTAGCAAGCAATTTTTTATTTTCGCAAGGGTAACAGGAGAAATTGGACCCCATAAGTTGTTGTCCAGTTTGTCCTGAGTACGCTGATACCCAATATGTGAGGGTAAACTACTGTTTGGGCACACGTCGGGGCTCGGAAGGGAAGTAATGACGTTTTGAAATGCAGACTTTGATGGAATGGTCTGCGTGCGTCATGTTAAGTTTGCAGAGCCCCTGATGTACCTAAACAGTAGAAACCCCCCACAAGTGACCCCATTTTGGAAACTAGACACCCGAAGGAACTTATCTAGATGTGGAGTGAGCACTTTGAACCCCCAAGTGCTTTGCAGTCGTTTATAACGCAGAGCCGTGAAAATAAAAAATAATTTTTCTTTCCTCAAAAATGATTTTTTAGCCCACAACTTTTTATTTTCACAAGGTTAACAGGAGAAATTGGACCCCAAAAAATGTTTTGCAGTTTGTTCTGAGTACACTGATACCCCATATGTGGGGTTAAACCACTGTTTGGGCACACGTCGGGGCTCGAAAAGGAACTAGTCACGTTTTTAAATGCAGACTGATGGAATGGTCTGTGTTATGACCCCAATGGCGAGGGTCTCAGAGGAACGTGGAAGTCTGCAGAATACAAAAATCCAGCTCATAGGGCAGTGGTAACTGGGTTGACCATATATCTACTCCTAACGCCAACACTAGAAGTAGCCGGGGATCATTCCTACGTTGATTCTAGATGACACGCGCCAGCCGGAGAATCTAGCTACCCCTAGTAGAGGAAAACAAAGACCTTTCTTGCCTCCAGAGAAGGGGACCCCAAAGCTGGATAGAAGCCCCCCACAAATAATGACGGTGAGGTAAGAGGAAATGACAAACACAGAAATGAACCAGGTTTAGCACAGAGAGGCCCGCTTACTGATAGCAGAATAAAGAAAGGTAACTTATATGGTCAACAAAAACCCTATCAAAATCCACACTGGAAATTCAAGAACCCCCGAACCGTCTAACGGTCCGGGGGGAGAACACCAGCCCCCCTAGAGCTTCCAGCAAAGGTCAGGATATAGATTTGGAACAAGCTGGACAAAAATACAAAACCAAAACAAATAGCAAAAAGCAAAAGGCAGACTTAGCTGATATAACTGGAACCAGGATCAGTAGACAAGAGCACAGCAGACTAGCTCTGATAACTACGTTGCCAGGCATTGAACTGAAGGTCCAGGGAGCTTATATAGCAACACCCCTAACTAACGACCCAGGTGCGGATAAAAGGAATGACAGAAAAACCAGAGTCAAAAAACTAGTAACCACTAGAGGGAGCAAAAAGCAAATTCACAACAGTACCCCCCCCTTAGTGAGGGGTCACCGAACCCTCACCACGACCACCAGGGCGATCAGGATGAGCGGCATGAAAGGCACGAACTAAATCGGCCGCATGAACATCAGAGGCGACCACCCAGGAATTATCCTCCTGACCATAGCCCTTCCACTTGACCAGGTACTGAAGCCTCCGCCTGGAGAGGCGAGAATCCAAGATCTTCTCCACCACGTACTCCAACTCGCCCTCAACCAACACCGAAGCAGGAGGCTCAGCAGAAGGAACTACAGGCACAATGTACCGCCGCAACAAGGACCTATGAAATACATTGTGAATAGCAAACGACACAGGAAGATCCAGACGAAAAGATACAGGATTAAGGATTTCCAATATCTTGTAAGGCCCAATAAAACGAGGTTTAAATTTGGGAGAGGAGACCTTCATAGGAACAAAGCGGGAAGAAAGCCATACCAAATCCCCAACGCGTAGTCGGGGACCCACACCGCGGCGGCGGTTGGCAAAGCGCTGAGCCTTCTCCTGTGACAACTTCAAGTTGTCCACCACATGATTCCAGATCTGCTGCAACCTATCCACCACAGAATCCACCCCAGGACAGTCAGAAGGCTCCACGTGACCCGAAGAAAAGCGAGGATGGAAACCAGAGTTGCAGAAAAAAGGCGAAACCAAGGTGGCGGAACTAGCCCGATTATTAAGGGCAAACTCAGCCAACGGCAAGAATGTAACCCAATCGTCCTGATCAGCAGAGACAAAACACCTCAAATAAGCCTCCAAAGTCTGATTGGTTCGCTCCGTCTGTCCATTAGTCTGAGGATGGAAAGCAGACGAAAACGACAAATCAATGCCCATCCTACTACAAAAGGATCGCCAGAACCTGGAAACGAACTGGGATCCTCTGTCTGACACAATATTCTCAGGAATGCCGTGCAAACGAACCACGTTCTGGAAAAACACAGGAACCAGATCGGAAGAGGAAGGCAGCTTAGGCAAAGGAACCAAATGGACCATCTTGGAGAAGCGATCACATATCACCCAGATAACGGACATGCCCTGAGATAGCGGAAGATCAGAAATGAAATCCATGGAGATATGTGTCCAAGGTCTCTTCGGGACAGGCAAGGGCAAGAGCAAACCGCTGGCACGAGAACAGCAAGGCTTAGCTCGAGCACAAGTCCCACAGGACTGCACAAATGACCGCACATCCCTTGACAAGGAAGGCCACCAAAAGGACCTGGCCACCAGATCTCTGGTGCCAAAAATTCCCGGGTGACCTGCCAACACCGAGGAATGAACCTCGGAAATGACTCTGCTGGTCCACTTATCCGGGACAAACAGTCTGTCAGGTGGACAAGACTCAGGCCTATCAGCCTGAAATCTCTGCAACACACGTCGCAGATCCGGAGAAATAGCTGACAAGATAACTCCATCTTTAAGAATACCAACAGGATCAGCGACTCCAGGAGCATCAGGCACAAAGCTCCTAGAAAGAGCATCGGCCTTCACATTCTTTGAACCTGGTAAATACGAGACAACAAAATCAAAGCGGGAGAAAAACAATGACCAGCGGGCCTGTCTAGGATTAAGGCGTTTAGCAGACTCGAGATACATCAGATTTTTGTGATCAGTCAAGACCACCACACGATGCTTAGCACCCTCGAGCCAATGACGCCACTCCTCAAATGCCCATTTCATGGCCAACAACTCCCGATTGCCCACATCATAATTTCGCTCGGCAGGCGAAAACTTCCTAGAGAAAAAGGCACAAGGTTTCATAACAGAGCAACCAGGGCCTCTCTGCGACAAAACGGCCCCGGCCCCAATCTCCGAAGCATCCACCTCAACCTGAAAGGGAAGTGAGACGTCAGGCTGGCACAAAACAGGCGCCGAAGTAAACCGGCGTTTCAACTCCTGGAAAGCCTCCACGGCAGCAGGAGCCCAGTTAGCTACATCGGAGCCCTTCTTGGTCATATCCGTCAAAGGTTTCACAATGCTAGAAAAATTAGCGATAAAACGACGGTAGAAGTTAGCGAAGCCCAAGAACTTCTGAAGACTCTTAACTGACGAGGGCTGAGTCCAATCAAGAATAGCTCGGACCTTGACTGGGTCCATCTCCACAGCAGAAGGGGAAAAAATGAACCCCAAAAAGGGAACCTTCTGTACACCAAAGAGACACTTTGAGCCCTTGACAAACAAAGAATTTTCACGCAAAATTTTAAAGACCAACCTGACCTGCTCCACATGCGAATCCCAATTATCAGAAAAAACCAAAATATCATCCAGATAAACAATCAAAAATTTATCCAGATACTTCCGGAAAATGTCATGCATAAAGGACTGAAAAACTGAAGGCGCATTGGAGAGCCCAAAAGGCATCACCAAGTACTCAAAATGACCTTCGGGCGTATTGAATGCGGTTTTCCATTCATCACCTTGCTTAATGCGCACAAGGTTGTACGCACCACGAAGGTCTATCTTGGTGAACCACTTGGCACCCTTAATCCGGGCAAACAAGTCAGACAACAGCGGTAAAGGATACTGAAATTTGACAGTGATCTTATTTAAAAGCCGATAATCAATACAAGGTCTCAAAGATCCGTCCTTTTTTGCCACAAAAAAGAATCCCGCACCAAGAGGGGAAGAAGACGGACGAATATGTCCTTTCTCCAAAGACTCCTTGATATATGAACGCATAGCGGTATGTTCAGGTACCGACAGATTAAACAGTCTTCCCTTAGGAAATTTACTGCCTGGGATCAAATCTATAGCACAGTCACAGTCCCTATGAGGAGGTAGTGCACTGGACTCAGACTCACTGAAGACATCCTGATAATCAGACAAATACTCCGGAACTTCCGAAGGCGTAGAAGAAGCAATAGACACAGGCAGGGAATCCCCATGAATACCACGACAGCCCCAACTTGAGACTGACATAGCCTTCCAGTCCAGGACTGGATTATGGGTCTGTAACCATGGCAGCCCTAAAACAACCAAATCATGCATTTTATGTAAAACCAGGAAAGGTATCACCTCGCGGTGTTCAGGAGTCATGCACATGGTAACCTGTGTCCAATACTGCGGTTTATTTGCTGCCAATGGTGTAGCATCAATACCCCTAAGAGGAATAGGATTTTCTAATGGTTCAAGAGTAAAACCACAGCTCTTAGCAAATGAGAGATCCATGAGACTCAGGGCAGCACCTGAATCTACAAACGCCATGACAGGATAAGATGACAGTGAGCAAATCAAAGTTACAGACAGAATAAATTTAGGTTGCAAATTACCAACGGTGACAGGACTAACAACCTTAGCTATACGTTTAGAGCATGCTGAGATAACATGTGTAGAATCACCACAGTAGTAGCACAAGCCATTCCGGCGTCTATGAATTTTCCGCTCATTTCTAGTCAGGATTCTATCACATTGCATTAAATCAGGTGTCTGTTCAGACAACACCATGAGGGAATTTGCGGTTTTTCTATCACATTGCACCGAATTAGGTGTCTGTTCAGACAACACCATGAGGGAATTTGCGGTTTTGCGCTCCCGCAACCGCCGGTCAATTTGAATAGCCAGTGCCATAGTATCATTCAGACCTGTGGGAATGGGAAAACCCACCATAACATTCTTAATGGCTTCAGAAAGGCCATTTCTAAAATTAGCGGCCAGTGCACACTCGTTCCAATGTGTCAGCACGGACCATTTCCGAAATTTTTGGCAATACACTTCAGCCTCGTCCTGCCCCTGAGACATAGCCAGCAAGGCCTTTTCTGCCTGAATCTCAAGATTGGGTTCCTCATAAAGTAAACCGAGCGCCAGAAAAAACGCATCAAGATCAGCCAATGCCGGATCTCCTGGCGCCAGCGAAAAAGCCCAATCCTGAGGGTCGCCCCGTAAGAACGAAATAACAATTTTTACTTGCTGAGCAGAATCTCCGGATGAACAGGGTCTCAGGGACAAAAACAATTTACAATTATTCACGAAATTCCTAAACTTAAACCTGTCTCCGGAAAACAGTTCAGGAATCGGTATTTTAGGTTCTGACCTAGGATTTCTGATAACATAGTCTTGTATGCCCTGCACACGAGTAGCCAGCTGGTCCACACTTGTAATCAAGGTCTGGACATTCATGTCTGCAGCAAGCATAGCCACTCTGAGGTAAAGGGGAAGAAGAAAAAAAAAAAAACTCAGAATCTTCTTTCTTATAATCCCTCTTCTGCAATGCATTAAACATTTAATACTGGCCTGGCAAACTGTTATGACCCCAATGGCGAGGGTCTCAGAGGAACGTGGAAGTCTGCAGAATACAAAAATCCAGCTCATAGGGCAGTGGTAACTGGGTTGACCATATATCTACTCCTAACGCCAACACTAGAAGTAGCCGGGGATCATTCCTACGTTGATTCTAGATGACACGCGCCAGCCGGAGAATCTAGCTACCCCTAGTAGAGGAAAACAAAGACCTTTCTTGCCTCCAGAGAAGGGGACCCCAAAGCTGGATAGAAGCCCCCCACAAATAATGACGGTGAGGTAAGAGGAAATGACAAACACAGAAATGAACCAGGTTTAGCACAGAGAGGCCCGCTTACTGATAGCAGAATAAAGAAAGGTAACTTATATGGTCAACAAAAACCCTATCAAAATCCACACTGGAAATTCAAGAACCCCCGAACCGTCTAACGGTCCGGGGGGAGAACACCAGCCCCCCTAGAGCTTCCAGCAAAGGTCAGGATATAGATTTGGAACAAGCTGGACAAAAATACAAAACCAAAACAAATAGCAAAAAGCAAAAGGCAGACTTAGCTGATATAACTGGAACCAGGATCAGTAGACAAGAGCACAGCAGACTAGCTCTGATAACTACGTTGCCAGGCATTGAACTGAAGGTCCAGGGAGCTTATATAGCAACACCCCTAACTAACGACCCAGGTGCGGATAAAAGGAATGACAGAAAAACCAGAGTCAAAAAACTAGTAACCACTAGAGGGAGCAAAAAGCAAATTCACAACAGGTCTGCGGCCATGACGTTGCGTTTGCAGAGCCCCTGATGTGCCTAAACAGTAGAAACCCCCCACAAGTGACCCCATTTTGGAAACTAGACCCCCATGGAACTTATCTAGATGTGTGGTGAGCACGTTCAACCCCCAAGTGCTTCACAGAAGTTTATAACACAGAGCCGTGAAAATAAAAAATCATTTTTCCTTCCTCAAAAATAATTTTTTAGCCCACAATTTTTTATTTTCACAAGGGTAACAGGAGAAATTGGACCCCAAAAGTTGTTGTCCAGTTTGTCCTGAGTATGCTGGTACCCCAGTGGTAAACCACTGTTTGGGCACATGTCAGGGCTCAGAAGGGAGGGAGCACCATTTGACTTTTCCAATGCAAGATTGGCTGGAATCAATCGTGGTGCCATGTCACGTTTGGAGACCCCCTGATGTACCTAAACAGTGGAAACCCCCTCAATTCTAGCTCCAACTCTAACCCCAACACACCCCTAATCCCAACTCTAACCATGACCCTAATCACAACCCTAACCCCAACACACCCCTAACCCTAATCCCAACCCTAACCACAACAATAACACCAACACACCCCTAACCCTAATCCCAACCCTAACCACAACCCTAACCCCAACACACCCCTAGCCCTAATCCCAACCATAACCCTAACCACAAGCCTAACCCTAACGCCAACACACCCCTAACCCTAATCTTAACCCTAATTGCAACCCTAACCCTAATTCCAACCCTAACTCTAATTCTAACCCTAAGGCTATTTGCCCACGTTGCGGATTTGTGTGCGAATTTTTCCGTACTGTTTTTGAAAAATTTGCAGGTAATCTGCAGGTAAAATGCACTGCGTTTTACCTGTGGATTTACAGCGGATTTACAGTGTTTTTGGTGCAGATTTCACCTGCGAATTCTTATTCAGGAACAGGTGTAAAACACTGCCGAATCCGCACAAAGATTTAACATGCTGCGAAAAATACAGAGTGGTATTTTCCGCACCATGGGCACAGCAGATTTGGTTTTCCATAGGTTTACGTGGTATTGTAAACATGATGGAAAACTGCTACGAATCGGCAGCAGCCAATCCGCTGCGGATCCACAGCCAAATCCACACCGTGTGCACATAGCCTAATTCTAACCCTAACGCTAATTCCAACCCTAACCCTAATTCTAACCCTAGCCCTAATTCTAACCCTAATTCTAACCCTAACCCTAATTGCAAGCCTAACCCTAACCCTATTTCTAACCATAACCATAATTGCAACCCTAACCCTAACCCTAATTCTAACCCTAACCCTAGTGGAAAAGTAAAAAATATATTTTCTTTATTTTATTATGTTCCCTACCTATGGGGTTGATAAGGGGGGTTATTTACTATTTTTTTTATTTTGATCACTGTGACAGGATCTATCACAGTGATCAAAATGAATGAACGAATCTGCCGGCCGGGCAGGCCGCACTGCGCATGCGCCCGCCATTTTGGAAGATGGCAGCACCCATCCTAGAAGCTGGACGGACACCGGAAGGGACACCAGGACTCTGAAGGTATGGGGGGTAGGATCGGAAAGTGGGGGGCGCCGGACAGGAGGGAGGGAAGAGGACGGGAGATGATTATGGCAGGGGACATAATGGAGGGGAGGAAAGACTAACGGTGGCGGCAGATCGCCGCTGTCAGTCAGTGGGGGGGTCAGATCGGGGTCTCCAGCCATGGCCGATGATATTGCAGCATCGGCCATGGCTGGATTGTAATATTTCGCCAAGTTTCATTGGTGAAATATTACAAATTGCTCTGATTGGCTTTTTCACTTTCAACAGCCAATCAGAGCAATCGTAGCCGCGGGGGGGGGGGGGCAAAGCCACCCTCCAAGGCTGAAGTACCACCCCCCCTGTTACTGTAGGTCAGGTGAAATTTCAGTTAACCCTTTCACCCGACCAGCAGGAACGCGATCCCTCCATGACGCCACATAGGCGTCACAGGTCAGATTGGCAGCGACTTTCAAGACGCCTATGTGGCGTCACAGGTTGGGAAGGGGTTAAGAGACCACCACATCATAACCCTGTCATGGCCAGCCCAATCTCCAGACCTGGACCCCATTGAAAACCTCTGGAATGTAATCAAGAGGATGATGGAAAGTCACAAGCCATCAAACAAAGAAGAACTGCTTAAATTTTTGTGCCAGAAGCAGTGTGAAAGACTGGTGGAAAGCATGAAAGCTGGGATTAAAAATCATGGTTATTCCACAAAATATTGATTTCTGAACTCTTTCTGAGTTAAAACATTATTATTGTTGTTTCTAAATGATTATAAACTTGTTTTCTTTGCATTATTTGAGGCCTGAAAGCACTGTTGTTGTTGTTTTTTTATTTTGACCATTTTTCTTTGTCAGAAAAAAATACAAAATGTATTGCTTGGAAATTCGGAGACATGTTGTCAGAAGTTTATAGAATAAAACAACAATTTATATTTTACTCAAAAATATACCTATAAAGAGAAAAATCAGACAAACTGAACATTTTGCAGTGATCTCTTAATTTTTGCCAGAGCTGTATGTTAAGGGTCCATTTTATTTTTGCGTTTGTGCCTCTTTTTTTGGGAGGGGGTTAGTCTGTTCTTTAAATATGCCTTTTTCTTCTTTTTAATTTGCACCTTCTATGAAAGATTTGTTTTAATATGTTTGGGGCAAATTTTGAGATATTTTAATATTTTAAACGAAACGCACATATTTGTTTTGCTCTAAAAAGACCCCAAAGTAGTTTAAAAAGAAATAAATAGGATAAAATTTGCATAAAATAAGATTTGCAAAATATTCATGAATCACAAACACCTTTTGGAAAAAATTGGTACAAAAAAAAATGTAAATAAATGCCATAACATAAAAGTGACAAAAAAGGTCAATGATGTAGCAGGTCCGTAGTGCTAAGGATTCAGTAGAATAAATCTCATTGTTGTGTAATGAAAAGCTGTGAAACTTCCTAATGTACTTTATGGAGCAGATTCAACATTGAATTTGCACTTTTTTTAGAGAGAGATTCTCTCTTTTTTATGCTTTTTTTAATTACTTCTGTATTTATTTTGCGCCCTTTATTGTTAGTCAATGTGATTGTAGTTGGCCAAATCCAAATGTTTCAATATAATTAATGATTTGCTACATAAAAAGTACTTTAATACTTCCCTGGTGTATCTTTTGTACTTTTGTATTTTTCCACGATTGAAAACAATTATATAATGTTTTGAAAGGATTGTGCAACTTTTCATTTAAAGCAAAAGAGCAACAACAAAAAAGACATCTTTGAATTTGCATAAAATTGTAGTTACATTTATATAAATTTTTCCCTTTTTTATACTGTTCACATTTACATTTAATAAATTGTTGAATTATTTCTTAGTGTTTTTTAAGGTAATGAGCTGATAATTTCTATAAATGTATTGTTTATTGTTGGTTGCTGTGTATCCATGATACAATCCCCCCATCCAAATACATAGAGCTAATTGAAAACCTGTTTGGAGGGAGCGAGAAGTTTATTGGACACAGTTCACACATTGACCTCTAGAACAAAACAGTATGCAGACGAGTTGGTACAAATCAATTTTATTGACCCCACACATGTGACGTCACACCAGGCCACCTAATCTAAAGAGAAGCCACATATGGTGGAAGATAACAGGCTCCAATCCTCGGGCCACAGGTTACTGACATGGCTGATGGACCGGATTCCTATGAATCAAGTTGCGACAACTCTAGTATTCCGTAAGCTCTAAGGATCCCTCTAGTGGTGGCTGCAAGAAGTCAGGAAAATTTGACTGCAGAACACCTAAAAAACCACAGCTCTAACAACTAATATATTACATGTATTAATATGCCACATATAAAGCTCTATGTTCAGGGTAAATAAACAGAAAATCCCAGAATTATTAGAAAACAACTTTTACTACACAAAGAGCCCAATTTATTTTTGCATTTGCTCCTTTTTTTTTAGTTTTTGGTGGTTTTAGCCTGTTTTTCAATTATTTATCAAAATGGTGTCCAAACGTGACATACTGTACATAACACTTCAAATTAACATAATATTCACACATACTAGACAAAATTGATTGTTGAGTGTAAAAAAGAGAACCATAAGATAAAGATCAAGTAATCTTTATTGAAAAAAAACTTTAAAATAAATTTAAAATTCACAGAGTGCCCAGTCAGGGGGACTCTGCTCCACCCAATGTAATTTCTAATGAACTGCTATTTTGGTAGGAGAATAATCAAAAGGACAACACAGTAAAGTGAGATATTAATATAGAATGCAATCAAGTAACTTCTCACTATACTATATAGTAATAATCATATAAAAATAGTGGGTAGCTCAAAGATTTGATCATGTAATGTGCTTAGTAGCCAAATACAGTGATTATAACAACATACTCATATGTGCGAGATAAACAATAACCTCATCACCAAGAATAGGGCACTATGATAAACACCTGTAGAAAAGAGGAAAGGATGGTAGGAGAAATTAAAAAGGATGGGAACAGCATCCCCATCACCCTGACTAGCGTTTCGCCAACTGCTTCTTTCTGGGGCTCCCCTGGGCTGCGGGTTGATGTTAATAGCCTAGGAAAGGGCCATGGATATTGACCCCCTCCCAGGCTAATAACATTATCTCTCAGCTGCCCCAGAAATGACGTATCCATTAGACGCGCCAAGGCTACTGGTGCAGTGGCAAGTAATGTAATAGTTGTGGGGTTTATGTCAGCTCACATTAAGCCTACAGGTTAGTAATGGAGAGGAATCTTTAAGCGCCCCATTGCTAACCCCATAATTATATTGTAATAAAGACACAGCAAGAATAAAGTCCTTTATTTGAAATAAAACTCCCCACTCTATTTTGCTCATTTATTTTCAAGAATAAAAAATAAAACCCCAGCTCTCACCTGGGGTGGCTGAAAGCTGATGTTATTAGTTTTGGAGGTGGTCAATATCCATGGCCCTTTCTTAGGCTATGAATATCAGCTGTATGTTTAGCTTTTGCTAAAGTGATTAGAAGGGGTATCCAACATCATTTTTTGGGGGGGTTTCCCTATAATAACCAGTAAAGTCTAAGCAAACAGTTGTGAGCTGATATTACTAGCCTGGGAACCTTATGGACATTGGCCCGTTCCCAAAATATTAACATCAGCCCCCAGATGTTGGCTTTCCCTCAGCTGGTTATAAAATTTATGGGGGGCCAAAAGCTATTTTTTCATTTGTTTTTTTATTTATTAACAAGTACAGTAAGGTCACCTGAGTTCATAGCAGCTGTTTCTCTTGCTTTGTAAGTGCCAGACTGATGAACGACTGCAAGTCGAGCACTCAGCACTCTGGCATTCATCAATCCAGCACTCAAGCTACTGTGAGATCTGGTTGCTGTGAACTCAGGTAACTTAGCCAGAGTTCACAGCCACTGGGTCTCCCAGCAGCTGTGAGGCCCGGAAACCTCATGGGAGACTTTGAGGGACTTTTCAAGGCTACTGGAGTTTCCAACTGCTGGAACACATGGAGATTGTGAACTAAGGATACCTTAGGTGTGTATTTCACTGTATTTGTTAATAAATACTGAGCAGACTGTGAGAAGCACGGCCTAGCTGTGACCGGTGGTGATATATATGAATATAATAGATAAAGAAAATAATTGAATTAGCCTTATGTTTTTTTTCATAGATACATTAATTACCTTTTATTGCAGTATTACTTTATTAGATATTAAAACAAGCATTTCCCCGTGGACCCCTGGATTCCACCTAGATGTAATATAACACTTCATAGAAAAAGGACTCCACTGGATAATGATTAATGAAATAAATAAATAAATCCAGCAATATTGTATCAATTGCAATGAAGTTGTTTAATTAGAGCAGCATGTGTCTGAGAATTACATTTAGAATGTCATTATATAAAATCAATATTGGGTTTGTTAAAGGGAACCTATCAGGACGATTTTACTGCTGAAACTGGTGGGATGACTGTGGAGCTCCTAGTACATCAATTAAATGATACCTGTTTTGTAGTAATCTAAAAGGCCATCACTGAGAAATCAGGCTTTCTTGTCAGATGCAAATGAGCCTGGGGGCGTGTCAATGCTTTTAGAGTACAATTACACAAATCCAATTAAATTCCATTCTAATTTGCATATGGCTTTGACGCTTGATTTCCCAATGTTGGCACATCAGATTAATGTAAAATAGGTATTATTTTTATTGTTGTACTAAGGGTACTGTCACACAGTACCATTTTGATCGCTACGACGTTACAATTCGTGACGTTCTAGCGATATCGTTACGATATCGCAGTGTCTGACACGCAGCAGCGATCAGGGATCCTGCTGAGAATCGTACGTCGTAGCAGATCGTGTGGAACTTTCTTTCGTCACTTGATCACCCGCTGACATCGCTGGATCGTTGTGTGTGACAGCGATCCAGCGATGTGTTCGCTTGTAACCAGGGTAAACATCGGGTAACTAAGCGCAGGGCCGCGCTTAGTAACCCGATGTTTACCGTGGTTACCAGCGTAAACGTAAAAAAACAAACAGGACATACTTACATTCCGGTGTCTGTCCTCCAGCGTCTCAGCTTCTCTCCACTGTGTGAGCGCCGGCCGGAAAGCGAGCACAGCGGTGACGTCTGACGTCACCGCTGTGCTCGCTTTCCGGCTATGGCGCTTACACAGTGGAGAGAAGCAGAACGCCGGGGACAGACACCGGAATGTAAGTATGTACTGTTTGTTTTTTTACATTTACGCTGGTAACCACGGTAAACATCGGGTTACTAAGCGCGGCCCTGCGCTTAGTTACCCGATGTTTACCCTGGTTACCGGGGACTTCGGCATCGCTCCAGCGCCGTGATTGCAACGTGTGACCGCAGTCTACGACGCTGGAGCGATATTCATACGATCGCTGCGACGTCACGGATCGTGCCGTCGTAGCGATCAAAATGGTACTGTGTGACAGTACCTTAAGACCTATACAGCAGCACCACTGGTTTCAGTAGTAAAGTTATTCTGACAGGTTTCCTTTAGTTCATAATGGTGGTCAGAATTATGCAGACATGTCAGATGTTAGAACATATATATACAACATTTTCTATAACTTTCCATGAGTTACTTACCTCGAAAAGTGCAAAGATCAGGAGGACTATGGAAGGACAATAAGACGGGAACTAATTGATAGGCGGGTTGGTCAAAAGTAGATAGCAGTGACTGGCAATATGGAGTGGTGTTCACATAGTGACATAGCTAAAGAGGAGCAGAGGCATTAAAAGTGCCCCAGTCCCGCAAGTGCCCAAAGGGAGATAGCAGTTGGCTTTCTGAAGTGGCACTCACAGACTGAAAGGTCAGGCTCTGAAAAAGTAAATCCCCCAGTGGACTCCACACTTACCTACATAAGCAGCAGTTAACACAATACGCTTGAGTGACTATGTACAGACAAGGGCAACATCTCATCATTCGTTTAATAAACTATCAAGTTTATTGTTTTATAGAAGCATGGGTACATTTGTCAATGAGCTTAATGTGATCTTTACACAGCATGCAGTTCTACAGGGGACCCTCAACATCAATGTTACCGTTGGGTCTTTGGCACCTCAGTCCAACATTGGGGAAGGTTATATTAGTTTGGGTGTAGATAGACCTGGAGCAAATAGTGAACAGTTAAGGCTTCTTTCACACTTTAGTTGTTTGGCGTCAGTTAGCTCCGATCGACGGATCCGTCAAAATTGTTTAGAAAATGGTTCTAACAGATCCGTTTTTTTGACGGATCAGTTACACTGATACGTAAAAAAACGGATATGTTAGAACCGTTGCGACCGTTTTTCCATCCGTTGTAACCGTTTTTTGACGGATCCGTTTTTAAAAAAAGGAGGATCTCAATGTGATTGGCTACTGGAAACTACTGGAAAACTATAAAATATATACAGTGTATTTACACTACATCTTTGAAAGGTTGTAGAGAAAGTGGCAAAGATGGAAGGGGTGCTGCCGAATATTGTGAAGATATGTGCGGATTTCAATTTTGAGGCAAATCGGTTGGCAGTCATCGTTCGAGACAAGGAGGACACTTTTGTGGTATCGGGAATCGGTATCGGATCCATATTACTGTGTAAAATAAAGAATTAAAATAAAAAATATTGATATACTCACCTCTCCGGAGGCCCCTGGACATCACCGCTGGTAACCGGCAGCCTTCTTTGCTTAAAATGGTCTCGTTTAGGGCCTTCCATGACGTCACGGCTTCTGATTGGTCGCGTGCCGCTCATGTGACCGCCACGCGACCAATCACAAGCCGTGACGTCATTCTCAGGCCCTAAACTCCTCATTCTAGGAATTTAGGACCTGAGAATGACGTCGCGGCTTGTGATTGGTCGCGTGGCGGTCACATGAGCGGCACGCGACCAATCAGAAGCCGTGACATCATGGAAGGCCCTAAGCGCGCTCATTTTAAGGAAAGAAGGCTGCCGGTTACCAGCGGTGATGTCCAGGGGCCTCCGGAGAGGTGAGTATATCAATATTTTTTATTTTAATTCTTTATTTTACACAGTAGTATGGATCCCAGGGCCTGAAGGAGAGTTTCCTCTCCTTCAGACCCTGGGAACCATCAGGATACCTTCCGATACTTGGTGTCCCATTGACTTGTATTGGTATCGGGTATCGGTATCGGCGATATCCGATACTTTTCGGGTATCGGCCGATACTATCCGATACCGATACTTTCAAGTATCGGACAGTATCGCTCAACACTAGTCAGAAACCACCTTGCGGGATTACCACAACACAAGTTTTCGCAGTCCAGTAGCAGTCTCCAGAATGCGGGACAATTTTGCAGACCACTTCATGTCTCCTCAAGGATCAGTTGACTGGCAGTACGAAATGGTGTAAAAAAAATTTTTTTTCACACTTGGAAATATACCTTGTTTTTTGTTTTGTTACAAAAAAAAATGCCTAATTCTGCATTCAGGACCTGAAAATTACGTCACGGCTTGCTGTGATTGGTCGCGTCGCGGTCACATGGGCGGCACGCAACCAATCACAAGCCGTGACGTAATTTTTAAATGCGCGCGTTTCCTGCCTCCCGTGACGTCACGGCTTGTGATTGGTCGCGTCGCCCATGTGACCGCGACGCGACCAATCACAAGCCGGAACGTAATTTTAAAATCCTGAATGCCTAGAATTAGGCATTGAGGACCTGAAAATTACGTCACGGCTTGCTGTGATTG
This sequence comes from Ranitomeya variabilis, assembly GCF_051348905.1. Taxonomy (NCBI): domain Eukaryota; kingdom Metazoa; phylum Chordata; class Amphibia; order Anura; family Dendrobatidae; genus Ranitomeya; species Ranitomeya variabilis. Next base: position 171,580,967 of record NC_135239.1, on the reverse strand, counting down.
GTCGCGTCGCGGCCACATGGGCGGCACGCGACCAATCACAAGCCGTGACGTCACGGAAGGAAGTAAACGCGCGCATTTTAAGCAAAGAACGCTGCCGGTTCCCTCGGTGAGGTCCAGGCTGCGTCGGAGAGGTGAGTATAGCAATATTTTTTATTTTAATTCTTTATTTTACACATTAATGTTGTTTCGATACCGATACCCGATACCACAAAAGTATCGGATCTCGGTATCGGAATTCCGATACCCGCAAGTAGGGTTGAGCGACTTTCATTTTTTTAAGATCGAGTTGGGTTTTGTGAAACCCGACTTTGTCCAGAGTCGAGTCGAGTGCAGTCGGCCGATTATCGCTAAAAGTCGGGGATCGACCGAAACACGAAACCCAATGCAAGTCAATGGGGAAGCATAGTCGGCAGTGAGTGGAGGCCAGGAAAACACCTACAGTGCCCATTTTAATGCAAAAAACATCCATTCTTGTTTCTGAAGCTTGTCAATCTTAATTAACTTTATAATAATAGTTGGGCATAGGAAATTGGGGGTCATTTGGCAAAAGTTGTGGGGGGAGTAGGGCTGGCTCAAGTTTTTCGTTGGCCCAGGAAATGCGGACTACGTCACGGCGGTGTTGCAGGGAGAGGTAAGTATTTCAACGTTGCAAGTGCTGTGATCCTGAGCAAGCAGGGGGGGCCCACTTGTTCGCATTGGCACTGGCACAGGGCCCCTCAAAGTACGGCGGTGTGTTTGGCGGGGGCGCCTCCCACCAGCAGCGACACTTTTGCGTACTCTGAGGGGCCCTGTGCCAGTGACGTCGCCAACGAGTATGCCCCCCCACCTGATGAAGGAACCTGCACTTTCATCTGCACCTTCCTCTTTGTCCCTGTGTAAGGTGGTATAACATGCGGGAAGGGGAACCTTACTTTCAGCAGGGTCAGATTCTGGCTGTGTAGAGTACAAGGGGAATGTAGTGGTCTAGGTCAATGTACCAGCAGACTCATCTAGCAGTGGCTGGGCAATGGGCAGGATGAGGAGGAAACAGATATAGGGCCAAAGAATAAAGTAGGCTAAATGCAGTTCAAAATTGGTAACAGGACTAAACAGGCGGCATTGCTTTGTTCAGTGGAGTAGCAAACCCAAGAGCAGCAGACACTGTTTCAAGGGCCTAACCACACTAGTAGGCCAAATGCAGTTTAATATCTGATAGTATAGGCCGAAAGCCAGAATGTGGAAGCTCAGCTTTGTTCAGTTGAGGACAACACCAGGGAGGGGCAGACACCGTTAGTAGGCCGGAACAGCCAATTTTTTAAAAAACAGCAGTTAATAAGAGCCAGAAGGTAGAAGCTCAGCTTTATTCAGTTGAGGACAACACCAGGCAGGGGCAGACACCTTTAGTAGGCCGGAACAGCCAATTTCATTTTTAAAAATCGTAATTTGGAACAGAAGGTTGAAGCACAGCTTTATGAATTTACAGAATGCAAGGACAATGCGGTCTTTAACATGCTGGTGGAGGGGTGGGATGGCTTTTCTCGCAAAAGAATTGTCAACTGGGTAGCTCATAGCGTGGTACATCGTAGTCCATCCTGGCTTCATTAATATTAAATAAAATAAAAAAATAGGCTCTATGCACTGTAAAATAGCTTCCAGGGGTACACGGGCAGCAGTGGTCTGGTCAGTGGAGGCCTAGTGGAAGGAGGGACCGCAGACAGGCTTCGAAGGCCTAACATAATAAAATGGGCTGGCTGTAGGCACTTTATAATTGGTTCCAGGGGTACACGGGCAGCAGTGGTCTGGTCAGTGGAGGCCTAGTGGAAGGAGGGACCGCAGACAGGCTTCGAAGGCCTAACATAATAAAATGGGCTGGCTGTAGGCACTTTATAATTGGTTCCAGGGGTACACGGGCAGCAGTGGTCTGGTCAGTGGAGGCCTAGTGGAAGGAGGGACCGCAGACAGGCTTCGAAGGCCTAACATAAAAAAATAAGCTGGCTGTAGGCACTTTATAATTGGTTCCAGGGGTACACGGGCAGCAGTGGTCTGGTCAGTGGAGGCCTAGTGGAAGGAGGGACCGCAGACAGGCTTCGAAGGCCTAACATAATAAAATGGGCTGGCTGTAGGCACTTTATAATTGGTTCCAGGGGTACACGGGCAGCAGTGGTCTGGTCAGTCGAGGCCTAGTGGAAGGAGGGACCGCAGACAGGCTTCGAAGGCCTAACATAATAAAATGGGCTGGCTGTAGGCACTTTATAATTGGTTCCAGGGGTACATGGGCAGCAGTGGTCTGGTCAGTGGAGGCCTAGTGGAAGGAGGGACCGCAGACAGGCTTCGAAGGCCTAACATAATAAAATGGGCTGGCTGTAGGCACTTTATAATTGGTTCCAGGGGTACACGGGCAGCAGTGGTCTGGTCAGTGGAGGCCTAGTGGAAGGAGGGACCGCAGACAGGCTTCGAAGGCCTAACATAATAAAATGGGCTGGCTGTAGGCACTTTATAATTGGTTCCAGGGGTACACGGGCAGCAGTGGTCTGGTCAGTGGAGGCCTAGTGGAAGGAGGGACCGCAGACAGGCTTCGAAGGCCTAACATAATAAAATGGGCTGGCTGTAGGCACTTTATAATTGGTTCCAGGGGTACACGGGCAGCAGTGGTCTGGTCAGTGGAGGCCTAGTGGAAGGAGGGACCGCAGACAGGCTTCGAAGGCCTAACATAATAAAATGGGCTGGCTGTAGGCACTTTATAATTGGTTCCAGGGGTACACGGGCAGCAGTGGTCTGGTCAGTGGAGGCCTAGTGGAAGGAGGGACCGCAGACAGGCTTCGAAGGCCTAACATAAAAAAATAAGCTGGCTGTAGGCACTTTATAATTGGTTCCAGGGGTACACGGGCAGCAGTGGTCTGGTCAGTGGAGGCCTAGTGGAAGGAGGGACCGCAGACAGGCTTCGAAGGCCTAACATAATAAAATGGGCTGGCTGTAGGCACTTTATAATTGGTTCCAGGGGTACACGGGCAGCAGTGGTCTGGTCAGTGGAGGCCTAGTGGAAGGAGGGACCGCAGACAGGCTTCGAAGGCCTAACATAATAAAATGGGCTGGCTGTAGGCACTTTATAATTGGTTCCAGGGGTACACGGGCAGCAGTGGTCTGGAAGGAGGGACCGCAGACAGGCTTCGAAGGCCTAACATAATAAAATGGGCTGACTGTAGGCACTTTAAAATTGGTTCCAGGGGTACACGGGCAGCAGTGGTCTGGTTAGTGGAGGCCGATTGTAATGAGTGTCTGCCAGTTAGTAGTCCAAAACAACAAATAAATGTGAATGTCTCGCATTAAAACAAAACAAAAACACTAAAGGGTGCAATCATTAGGTTCAGGGGTGGGATCCTCTGCGTTGTTTCAGACCTAATAATTTAGCGCAAAGTATTTACTGTGGTAAATAGAGGACACTGCCCCTGACTATGTTAAGTACCATCATACATGTTAACACAATGGTATTGTCAGTGGCAGGTATGGAAGGATGTCAGCGCATAGACTAAACATTGGTGGAAGTGTGAGAGATAACTGTGGAAGTGGTAGAGCAATGTTTGACCTGGGGGTGGGTGAACTCTCTTGTGGCCGGCGGTACAAGCCCAGGACCCCTCATGTTACAACAGTGTGTCTGACGTTGGGTGCGCACCACCACCGCCAGAGACACTTTATTGTACTATGAGGGACCCAGTAGCAATGCCGTCGACCAAAAGCGAGCACACCCACCTCTTCAGACAAACAGCAGTCTCACGGGTGCTTGCGCCAAGTCGCGATACCAAGGCCCCGTGTGGGGAGTTTGGCCATTTAGTGAGGTGTAAACATGTCGTAGGCTGGACAATCAGCTGCAGAAAATTAGACATTAGAAAAGTAATTCACAGTAGTCCACAGGTAAGAGCTTTTCATAGGAAAGCTAGTTGTCGGCCGGGCAAGGTGGGGCAAAAGATTTCGAAATCCAGTTGTGGTTCATTTTAATGAATGTTAGATCGTCAACATTTTGGGTAGCCAGATGAGTCCTTTTTTCGGTTAATATTGAACCTGCAGCACTGAATACTCTTTCTGATAGGACACTTGCTGCCGGGCAAGCAAGCTCCTGCAATGCATATTCTGCCAATTCTGGCCAGGTGTCTAATTTGGAGGCCCAGTAATCAAATGGGAATGACGGTTGAGGGAGAACATCGATAAGGGATGAAAAATAGTTAGTAACCATACTGGACAAATGTTGTCTCCTGTCACTTTCAATTGATGCAGCAGTACCTGTCCTGTCTGCGGTCATAGCAAAATCACTCCACAACCTGGTCAGAAAACCCCTCTGTCCAATGCCACTTCTGATGTGTGCACCCCTAACACTCCTAGTCTGCTGCACCCTGGAGCTCGTGTGAGAACGATCACGTGCGCTGTGTGCTGGGAATGCCTGAAGCAAACGGTCAACAAGAGTTGATTGTTTGGTTGCTAATATTAGTTCCAAGTTCTCATGTGGCATAATATTTTGCAATTTGCCTTTATAGCGTGGATCAAGGAGGCAGGCCAACCAGTAATCGTCATCGTTCATCATTTTCGTAATGCGTGTGTCCCTTTTTAGGATACGTAAGGCATAATCCGCCATGTGGGCCAAAGTTCCAGTTGTCAAATCTCCGGTTGTGATTGGTTGGGGGGCAGTTTCAGGCAAATCTACGTCACTTGTGTCCCTCAAAAAACCAGAACCCGGCCTTGCCACGCAACCAATTTCCAGTGCCCCCGGGAAAGCTTCCGCATTAAAAATATACTCATCCCCATCATCCTCCTCGTCCTCCACCTCCTCTTCGCCCGCTACCTCGTCCTGTACACTGCCCTGACCAGACAATGGCTGACTGTCATCAAGGCTTTCCTCTTCCTCTGGTGCAGACGCCTGCTCCTTTATGTGCGTCAAACTTTGCATCAGCAGACGCATTAGGGGGATGCTCATGCTTATTACGGCGTTGTCTGCACTAACCAGCCGTGTGCATTCCTCAAAACACTGATGGACTTGACACATGTCTTGTATCTTGGACCACTGCACACCTGACAACTCCATGTCTGCCATCCTACTGCCTGCCCGTGTATGTGTATCCTCCCACAAAAACATAACAGCCCGCCTCTGTTGGCACAGTCTCTGAAGCATGTGCAGTGTTGAGTTCCACCTTGTTGCAACGTCTATGATTAGGCGATGCTGGGGAAGGTTCAAAGACCGCTGATAGGTCTGCATACGGCTGGCGTGTACAGGCGAACGTCGGATATGTGAGCAAAGTCCACGCACTTTGAGGAGCAGGTCGGAGAACCCAGGATAAGTTTTCAATAAGCACTGCACCACCAGGTTTAAGGTGTGAGCCAGGCAAAGAATGTGCTTCAGTTGGGAAAGGGAGATGGCAGCCATGAAATTCCTTCCGTTATCACTCACTACCTTGCCTGCCTCAAGATCTACTGTGCCCAGCCACGACTGCGTTTCTTGTTGCAAGAACTCGGACAGAACTTCCGCGGTGTGTCTGTTGTCGCCCAAACACTTCATAGCCAATACAGCCTGCTGACGCTTGCCAGTAGCTGGCCCATAATGGGACAACTGGTGTGCAACAGTGTCATCTGCCGATGGAGTGGTTGGCCGACTGCGGTCTGTGGAAGAGCTGTAGCTTCTGCAGGAGGACGAGGAGGAGGAGGGGGTGCGAACGCCTACAGCCAACTGTTTCCTAGACCGTGGGCTAGGCACAACTGTCCCGAAATTGATGTCCCCTGTGGACCCTGCATCCACCACATTCACCCAGTGTGCCGTGATGGACACATAACGTCCCTGGCCATGCCTACTGGTCCATGCATTTGTAGTCAGGTGCACCTTTGTACTCACAGATTGCCTGAGTGCATGGACGATGCGCTGTTTAACATGCTGGTGCAGGGCTGGGATGGCTTTTCTTGAAAAAAAGTGTCGACTGGGTAGCTCGTATCGTGGTTCAGCGTACTCCATCAGGGCTTTGAAAGCTTCGCTTTCAACTAACCGGTAGGGCATCATCTCTAACGAGATTAGTCTAGCTATGTGGGTGTTAAAACCCTGTGTACGCAGATGCGAGGATAAATACTTCCTTTTTCTAACCAGAGTCTCATGTAGTGTGAGCTGAACTGGAGAGATGGAGATCGTGGAACTTGCGGGTGTGCCGGTGGACATGGCAGACTGAGAGACGGTTGGAGACGGAATTGTTTCCGCCGGTGCCCTAGATGCAATATTTCCTCCTACAAAACTGGTGATTCCCTGACCCTGACTGCTTTTGGCTGTCAAAAAAACCTGCACAGATACTGCCGGTGGTGCGGAAAATGGTGGCCTTACAGTGACGGAAGGGATGTTGCGTTGCTGACTAGCTTCATTGGCCGAGGGTGCTACAACCTTAAGGGACGTTTGGTAGTTAGTCCAGGCTTGAAAATGCATGGTGGTTAAGTGTCTATGCATGCAACTAGTATTGAGACTTTTCAGATTCTGACCTCTGCTTAAGCTAGTTGAACATTTTTGACAGATGACTTTGCGCTGATCAATTGGATGTTGTTTAAAAAAATGCCAGACTGCACTCTTCCTAGCATCGGATCCCTTTTCAGGGATTGCAGACTGAGCTTTAACCGGATGGCCACGCTGTCCTCCAACAGGTTTTGGCTTTGACACGCGTTTTGGGCCAGATAGGGGCCCGGCAGATGGAACCTGTTGCGATGTTGATGCCTGCTGCGGCCCCTCCTCCACCTCCGCTTCTGAACTACTGCCGCCTGCAGTACAACCGGGTCATCTATTACCTCCTCTTCGAGCTCGTGTGCAACTTCGTCTGTGTCACTGTGTCGGTCGGTGGTATAGCGTTCGTGGCGGGGCAACATAGTCTCATCAGGGTCTGATTGTGGATCAGTACCCTGAGAGGGCAATGTGGTGGTCTGAGTCAAAGGAGCAGCATAGTACTCTGGCTGTGGCTGTGCATCAGTGCACTCCATGTCAGAATCTACTTGTAATGGGCATGGCCTGTTAAGTGTTTCACTTTCTAAGCCAGGGACGGTATGTGTAAAGAGCTCCATGGAGTAACCCGTTGTGTCGCCTGCTGCATCCTTCTCTCTTGTTGTAGTTTTTGCTGAGGAGGACAAGGAAGCGACTTGTCCCTGACCGTGAACATCCACAAGCGACGCGCTGCTTTTACATTTACCAGTTTCAGAAGAGGAGGCAAAAGAGCTAGAGGCTGAGTCTGCAATGTAAGCCAAAACTTGCTGTTGCTGCTCCGGCTTTAAAAGCGGTTTTCCTACTCCCAGAAAAGAAAGCTTTCGAGGCCTTGTGTAGCCAGACGACGAAACTGGCTCCACAGCTCCAGACTTAGGTGGAATATTTTGATCCCCACGACCACCTGATGCTCCACTACCACTACCATCATTACCAGCTGACAATGAACGCCCACGGCCACGACCTCTTGCACCAGACTTCCTCATTGTTTTAAAAACTTAACCAAAGTAACTTTATTTGTTGCTGCCAAACAACTTACACGGTGAGCTATAACTTCAGTATGATTTCTATATCCCTTAACAGGTTGGTGAGACCACAAGGAAAATCAGGCACAATGTTACACACTCTGTTTTCTGTGGCACCAAATCACAGAGATGACACACACGCAGGACTGTCACTCAAGCACAAATGTCAATATTAATCTCCCACCTATTTTTTTTTGTTTGTTTTCTCAGGGAGACTTTAGAAACCAAATAAGATAAAATGTTTTTTTCAGGGACAATTTAGAAACCAAATAATAAAAAAAATAAATAGGCTTTCTATGGCCCACAATTTGAGAGAGAGAGGTGGCACACCCAGGAGTCAAGACTGGCACACAAGCTGAAAGGGCAATATTAATCTCCCACTGTTTTTTTATTTAATTTTTTTTTTTTAAGGGAGACTTTAGAAACCAAATAATAAAAAAAAAAAAAGAAAAAAAAAGGCTTTCTATGGCCCACTGAATGAGAGATGGCACACACAGGAGTGGCACACAAGCCCTGACTGAGGCCAATATTTTTCTCCCACTGATTGATGTAGTGTTTTTTTTTAAGGTAGATTTTCGAACCCAAATCAAGGAAAAAAATAAATAGGCTTTCTATGGCCCACTAAGTGAGAGATGGCACACACAGGAGTGGCACACAAGCCCTGACTGAGGCCAATATTTTTCTCCCACTGATTGATGTAGTGTTTTTTTGTTGAGGTAGATTTTAGAACCCAAATCAAGGAAAAAAATAAATAGGCTTTCTATGGCCCACTAAGTGAGAGATGGCACACACAGGAGTGGCACACAAGCCCTGACTGAGGCCAATATTTTTCTCCCACTGATTGATGTAGTGTTTTTTTTTAAGGTAGATTTTCGAACCCAAATCAAGGAAAAAAATAAATAGGCTTTCTATGGCCCACTAAGTGAGAGATGGCACACACAGGAGTGGCACACAAGCCCTGACTGAGGCCAATATTTTTCTCCCACTGATTGATGTAGTGTTTTTTTTTTAAGGTAGATTTTCGAACCCAAATCAAAGAAAAAAATAAATAGGCTTTCTATGGCCCACAATTTGAGAGAGAGAGGTGGCACACCCAGGAGTCAAGACTGGCACACAAGCTGAAAGGGCAATATTAATCTCCCACTGTTTTTTTATTTAATTTTTTTTTTTAAAGGGAGACTTTAGAAACCAAATAATAATAATAATAAAAAAAAAAAAAGGCTTTCTATGGCCCACTGAATGAGAGATGGCACACACAGGAGTGGCACACAAGCCCTGACTGAGGCCAATATTTTTCTCCCACTAATTGATGTAGTGTTTTTTTTTAAGGTACATTTTCGAACCCAAATCAAGGAAAAAAATAAATAGGCTTTCTATGGCCCACTAAGTGAGAGATGGCACACACAGGAGTGGCACACAAGCCCTGACTGAGGCCAATATTTTTCTCCCACTGATTGATGTAGTGTTTTTTTGTTGAGGTAGATTTTAGAACCCAAATCAAGGAAAAAAATAAATAGGCTTTCTATGGCCCACAATTTGAGAGAGAGAGGTGGCACACCCAGGAGTCAAGACTGGCACACAAGCTGAAAGGGCAATATTAATCTCCCACTGTTTTTTTATTTAATTTTTTTTTTTTAAAGGGAGACTTTAGAAACCAAATAATAATAAAAAAAAATAAAAAAGGCTTTCTATGGCCCACTGAATGAGAGATGGCACACACAGGAGTGGCACACAAGCCCTGACTGAGGCCAATATTTTTCTCCCACTGATTGATGTAGTGTTTTTTTGGTGAGGTAGATTTTAGAACCCAAATCAAGGAAAAAAATAAATAGGCTTTCTATGGCCCACTCAGTGAGAGATGGCACACACAGGGATGGCACTCTAGCAGAAATGCAAATCTTAATCTCCCACAAAGAAAAAAAAAAAAAAAAAAAACAGGGACTGTCCTACAATTACTATCTCCCTGCAGTAATCTCAGCCAGGTATGGCAGGCAGCAACAGGAGTGGACTGATGCACAAATTAAATAAAAAGTGTGGACAAACAAAAAAGATAGCTGTGCAGAAAGGAAGGAACAAGAGGATATGTGCTTTGAAAAAAGCAGTTGGTTTCCACAGTGGCGTACACACAGCAATACAGCTATCATGGAGCCTTCTAGGGCAGCCCAATGAGCTACAGCGCTGAGAGAAAAAAAAATAAAAAAATGTAGCTTCCACTGTCCCTGCACACCGAAGGTGGTGTTGGACAGTGGAAATCACTACAGCACAAGCGGTTTGGTGGTTAGTGGACCCTGCCTAACGCTATCCCTGCTTCTGACGAAGCGGCAGCAAGTTCTCCCTAAGCTCAGATCAGCAGCAGTGAGATGGCGGTCGGCGGGAACGCCCCTTTATAGCCCCTGTGACGCCGCAGACAGCAAGCCAATCACTGCAATGCCCTTCTCTAAGATGGTGGGGACCAGGACCTATGTCATCACGCTGCCCACACTCTGCGTTCACCTTCATTGGCTGAGAAATGGTGCTTTTCGCGTCATTGAAACGCGACTTTGGCGTGAAAGTCGCGTACCGCATGGCCGACAAGCACAGGGGTCGGATCGGGTTTCATGAGACGCCGACTTAGCCAAAAGTCGGCGACTTTTGAAAATGAACGACCCGTTTCGCTCAACCCTACCAGCAAGTATCGGCCGATACCCGATACTTGCGGTATCGGAATGCTCAACACTATATACAACACATTAAATCATGCTAACATAAGTTAATGAAGTGTGAATACTTACGCGCTAGATCCTGGGCCCCAGCGTCGAGTTCCTCCCAGTTCTCCAGAACAGCACTGCACACTTCCTCCCATAGCCGTCGGGTGATGAACTGGTCTCGATTTTGAACCTCTTGGATGAGGGTGTCAACATCTATCCCCTCCTCTTCCTCAGCCTGTTTGGGAGCACGCTGTGAAGCCTTAACAAAAAAAAAAATTATAAAGGGAAAGATTGTACCACATGAATTTTACAGTTTACTAAACACCAAACCAAAAAGGAACTTACTCTTCGGTGACCGCCGCGATTAGCATTCCGACGACTATGGGAGGTGCTTTGAGGAACTCTAGGTCGAGCCCCGGATTGTGAAGACTAATAAAAAAATAAATAAATAAATTATGTGCTTGTATGGAGGCATATGTACTGTGTGTGTGCTGTGCTGAATGTCTGTGTTGGGTGTAGTGTGTTTTATGTGAGGATCTGTCTCTGCAAAACTTACACTATGCGCTCCCGCTCCTTGCATTTCTCCACCCTGCCCGTCTCCTTCTGGAAGCCCCTCTGCTTCAGCTTCCTGTGAAAACAGAATAAATACATATAGGGTTCAAAAACATGTTACCAGAGATGTACCAAAAAAAATTTATGAAGAAAAAAAAAATCACCTCAGGTGGCTGACGATGTGAGGGGGGGCTCTCAGAAGAAGACATTATGGTCCTGTTTTCCAGCGTCTGTCTTGGGTCCTTGCTGCGTTTGTCTTGGGTCCCGTTTGTCTTGGGTCCCTAAGAATCTGCAAGTATAAAGAGAGTTCTAAGCTACTATACAAAAGGATAGATACAGCTTTCAGGACTTTATACTTACATCTGTTTTCCAAACTTGGGGGGCCTGGCTGCGTCTGTCTTGGGTCCTTGCTGCGTTTGTCTTGGGTCCCGTTTGTCTTGGGTCCCGTTTGTCTTGGGTCCCTATGAATCTGCAAGTATAAAGAGAGTTCTAAGCTACTATACAAAAGGATAGATACAGCTTTCGGGACTTTATACTTTCATCTGTTTTCCAAACTTGGGGGGCCTGGCTGCGTCTGTCTTGGGTCCTTGCTGCGTTTGTCTTGGGTCCCGTTTGTCTTGTGTCCCTAATCTGCAAGTATAAAGAGAGTTCTAAGCTACTATACAAAAGGATAGATACAGCTTTCGGGACTTTATACTTACATCTGTTTTCCAAACTTGGGGGGCCTGGCTGCCACTGTCTTGGGTCCTTGCTGCGTTTTGTCTTGGGTCCCTTGCTTGGTCCCTCTAAGAATCTTCCAATTTAAACACAGTTTTAATTAGAATGATTATGTATTGGTATGCCAACATACATTTTGATTCCCCCCAAAAAAATTATTACACCCAAAAAAAAAATTTGTGTTAACTGTTACCTTCAAACTTGATATGCTTGATGCGCAAGCTGCAAAACCCTCCACCTCCTGTTTCCCCCCAAAATTCCTTGAAAGCAACACCAAAACTACTTCAAACTTGATATGCGCCATGCGCATGTTGGTAAACCTACCCCACCCCCTCCTCCAGACACAGTTTCAACCTTATAAAAAATTTCCCTCATTCAAACTTAAAATACCAATACCCAAAAATGTTAATTATGGTTACCCTACAGTTACTATTTTCTAAAACCAGATAACATTTTCTAGACCAAAGGTTTGCATTCCACATTTGTATATAGAACCTCAAACACCTTTATTGAATGTAGACCCAGTTTTAAATTTATCTTGAAATCATACTACGGACAGTTTTGTGGAATTTTTATTACAATTTTTTTTTTTTGTTGGAAAGTAAGAGCTACACTGCTCTTTATTTTAAATACCAGTACAGTATGTTAATGTATGAAAAATAACAAAAATGCAGGACACACACATCACACGGCATTTATACACACACCACACACATGTCACAGCACAGCCATTCAAAATACCAGTACAGTATGAAAAATAAAAACATGCAAGGTGGGCACACACACACACACACAGGCAGAACTCATGCTGGATGGCAGTACTCACATGGCAGTCTCTGGCAGGGTCTTGCTGGCTGGTGGTGTGATAGAAATATATATATCATGTAGATCTCACTTGCATGTATACTCCTCTATAATCAAATATATACTTATATGCTCACAGCTAATATATACATTATAATAAATGGTTTAAAATGGTTGACATGAACTAATATAACCCAGATAGATCATATGGGGTTTTCCATCTCTCAAAAGCAGAAGAGTGTCAGATGTTTGGTGACTGCTGATCAGATGTCTCCACTTTGTCCTAGACACAGAACTCAAGTTTAGTTGCTTAATCCTCTGTCATATAAGCATTAATCACCATGTTCCATATATGTTTAGATAACCAATGACAGAGGAGCTAGACAATATGGTAATTAACTAACCACCCCTGACAACCCCTAACCACTCCTTTCTATGTGAAAATATAAAACTATGTATGTACAATAAAGTTTCAGTATTGATGGAATGTTGTTCTGTCACAGTTGTGTACAGTCCATTCTTGATGAGCGCTCAAAATACTCAGTCTAATTGGGAGCGGCCACAGCACACACAGGGATATATTTATCCAACCCTAATATTTCCATAACAGAATGGCCCCCAACAGCGAGGCATGGATGAAACGCACACGTGGACCCACTACTGACCGGAGATACGGAAGTTGTAGCCGTGGCCTTGGCACAGGGGCAGGAGACTGCGCAGCTCCATAAGTAAGGTAAGAAAATGTTATCATCTTACCTGAAAGTCCCCTGTGCCCAGTCCTTGTCTATACCTCTTGCCGGTCAGGTGTGGTCTGGTCACAAATTCCCAGGTAGTGTAAAAAATCCGTAGCCACGAATCCACCCTGGGAGGTGTCTGCTGTGAGCCGTGTATATGTTCTATGTTTGTGTAAGATCCGGGAGAAGGAAGGAAAAGTGACTTTTGCTTTTGGTTGCTGGGTAACAGACTGCAGGAGGTCAAATCGCTCGATAAGTTATTGCAGGATTCCCGTGCATAGGAGGAACAGGTAGAGTTCCGGGGCAGGTAGTCCCATGTTCCAGGCACGGGTAGTGATAACTTAGAGAGGGCTACTGCAGATTCCCGTAGTGCCGGCGATCCAGTCAGGACGTCCGGACCGGGGTGGTAGATTTCCCGCTTGTTGTGCTTCTCAGGCACTCAGGCGGCCCGGGCGCAGGTGCGTCCAGTGCGATTGGCAGTAGTCTGTTCCAAGCGCAACCTGCATGTGTCACAGAATTTAAAAGGGCATCTCTCGGATTGTCTATCTGTTTCTGTCTGTCAAGTGTTGCTTCTTTAAGAAGCAGAAATAGTTCTCTTAAACTTCCTCTTTTTTCAGCTGAAGCAGAGATGCATTGTAAATCAAACTGTCACATCTGTTTTTTTTTCTGACTGTTTTCAGCTGCAATGCTGGCTATGTGTATTTTTTTTTGTGAAGAAGTGAAATTTAAATTGTATCTATCATTTTTGATGTGATTAAGTGTTTTCAGATACGTGATTTTAGTGACATTTGATATTATTGCAATGGCATACGGAATAAAAAGAGGTGGTGTGTCTCTGACTGCATTTGAGCGCAGAGATTCTAAAAAAAAAAAAAAAAGGAGAAGAGAAAAGCCGTTTTCATTTTTAATTTTTTTTACTCTCTTAAAGGGTCTTTTTCTTTTTGCGGCATTTTAAAGTTTTTTAATTAAGTTTTCCTCAATCTTCAATCTCTTTACCTTTTTACTTTTTTTTTGGGAAAAAGTTTTTTTTTCCTCTTGTATCAAAATTTTGAGTTTTTGGATGTGAACTAAGTTTTTGATGGTTTTTCTTATCGTTTTGGGTTTTTCTTAGAGTTTTATATACTCATTTTTTAGAAGTTTTTTTTAGTACTGTTTTCTTTTTTTATTTTTGTGTGTTTTTCATTTTTTGCTTTTGCCATGGGGAATAAGGTGGCCGAGCAACAGGAAAGTCTTTTTATTTCCTGATGAGAAAACAGCCCCTAGTTAGTGGCAGAACACGAAGGTGTTAAGTATGTGAAGATTTTGGAAGGTATAAAGTACGTGAAATTCATTAGAATGGCAGATTTCAAGCTGCGGAGTGGCATGACGTAGAAAGGAAAATAAGGGAAGTTAGCTGATGTTAGATTGCTGAATACTAATACATGGTATGAAGTAGCAGCAGAGCTTACATCGTTTAGGTGGTACAGAAAGTTATGTGAGCAAACCAGGAAGTGATTTTTGTGGGTATGAGACGGGAGAATCTGCGCAGTAGGTAGTTATTTTTGCACAGTATGTGGCGCGCCCCGTCTCTCCCTACAGGGAGAAGGCATAATTGCTCCTCTCTATTATTCTTGTTGTTCTCATCTATCCTCTTTTTTTCTCTGTCAGTCTTTTCTCTCCGCATCCTCGCTCTCTTTTCCTCTCCTCTTCCTCCACACTTTTCTCTTCTCTCTCCCCCTCTCTATCTCTCTCCTTCACACCTTCCATCTTCTCCTCCCTCTTCTCCTCACCCACGCTCTCTCCTCCTTCTCCACATCCATCTCTCCTCCTTCTTCACATCCATCTCTCCTCCTTCTTTTCCTTCTCCACACCCATCCCTCCTCCTCTCTCCACCTCCTTCTGCACACCCTGATTCTCCCCGTTTCTCTTTACCACACCTTTCTATCTCTCTCTCTTCCTTTGTCTCACTCCTCAACCCCTCCCTCTTCTTCTTCCTCTTTTTTTTCCTCCTTGTTGCCGGCTGGGCCAACGCCCAATTCAAACAATATGGTGCTTTCAGCACAAGGTTTCCCTCTATGCCCCTGGCACAAACCAGCCATTGCCAGTTGTGATATTGGGGAAAGAAGGTGAAAGCCCCCCCCCCCTACAGTGGGCAGCCCCAGACACATCAGGCAGCAGGCAGCTCAGCCCTGGGTGCAGAGGGGGGAGGAATGATATCAGAACGAGCTCACTGACAGATCCTCCGTTACCTCATTTCACAGTCAATAATATTGTAACCCTTAAGGTTTTACATGAACTTTGATATCACCATGTATTGATAATGTACAACTTCAGCACCGGTCAGAGCTGCCTACATTCACACCAACATAGAACTATAAGCCTAATCCATCACAGCTTCAGCAAGGGGGGAGACATCCTCACATAAAAAAGCAACTTCTAAGTCCAATATCAGTCAGTGTACGACCCCAGTACAAGCTATCACAACTATTCCTCTGATGAAGATGAAGAGGGAACATCATACATGCTGTCCAGTACTAGAAAAGAAACCCACAGGCACCAAGAATGCAAGGGCAGATAGAGGCACCACCATTACACTATGTGCACTGCACTTCAAGTCAGGTGACAATCTTCCAGACCCAGGGATGCATCCCATGCCATTTTACCGAAGAATGTAGCAGAAGCAGCAAACATATGCAGCCAGCTGGAATGATCTCTGGGCCATGAATGAAAATAGAAGCAGGTGATGCACTCTGGCCAATCATAAAGGAACAATTCAAACTTCCAGCAGAATTAGACGTACACGCTTGGGAGTCAGGGCCACAGCTAATTGAACAACTCAGGGAGTGGGCCAAAGGCAGATTGGCAGGACAAGCCATGACATGAGCCAAGATAAGACAGAGTCTGTAAAGAAGTTTCATTGCAGAGTAATGCAAGTATTCCAAGACTTGGGCTTCATCATTCAAGACCAGATACACAGGCCTTTGGGCATGGACTGAGACAGCCAATCAGGAAACCATTGATAGTGGCTAGGCCTAGGAACAGGTCAATAGCAGTGGACTGACCCAGAAAAAATGTTTTATGTGCGCCTAGGAGACTGTTTATTGCCGATTGTCACCAAAATTGCCGCCATTATAGCACCACAAAGAGCGCAAAGAAGGAAACAGGTGCCGTGCTGCTGACAACGCCGGAAGGGGAGCCAGAGGTGAAGACGCTACAAAGTGCCGATCGACACACCGGAAGAACCACTGCAGACTCCATAGAGGAGACACCGACCTCAATAAGGTTAGCAAAGGGGAGAAGCTATGTTGGAGCAGGGGGAAAAAGTGATGGCAGATGCAGCCACAGCCCCTGTAATGCCCCAAGACCTTGGGTTGGATGCAGCCGTCGGTCTCATGGCACCCCCGGGCCTCGCCACGAATGCACCTGCAGGCCCCGTCTTACCACCGCAGCTTCAATCAGCAGGCCGGACCCCGCTGCCGCTGCAGTACCCATCATGTTGTCCACAGTAGCCAAAGGGATTGAGTCCCAACCAGGGGTGCAGAAGACAGCCCCTCTCATGGTGACCACTGACCTGGAAGCGCAACCACCCTACAAAGACAGAAGAAGTGTCAAGAGTTACATCTGTGGCAAGTTTGGCCATTTCCAGAACCAGTGCAGGGCACCCACGCCCCCGAAGAGACTGGACCCATGCAATCCAAGAGTTGGTCCAGAGAAACAGGTCAAGGAGGAAGTGCAGAAAGCAGTGAAGTACCCCGTCCATAGGACAGAGGCAAGCAAGCCAGGCCCGCAAGACACTATGCTCCTGACATGTAAAACTTCATCTGCAGGACCAATACCTCAAATTACCCATAAAGTGGATGGCGTTGTCAGATCCAAAGTGATGCAGCCAGAAGTGTGATGACACTTGTGGAACTCGCTGATCCCACCTGCCTATCAGAATCCTCTGTGTCTCGCATGGGCATTGATGGTCAAGTCAGACATTCTCAGCTTACAAAGCCACTGAGCGTGTGCACTCAGCCAGGACACTCTATCCTGTCCCAGTTTGTGGTGTCAAGGAACTTCCACTCAACCTGCTGGGAGCGAACCTACTGCAGAAGCTGAAGGCAACCACAGTGTTCCACGAAGATGGGACGGTGACACTTTCTTCATCCCTGACCCAAGAAGAATCATGCTGGCGGCCCTACAAGAACTTTAAGCAACCGATGAGGCCTACTCAAGGAGGTACTGGACGTAGTACCAGGAAGTCTATGGTCTAAGGGACCCCAGCACGTGAGAAAACCTCAACTTTCAAAAGTGGTGGCAGTACTAAAAGTCAAAGCGCACGGAAAACTAAACACAGTAGGGGCACGAGGCAACAACATGGCGGATATGGCAGCCAAAGAAGCAGTCAAGGGAAGACAATATGGAAAAGTGGAAGAGGTCGCAGAGCCAGACGGCTACTACATGACGACTGAAGACAAGAAACCTGACCAAATGACGTCCTGTGATCTGCTCAAAAAGCTGCAAGAGCAAGCCCCAAAGGACAAGAAGGAATGCTGGATGCAGAAAAGAGCAGCACATGAAGAAGGAAGGGTATACTAAATGGACTACAAACCCGGTTTACCCCGAAGCATGTACCCTATGGTGGTCCAGTGGGCACATGGGCCCACACACAGATTAAAGACACAGATGAATGTTCCGATTGGTGCTTACTGGTTCGCTCCAGAAATCTCCACCCTAACAGCCAAGTTCATAAACAGCTGTCTGACCTGTGGCAAATGCAACCCTGGAAGAATGAAGAAAGTTCCCACACATCGTCTTGCCAGATCACTGTACCCCCTTCCAGAGGATCCAGATAGACCACATCCAAATTCCGCCAAGTGAAGGATTCGAATATGCCCTTGTGGTCGTGGACATGTTCTCAGGATGACAGCCAGAAGCTTTCCCAGTGTGGAAGCAGTCAGCAAAGACTACTGCAAAGAAGCTACTCTCAGAGACGAGATATGCAGCTATGGGGTCCCAGAAGTGATAGAGAGTGACCAGGGACCCGCATTCACAGCAAATCTCACACGAGAGATCTAGTCAGCAGTAGGGTCAGACTTAGGCCTACACACTCCCAATCACACTACTTAATGTAAGGCATACTTCCAGAGGCCCAGCAAAGCTGTTACTATATGAAATTTTGTTTGTGTCTAGTCCCAGGTTAGGGGTATCTTTTCCCTCAGCAGCTGACTATGTAATATGATACTTTGTCTGCTTATGTAATTGAACTCACCAAGAAACTTGCTAACATCCATTCTCGAGTTTTTTTCTTCATTGCCAGATCCAGATTCAGTGTCCGGTATGCACTCCTCGAAGCCAGGAGACTGGGTGTTGGTGAAAAAGTTTGTAAGGAGAACACCACTCGATCCCAGATTTTATGGTCCTGTTCAAGTGCTGCTGATGACACCAAACTCTGCGAAACTGGAGGGAAGACCCGCTTGGATCCACTCATCGCATCGCAAGAAAGCTCCCCTACCAGAAGATGACACCCAAGCCAGAATGATGTTGCGGCCTGACCGAAAAGATGACCTACCTGATAAAGACTACACATCGCTCACTACACATGCTATTGACTAAGAGACTGATTGCAACGAACCCCCGTTAGGGACAGATCTCCTGACCGCCCATTTGCGAAAAGTCTGTACGGAGTGGGGCACAGGCGTTAGGCTTGTGTCAGTTCGCCGACAGCACAAAAGAGTTGCAGCGCTTTGGGACAGGAGGCTAGGATTAGGGCAAGTGATATCTAAGGGGGGCTTGTGATAGAAATATATATATCATGTAGATCTCACTTGCATGAATACTCCTCTATAATCAAATATATACTTATATGCTCACAGCTAATATATACATTATAATAAATGGTTTAAAATGGTTGACACGAACTAATATAACCCAGACAGATCATATGGGGTTTTCCATCTCTCAAAAGCAGAAGAGTGTCAGATGTTTGGTGACTGCTGATCAGATGTCTCCACTTTGTCCTAGACACAGAACTCAAGTTTAGTTGCTTAATCCTCTGTCATATGAGCATTAATCACCATGTTCCATATATGTTTAGATAACCAATGACAGAGGAGCTAGACAATATGGTAATTAACTAACCACCCCTGACAACCCCTAACCACTCCTTTCTATGTGAAAATATAAAACTATGTATGTACAATAAAGTTTCAGTATTGATGGAATGTTGTTCTGTCACAGTTGTGTACAGTCCATTCTTGATGAGCGCTCAAAATACTCAGTCTAATTGGGAGCGGCCACAGCACACACAGGGATATATTTATCCAACCCTAATATTTCCATAACACTGGCAGGATCTGTCTTGCTGGCAGGGTCTGTCTTGCTGGCTGCTGGCAGAGTCTGTCTTGCTGGCAGGGTCTGTCTTGCTGGCTGCTGGCAGAGTCTGTCTTGCTGGCTGCTAGCAGGGTCTGTCTTGCTGGCAGAGTCTGTCTTGCTGGCAGGGTCTCTCTTGCTGGCTGCTGGCAGGGTCTGTCTTGCTGGCAGAGTCTGTCTTGCTGGCAGAGTCTGTCTTACTGGCAGGGTCTGTCTTGCTGGCTGCTGGCAGGGTCTGTCTTGCTGGCAGAGTCTGTCTTGCTGGCAGGATCTGTCTTGCTGGCAGGGTCTGTCTTGCTGGCTGCTGGCAGAGTCTGTCTTGCTGGCAGGGTCTGTCTTTCTGGCTGCTGGCAGAGTCTGTCTTGCTGGCAGGGTCTGTCTTGCTGGCTGCTGGCAGAGTCTGTCTTGCTGGCTGCTAGCAGGGTCTGTCTTGCTGGCAGAGTCTGTCTTGCTGGCAGGGTCTCTCTTGCTGGCTGCTGGCAGGGTCTGTCTTGCTGGCAGAGTCTGTCTTGCTGGCAGAGTCTGTCTTACTGGCAGGGTCTGTCTTGCTGGCTGCTGGCAGGGTCTGTCTTGCTGGCTGCTAGCAGGGTCTGTCTTGCTGGGTGCTAGCAGGGTCTGTCTTGCTGGCAGAGTCTGTCTTGCTGGCAGAGTCTGTCTTGCTGGCAGGGTCTGTCTTGCTGGCTGCTGGCAGGGTCTGTCTTGCTGGCTGCTAGCAGGGTCTGTCTTGCTGGGTGCTAGCAGGGTCTGTCTTGCTGGCAGAGTCTGTCTTGCTGGCAGAGTCTGTCTTGCTGGCAGGGTCTGTCTCTCTTGCTGACTGGCACTTTGTTCTCTCTTGATGGCACATTGAGGAATGAGGCCCACCTGTCCTGTTTATATAGTTTTGGGGTTGTCTGGGTAAAGTATCTACTTTTTGGAGCATGCTCAATTGAAAAAAATGGATTGGGGCGACAGATCTGCCAAATGATGGTTTGCGACGGATCCGTCGCCCATAGGCACCCATTCTATGAAATGGCGGTCGCGACAGATCCGTCGCGAACCGTCAATTAGGCGCAGACAAAAAATGTTACAATGGCCATCAATGTCTAGACAACATCCGCCAAATTTCGACGGATCCGTCGCATGGCGGATGGAACGGACGACCATCCACCACAATCCGTCGCTAATGTATGTCTATGGGAAAATAGCGGATCCGCCCCCAAAAAATGGCAGATCCGCTATTTGAGGAAAATGGCGGTTTCAGACTGACGGCAAAAGACTGAAGTGTGAAAGAGGCCTAAGAGTTAAGCTGCCAGTAACCACATGGAACAACAGACACATAAAACCATGGAGCTCGCACAGAGAGGAATATGTAAAGGATGGAGACAATTTTTCCATAAATGATCACCAGTAACATGAGACTTCTAGATTTGAAGCTTTTAGTTATTTATTTATTTTACTCACTTATATAGCGCCATTAATTCCACTGTGGTTCACAGACATTATTGGCACTGTCGCCATTGGGGCTCGCAATCTAAATTCCCTATCAGTATATCTTTGGAGTGTGGGAGGAAGCCCTGGTAAACAAACTCCTTGTAGATATTGTCCTTGGGTGGTTTTGATCCCAGGACCCCAGTGATGGAAGGCTGCAGTGCTAACCACTGAGCTACAGAGCTGCCCTCACAATGCTCAGCATAGTTCTGAAGCTAAGGCCCAGTTCACACATCCTGATGTTACCGGTACTGGAAAATCAGTACTGCGTATCAGTGGGACATTCTTGTGTATTTGTATGTCATGTGTGCCGTCCGTGTGCTGTCCCTGTGACACTTACCATGATAAAATGCCGTGTAGAAAATAATGATTTTTATGTGTTTAAGGTTTGCAAACTTTGTAAAGACCCTTGATAGATAGATAGATAGATAGATAGATAGATAGATAGATAGATATACATCTAATTTCTAGTGATGAGCGAGTATACTCATTGCTCAGGTTTTCCCACATGTACTCAGGCTGGAGACCATCCGAGCGTGCTCGGGAAAACCCGAGCGATGAGTACACTCACTCATCACTACTAATTTTGCAACACCAGGACACATTCTAAAATATAGCACTCTTTAGTGCCTGGTATGTTGATCTAATGTTACATTTATTAATCAAACAAATAAATGAAAAAAAAACGATACGGGGGTCCCCCCTCATTTTTTATAATCAGCAAAGGTAAAGCAAGTAGCTGTGAGCTGATATTATCAGGCTGGATAGTTCCATGGTTAATGGGCCCTTCCCAGTCTAAAGATACCAGCTCGCAGCCACCCCAGAAATGGTGCATCACATTGGATGCTCCAAATCTGACGCTTTGCCTTGGCTCTACCCGATGCCCTGGTGCATTAGCAACTGAATTAATGGTAGTTTAGGTTGATGTCAGCTATGATAAGGCCTATGGAGCCTGAGAACGAGCCCTGTAAGTCTCAGACGATGGATCTGGGGGTTGTGGGAAGCGCTGGACTATGTCGGACCTGAGTGGAAACTTTTTTATATAATAAATTGGTGAACGAAAGACAGTGTCTTGCTTTTATTTCACTCTTTTTATGTTTTTTTTTCAGGTTTCCATTTCTGGACTATGTCAGATTTCCTGGACTATGTTGAACCTGAGTGGGATTTACGTTTATAAATTGGTAAATTAAGGAAAGAGTTGGGCGGATTTGTTTTTAAATAAAGTATTTTTGTGTGTTTTTTCTTTTTATTATTGGGTTAGTAATGGTCTGATAAGCACCTTTCCATTACTAACACCAGGGCTTGATTTCACTTGTGTTTTTGGACAATTCACAGCTGACTTCAACCCCAACTATCATTACCTCAATTGCCAATGCACCAGTGCAATCAGGAAACGTGAAGGCAAAGCACCAGAACTGGTATTTTTAGGCTGTGAAGGGCCCAATAACCTTGGACCTTCCCAGCTTCATGTAATCAGCTCACCGCTGTCTGCTTTACCTTTGCTGATTGCAAGAAATGAGACTCCATGTTTTTTTAATTTATTTATTAGGTAATACATCTACAGTAAGCTACACACGCAAGGCACTAATAATATATCTTACGGATATCTATCTACCTCATATCTAACTTTCTCTATCTTTGCTCATCTTTAATAGTGATGAGGGTGCACTAAAATGCTCAAGTGCTCTGTACTCGAATCTTGCAGGTCGAACACTCGGACGGCTCGATTTGAGTAACGAGCATAATGGAAGCCAATAGGAAACTAAAGCTTTTTTCTGGCAGACCCTAACAAGAAGGCAATAGGAATAGGAAAATCACTAAAATGGATAGAAAGAGCATACAAATTGAAATGGAAAAGTATAGGGAAGAAGCCTGGGTGCATCTTTGACTCTTGGGTCACTGCTGGGAACAATGTTCTAAGAGTATTACGACACTTTTACGGACTGACAATAAAACATAACAGTAAACATTTTTTATCATTTGGAAGGAGTGGGACTCCTAGACTGGTAAAGCCTATATAAGTGCAAGGAGTTAAAAACATTTATCCCTGGAGGGTATACATACATAAATATATGTAAGAGATTTATAGAGGTAGGCCTCTAAAAATGATGGAGGAGGGCATCATACACACCCTGTAAAAGTTAAGAACAAGGGTATCATGCTTACCTTGTTGATATGGTGGATGATGAGGAGGAATAAACCATGAACCGTATACCCTTGTTTGGGTGGGAAGGGGTGCATGTGAATACACCAGAAAAAAAAGGAACATTTTAATTGCTTGTTGTAATGCGATGGGGTTGAGAAGTCTGGACCAATCTAGCCCTTATTCATTTTGATAAGTGTCAGCCTGACAGCATTTTCAGTTGACAGCAGTTGCGATTTTCAATTATTATGTCCCTGGCAGCACTAAAAACCCACTCTGACAAAATGCTAGCAGCAGAGCAGGCCAGCACCTCCAAAGCATAGAGGGACAGTTCATGCCACGTGTTCTGCTTGGATACCCGATAGTTTTACTGCACAGAGGAATCCCGGAGGATACTGGTATGGTCGGCTATGTACTCCTTCACCATCTTCAAAAACTTTTCCTTCCTTGTCAGAGTATCTTGCGTATCAGGGCCTTTGAGCTGGGAGGGTCTAATGAAACTGCCCATAACTTTCATAGTATTTCCTTCCTCTGTTGGACCTGGTGTGTGTCTCCCTCATCTCTACTCCTTGCTTAGCCAAGGAACTATGACTTCTGCTGCCAGCGTTGTCAGATGCAAATTTGTTTACTAATTGTTCAACAAAGGTCTTCAGGTATTGTACAGTTTTACTAGCCTTCACCACTGCTGGAAGGAGAGACTGAAAGCTTTCTTTGTAGCATGGGTTGAGAAGGGTGAATAACCAGTATTCAGTGTTGGCCAAAATGCATATAGCGTAAGGGTTACGAGAAATTAGCGGGACATAAAGTCAGCCAGGTGTGCAAGACTCCCAACAGGCAAGACTTCCCTGTCCCCATCAGGAGGACAACTATCCATCTCCTCCTCTTCCTCCTCCCCTTCAGCTCATCCATGCTGAACAGATGGGATGAAGCTGGTGTGGCTAGTACCCTCTGTAGCACAGGAAACCATCTCCTGTACCTCCTCCTCAGCCTCCTCCTCATTATCATCCAATCCACGCAGAGAAGATGAGATGAGGCTGGGTAGCATCATTTTGTCTACTGTCTTCCTCCATCTCCATCTAGTCCGCATGCAAAGATTCCTCTTTAATTGTTAGCAGTGGGCATATGAGTAGATACAGAAATGGGATGGTTACTCAGATTATGGTGTCATCGCCATCCACCATCTTGGTTGATTCCTCAAAGTTTTGTAGAACCTCACAGGCATCAGACATCCGTGCCCACTTGACGGTTCTTATGTGTGGAGGCTGGCCGGAATAACATCAGGCATGCTTTAGCTGCTAGTCATCTACTACCCTCTGCTGCTCCCTAAGCCTTGCCAACATATGTAATGTTGAGTTCCAGCACATGGTCAGATCACAAACCAGTTGGTGAGGGGCAATAGCAAGCGCTGCGGCAGCACTGCCAGACTGGCGGTAGCTGTAGGTGACTTGAGGAAATGTGCGCACACACGACATACCTTCACAAGAAGCTCTGGCAAATCTGGATAGGTTTTCAGAAAGAGCTGAACCACTAAGCTGAGCACATGGACCAGGCATGGTAATCGTGCAGGGTTGCCAAGCATAAGAGCCACCACCAGTTTAAGGCCATTATCACACACGACTAGGGTTGAGCGAAACGGGTCGATCATTTTCAAAAGTCGCCGACTTTTGGCTAAGTCGGCGTCTCATGAAACCCGATCCGACCCCTGTGCTTGTCGGCCATGCGGTACGCGACTTTCGCGCCAAAGTCGCGTTTCAATGACGCGAAAAGCGCCATTTCTCAGCCAATGAAGGTGAACGCAGAGTGTGGGCAGCGTGATGACATAGATCCTGGTCCCCACCATCTTAGAGAAGGGCATTGCAGTGATTGGCTTGCTGTCTGCGGCGTCACAGGGGCTATAAAGGGGCGTTCCCGCCGACCGCCATCTTACTGCTGCTGATCTGAGCTTAGGGACAGGTTGCTGCCGCTTCATCAGAAGCAGGGAGAGCGTTAGGCAGGGTCCACTAACCACCAAACCGCTTGTGCTGCAGCGATTTCCACTGTCCAACACCACCTTCGGTGTGCAGGAACAGTGGAAGCTATTTTTTTTTTTTTTTCCCCTCAGCGCTGTAGCTCATTGGGCTGCCCTAGAAGGCTCCGTGATAGCTGTATTGCTGTGTGTACGCCACTGTGGAAACCAACTGCTTTTTTCAAAGCACATATCCTCTTGTTCCTTCCTTTCTGCACAGCTATCTTTTTTGTTTGTCCACACTTTTTATTTAATTTGTGCATCAGTCCACTCCTATTGCTGCCTGCCATACCTGGCTTACATTACTGCAGGGAGATAGTAATTGTAGGACAGTTTTTTTTTTTTTTTTGTTTTTTTTTTGTGGGAGATTAAGATTGGCATTTCTGCTACAGTGCCATCCCTGTGTGTGCCATCTCTCACTGAGTGGGCCATAGAAAGCCTATTTATTTTTTCCGTGATTTGTGTTCTAAAATCTACCTCAACACAGAAACACTACATCAATCAGTGGGAGAAAAATATTGGCCTCAGTCAGGGCTTGTGTGCCACTGCTGTGTGTGCGCTATCTCTCATTCAGTGGGCTATAGCAAGCCTATATTTTTTTTTTTTTTTTTTTTTTTAATATTATTTGGTTTCAAAAGTCTCCCTGAAAAAAAAAAAAAACCTAAAAAAACAGTGGGAGAGTAATATTGCCCTTTCAGCTTGTGTGCCAGTCTTGACTCCTGGGTGTGCCACCTCTCTCCCTCTCATTCAGTGGGCCATAGAAAGCCTATTTATTTTTTTTTTTAAATATTATTGGGTTTCTAAAGTCTCCCTGAAAAAACAAAAAATACATAAAAAAACAGTGGGAGAGTAATATTGCCCTTTCAGCTTGTGTGCCAGTCTTGACTCCTGGGTGTGCCACCTCTCTCCCTTTCATTCAGTGGGCCATAGAAAGCCTATTTTTTTTTTTTTTAATATTATTTGGTTTCTAATTCTCCCTGAAAAAAAAAAAAAAACCTAAAAAAACAGTGGGAGAGTAATATTGCCCTTTCAGCTTGTGTGCCAGTCTTGACTCCTGGGTGTGCCACCTCTCTCCCTCTCATTCAGTGGGCCATAGAAAGCCTATTTATTTTTTTTTTTAAATATTATTGGGTTTCTAAAGTCTCCCTGAAAAAACAAAAAATACATAAAAAAACAGTGGGAGAGTAATATTGCCCTTTCAGCTTGTGTGCCAGTCTTGACTCCTGGGTGTGCCACCTCTCTCCCTTTCATTCAGTGGGCCATAGAAAGCCTATTTTTTTTTTTTTTAATATTATTTGGTTTCTAATTCTCCCTGAAAAAAAAAAAAAAACCTAAAAAAACAGTGGGAGAGTAATATTGCCCTTTCAGCTTGTGTGCCAGTCTTGACTCCTGGGTGTGCCACCTCTCTCCCTCTCATTCAGTGGGCCATAGAAAGCCTATTTATTTTTTTTTTTAAATATTATTGGGTTTCTAAAGTCTCCCTGAAAAAACAAAAAATACATAAAAAAACAGTGGGAGAGTAATATTGCCCTTTCAGCTTGTGTGCCAGTCTTGACTCCTGGGTGTGCCACCTCTCTCCCTTTCATTCAGTGGGCCATAGAAAGCCTATTTTTTTTTTTTTTTAATATTATTTGGTTTCTAATTCTCCCTGAAAAAAAAAAAAAAACCTAAAAAAACAGTGGGAGAGTAATATTGCCCTTTCAGCTTGTGTGCCAGTCTTGACTCCTGGGTGTGTCACCTCTCTCCCTCTCATTCAGTGGGCCATAGAAAGCCTATTTATTTTTTTTTTTAAATATTATTGGGTTTCTAAAGTCTCCCTGAAAAAACAAAAAAAACCTAAAAAAACAGTGGGAGAGTAATATTGCCCTTTCAGCTTGTGTGCCAGTCTTGACTCCTGGGTGTGCCACCTCTCTCCCTCTCATTCAGTGGGCCATAGAAAGCCTTTTTTTTTTTTGGTTTTTTTAATATTATTTGGTTTCTAAAGTCTCCCTGAAAAAAACAAAAAAAACATAAAAAACAGTGGGAGAGTAATATTGCCCTTTCAGCTTGTGCGCCAGTCTTGACTCCTGGTTGTGCCACCTCTCTCTCTCTAATTGTGGGCCATAGAAAGCCTTTTTTTTTTTTTTTTTTAATATTATTTGGTTTCTAAAGTCTCCCTGAGAAAAAAAAATAAATAAATTAGGTGGGAGATTAATATTGACATTAGTGCTTGAGTGACAGTCCTGCGTGTGTGTCATCTCTGTGATTTTGTGCCACAGAAAACAGAGTGTGTAACATTGTGCCTGATTTTCCTTGTGGTCTCACCAACCTGTTAAGGGATATTGAAATCATACTGAAGTTATAGCTCACCGTGTAAGTTGTTTGATAGCAACAAATAAAGTTACTTTGGTTAAGATTTTAAAACAATGAGGAAGTCTGGTGCAAGAGGTCGTCGTGGGCGTTCATTGTCAGCTGGTAATGATGGTAGTGGTAGTGGAGCATCAGGTGGTCGTGGGGATAAAAATATTCCACCTAAGTCTGGAGCTGTGGAGCCAGTTTCGTCGTCAGGCTACACAAGGCCTCGAACGCTCTCTTTTCTGGGAGTAGGAAAACCGCTTTTAAAGGCGGAGCAGCAACAGCAAGTTTTGGCTTACATTGCAGACTCAGCCTCTAGCTCTTTTGCCTCCTCTTCCGAAACTGGTAAATGTAAAAGCAGCGCGTCGCTTGTGGATGTTCACGGTCAGGGACAAGTCGCTTCCTTGTCCTCCTCAGCAAAAACTACAACAAGAGAGAAGGATGCAGCAGGCGACACAACGGGTCACTCCATGGAGCTCTTTACACATACCGTCCCTGGCTTAGAAAGTGAAACATTTAACAGGCCATGCCCATTACAAGTATATTCTGACATGGAGTGCACTGATGCACAGCCACAGCCAGAGTACTATGCTGCTCCTTTGACTCAGACCACCACATTGCCCTCTCAGGGTACAGATCCACAATCAGACCCTGATGAGACTATGTTGCCCCGCCACGAACGCTATACCACCGACCGACACAGTGACACAGACGAAGTTGCACACGAGCTCGAAGAGGAGGTAATAGATGACCCAGTTATTGACCCCGATTGGCAGCCATTGGGGGAACAGGGTGCAGGCGGCAGTAGTTCAGAAGCGGAGGTGGAGGAGGGGCCGCAGCAGGCATCAACATCGCAACAGGTTCCATCTGCCGGGCCCGTATCTGGACCAAAACGCGTGTCAAAGCCAAAACCTGTTGGAGCACAGCGTTGCCATCCGGTTAAAGCTCAGTCTGCAATCCCTGAAAAGGGATCAGAGTCTAGGAAGAGTGCAGTCTGGCATTTTTTTAAACAACATCCAACTGATCAGCGCAAAGTCATCTGTCAAAAATGTTCAACTAGCTTAAGCAGAGGTCAGAATCTGAAAAGTCTAAATACTAGTTGCATGCATAGACACTTAACCACCATGCATTCTCAAGCCTGGACTAACTACCAAACGTCCCTCAAGGTTGTAGCACCCTCGGCCAATGAAGCTAGTCAGCAACGCAACATCCCTTCCGTCACTGTAAGGCCACCATTTTCCGCACCACCGGCAGTATCTGTGCAGGTTTCTTTGCCAGCCAAAAGCAGTCAGGGTCAGGGAATCACCAGTTTTGTAGGAGGAAATATTGCATGTAGGGCACCGGCGGAAACAATACCGTCTCCAACCGTCTCTCAGTCTGCCATGTCCACCGGCACACCCGAAAGTTCCACGATCTACAGCTCTCCAGTCCAGCTCACCCTACATGAGACTCTGGTTAGAAAAAGGAAGTACTTATCCTCGCATCCGCGTACACAGGGTTTTAACGCCCACATAGCTAGACTAATCTCGTTAGAGATGATGCCCTACCGGTTAGTTGAAAGCGAAGCTTTCAAAGCCCTGATGGAGTACGCTGAACCACGATACGAGCTACCCAGTCGACACTTTTTTTCCAGAAAAGCCATCCCAGCCCTGCACCAGCATGTTAAACAGCGCATCGTCCATGCACTCAGGCAATCTGTGAGTACAAAGGTGCACCTGACTACAGATGCATGGACCAGTAGGCATGGCCAGGGACGTTATGTGTCCATCACGGCACACTGGGTGAATGTGGTGGATGCAGGGTCCACAGGCGACATCAATTTAGGGACAGTTGTGCCTAGCCCACGGTCTAGGAAACAGTTGGCTGTAGGCGTTCGCACCCCCTCCTCCTCCTCCTCGTCCTCCTGCAGAAGCTACAGCTCTTCCACAGAACGCAGTCGGCCAACCACTCCATCGGCAGATGACACTGTTGCACACCAGTTGTCCCATTATGGGCCAGCTACTGCCAAGCGTCAGCAGGCTGTATTGGCTATGAAGTGTTTGGGCGACAACAGACACACCGCGGAAGTTCTGTCCGAGTTCTTGCAACAAGAAACGCAGTCGTGGCTGGGCACAGTAGATCTTGAGGCAGGCAAGGTAGTGAGTGATAACGGAAGGAATTTCATGGCTGCCATCTCCCTTTCCCAACTGAAACACATTCCTTGCCTGGCTCACACCTTAAACCTGGTGGTGCAGTGCTTATTGAAAACTTATCCTGGGTTCTCCGACCTGCTCCTCAAAGTGCGTGCACTTTGCTCACATATCCGACGTTCGCCTGTACACGCCAGCCGTATGCAGACCTATCAGCGGTCTTTGAACCTTCCCCAGCATCGCCTAATCATAGACGTTGCAACAAGGTGGAACTCAACACTGCACATGCTTCAGAGACTGTGCGAACAGAGGCGTGCTGTTATTTATTTGTGGGAGGATACACGGGCAGGCAGTAGGATGGCAGACATGGAGTTGTCAGGTGTGCAGTGGTCGAAGATACAAGACATGTGTCAAGTCCTTCAGTGTTTTGAGGAATGCACACGGCTGGTTAGTGCAGACAACGCCGTAATAAGCATGAGCATCCCCCTAATGCGTCTGCTGATGCAAAGTTTGACGCACATAAAGGAGCAGGCGTCTGCACCAGAGGAAGAGGGAAGCCTTGATGACAGTCAGCCATTGTCTGGTCAGGGCAGTGTACAGGACGAGGTAGCGGGCGAAGAGGAGGTGGAGGACGAGGAGGATGATGGGGATGAGTATATTTTTAATGCGGAAACTTTCACGGGGGCACAGGAAATTGGTTGCGTGTCACGGCCGGGTTCTGGTTTTTTGAGGGACACAAGTGACGTAGATTTGCCTGCAACTGCCCCTCAACCAATCACAACCGGAGATTTGACAAGTGGAACTTTGGCCCACATGGCGGATTATGCCTTACGTATCCTACAAAGGGACACACGCATTACGAAAATGATGAACGATGACGATTACTGGTTGGCCTGCCTCCTTGATCCACGCTATAAAGGCAAATTGCAAAATATTATGCCACATGAGAACTTGGAACTAATATTAGCAACCAAACAATCAACTCTTGTTGACCGTTTGCTTCAGGCATTCCCAGCACACAGCGCACGTGATCGTTCTCACACGAGCTCCAGGGGGCAGCAGACTAGGAGTGTTAGGGGTGCACACATCAGAAGTGGCGTTGGACAGAGGGGTTTTCTGACCAGGTTGTGGAGTGATTTTGCTATGACCGCAGACAGGACAGGTACTGCTGCATCAATTGAAAGTGACAGGAGACAACATTTGTCCAGTATGGTTACTAACTATTTTTCATCCCTTATCGATGTTCTCCCTCAACCGTCATTCCCATTTGATTACTGGGCCTCCAAATTAGACACCTGGCCAGAATTGGCAGAATATGCATTGCAGGAGCTTGCTTGCCCGGCAGCAAGTGTCCTATCAGAAAGAGTATTCAGTGCTGCAGGGTCAATATTAACCGAAAAAAGGACTCGTCTGGCTACCCAAAATGTTGACGATCTAACATTCATTAAAATGAACCACAACTGGATTTCAAAATCTTTTGCCCCACCTTGCCCGGCCGACACCTAGCTTTCCTATGAAAAGCTCTTGCCTGTGAATTACTTTTCTAATGTCTAATTTGCTGCTGCAGATTGTACAGCATACGACATGTTTACACCTCCCTAAATGGCCAAACTCCCCACACGGGGCCGTGGTATCGCGACTTGGCGCAAGCACCCGTGAGACTGCTGTTTGTCTGAAGAGGTGGGTGTGCTCGCTTTTGGTTGACGGCATTGCTACTGGGTCCCTCATAGTACAATGTAGTGTCTCTGGCGGTGGTGGTGCGCACCCAACGTCAGACACACCGTTGTAACATGAGTGGCCCTGGGGCGGTCCCGCCGGCCTCAAGAGAGTTCCCCCCTACCCCAGCTCAAACTGGGCTCTACTACGTGCAAAATTATGTCGCACAGCTCCACCAATCTTTAGTCTATTCGCTGACATCATTCAATGTCTGGCACTGACAATACAAATTTGTAGACATCTATGATGCAACTTAAAGTAGTCTGTGTCTGTGTCCTATATTGGCACCATTAAATAGTTACTGCCAAATTACTATGTCAGAAACACAGCAGATGAGCCCACCCCTGTACCTAAGTATGCCATCTTTTTTTTTGTTTTGGTTGTTTTGCGAGACATTAACATCTATTTATATTTTGGGAGTACTGGGACAGACACTCCTTGCACTACTCCTCCACTCAGCACCAAGCTGCCTGCCCGTGTATCCATGTAACCGCTGTAAAACTGCCATGAGCCTATTGTTTGTTATTTTAGGCCTTTGATAGCCTGTCTGCGGTCCCTACTCCTCCACTGACCACCAAGCTGCCTGCCCGTGTATCCATGTAACCGCTGTAAAACTGCCATGAGCCTATTGTTTGTTATTTTAGGCCTTTGAAGCCTTTCTGCGCTCCCTCCTTCCACTAGTCCTCCACTGACCAGACCACTGCTGCCCGTGTACCCCTGGAACCAATTTTAAAGTGCCTACAGCCAGCCCATTTTATTGTGTTAGGCCTTCGAAGCCTGTCTGCGGTCCCTCCTTCCACTAGGCCTCCACTGACCAGACCACTGCTGCCCGTGTACCCCTGGAACCAATTTTAAAGTGCCTACAGCCAGCCCATTTTATTGTGTTAGGCCTTCGAAGCCTGTCTGCGGTCCATACTTCCACTAGTCCTCCACTGACCAGACCACTGCTGCCCGTGTACCCCTGGAACCAATTTTAAAGTGCCTACAGCCAGCCCATTTTATTGTGTTAGGCCTTCGAAGCCTGTCTGCGGTCCATACTTCCACTAGTCCTCCACTGACCAGACCACTGCTGCCCGTGTACCCCTGGAACCAATTTTAAAGTGCCTACAGCCAGCCCATTTTATTGTGTTAGGCCTTCGAAGCCTGTCTGCGGTCCATACTTCCACTAGGCCTCCACTGACCAGACCACTGCTGCCCGTGTACCCCTGGAACCAATTTTAAAGTGCCTACAGCCAGCCCATTTTATTGTGTTAGGCCTTCGAAGCCTGTCTGCGGTCCATACTTCCACTAGTCCTCCACTGACCAGACCACTGCTGCCCGTGTACCCCTGGAACCAATTTTAAAGTGCCTACAGCCAGCCCATTTTATTGTGTTAGGCCTTCGAAGCCTGTCTGCGGTCCATACTTCCACTAGGCCTCCACTGACCAGACCACTGCTGCCCGTGTACCCCTGGAACCAATTTTAAAGTGCCTACAGCCAGCCCATTTTATTGTGTTAGGCCTTCGAAGCCTGTCTGCGGTCCCTCCTTCCACTAGGCCTCCACTGACCAGACCACTGCTGCCCGTGTACCCCTGGAACCAATTTTAAAGTGCCTACAGCCAGCCCATTTTATTGTGTTAGGCCTTCGAAGCCTGTCTGCGGTCCATACTTCCACTAGTCCTCCACTGACCAGACCACTGCTGCCCGTGTACCCCTGGAACCAATTTTAAAGTGCCTACAGCCAGCCCATTTTATTGTGTTAGGCCTTCGAAGCCTGTCTGCGGTCCATACTTCCACTAGGCCTCCACTGACCAGACCACTGCTGCCCGTGTACCCCTGGAACCAATTTTAAAGTGCCTACAGCCAGCCCATTTTATTGTGTTAGGCCTTCGAAGCCTGTCTGCGGTCCATACTTCCACTAGTCCTCCACTGACCAGACCACTGCTGCCCGTGTACCCCTGGAACCAATTTTAAAGTGCCTACAGCCAGCCCATTTTATTGTGTTAGGCCTTCGAAGCCTGTCTGCGGTCCATACTTCCACTAGGCCTCCACTGACCAGACCACTGCTGCCCGTGTACCCCTGGAACCAATTTTAAAGTGCCTACAGCCAGCCCATTTTATTGTGTTAGGCCTTCGAAGCCTGTCTGCGGTCCCTCCTTCCACTAGGCCTCCACTGACCAGACCACTGCTGCCCGTGTACCCCTGGAACCAATTTTAAAGTGCCTACAGCCAGCCCATTTTATTGTGTTAGGCCTTCGAAGCCTGTCTGCGGTCCATACTTCCACTAGTCCTCCACTGACCAGACCACTGCTGCCCGTGTACCCCTGGAACCAATTTTAAAGTGCCTACAGCCAGCCCATTTTATTGTGTTAGGCCTTCGAAGCCTGTCTGCGGTCCATACTTCCACTAGGCCTCCACTGACCAGACCACTGCTGCCCGTGTACCCCTGGAACCAATTTTAAAGTGCCTACAGCCAGCCCATTTTATTGTGTTAGGCCTTCGAAGCCTGTCTGCGGTCCCTCCTTCCACTAGGCCTCCACTGACCAGACCACTGCTGCCCGTGTACCCCTGGAACCAATTTTAAAGTGCCTACAGCCAGCCCATTTTATTGTGTTAGGCCTTCGAAGCCTGTCTGCGGTCCATACTTCCACTAGGCCTCCACTGACCAGACCACTGCTGCCCGTGTACCCCTGGAACCAATTTTAAAGTGCCTACAGCCAGCCCATTTTATTGTGTTAGGCCTTCGAAGCCTGTCTGCGGTCCCTCCTTCCACTAGGCCTCCACTGACCAGACCACTGCTGCCCGTGTACCCCTGGAACCAATTTTAAAGTGCCTACAGCCAGCCCATTTTATTGTGTTAGGCCTTCGAAGCCTGTCTGCGGTCCATACTTCCACTAGTCCTCCACTGACCAGACCACTGCTGCCCGTGTACCCCTGGAACCAATTTTAAAGTGCCTACAGCCAGCCCATTTTATTGTGTTAGGCCTTCGAAGCCTGTCTGCGGTCCATACTTCCACTAGGCCTCCACTGACCAGACCACTGCTGCCCGTGTACCCCTGGAACCAATTTTAAAGTGCCTACAGCCAGCCCATTTTATTGTGTTAGGCCTTCGAAGCCTGTCTGCGGTCCCTCCTTCCACTAGGCCTCCACTGACCAGACCACTGCTGCCCGTGTACCCCTGGAACCAATTTTAAAGTGCCTACAGCCAGCCCATTTTATTGTGTTAGGCCTTCGAAGCCTGTCTGCGGTCCATACTTCCACTAGGCCTCCACTGACCAGACCACTGCTGCCCGTGTACCCCTGGAACCAATTTTAAAGTGCCTACAGCCAGCCCATTTTATTGTGTTAGGCCTTCGAAGCCTGTCTGCGGTCCATACTTCCACTAGGCCTCCACTGACCAGACCACTGCTGCCCGTGTACCCCTGGAACCAATTTTAAAGTGCCTACAGCCAGCCCATTTTATTGTGTTAGGCCTTCGAAGCCTGTCTGCGGTCCCTCCTTCCACTAGGCCTCCACTGACCAGACCACTGCTGCCCGTGTACCCCTGGAACCAATTTTAAAGTGCCTACAGCCAGCCCATTTTATTGTGTTAGGCCTTCGAAGCCTGTCTGCGGTCCATACTTTAAATACTCCTCCACTCAGCACCAAGCTGCCTGCCCGTGTATCCATGTAACCGCTGTAAAACTGCCATGAGCCTATTGTTTGTTATGTTAGGCCTTTGATAGCCTGTCTGCGGTCCCTACTTTAAATACTCCTCCACTCACCACCACCAAGCTGCCTGCCCGTGTATCCATGTAACCGCTGTGAAACTGCCATGAGCCTATTGTTTTTTTATGTTAGGCCTTTGATAGCCTGTCTGCGGTCCCTACTTTAAATACTCCTCCACTCACCACCACCAAGCTGCCTGCCCGTGTATCCATGTAACCGCTGTAAAACTGCCATGAGCCTATTGTTTGTTATTTTAGGCCTTTGATAGCCTGTCTGCGGTCCCTACTCCTCCACTGACCACCAAGCTGCCTGCCCGTGTATCCATGTAACCGCTGTAAAACTGCCATGAGCCTATTGTTTGTTATTTTAGGCCTTTGAAGCCTTTCTGCGCTCCCTCCTTCCACTAGTCCTCCACTGACCAGACCACTGCTGCCCGTGTACCCCTGGAACCAATTTTAAAGTGCCTACAGCCAGCCCATTTTATTGTGTTAGGCCTTCGAAGCCTGTCTGCGGTCCCTCCTTCCACTAGGCCTCCACTGACCAGACCACTGCTGCCCGTGTACCCCTGGAACCAATTTTAAAGTGCCTACAGCCAGCCCATTTTATTGTGTTAGGCCTTCGAAGCCTGTCTGCGGTCCATACTTCCACTAGTCCTCCACTGACCAGACCACTGCTGCCCGTGTACCCCTGGAACCAATTTTAAAGTGCCTACAGCCAGCCCATTTTATTGTGTTAGGCCTTCGAAGCCTGTCTGCGGTCCATACTTCCACTAGGCCTCCACTGACCAGACCACTGCTGCCCGTGTACCCCTGGAACCAATTTTAAAGTGCCTACAGCCAGCCCATTTTATTGTGTTAGGCCTTCGAAGCCTGTCTGCGGTCCATACTTCCACTAGGCCTCCACTGACCAGACCACTGCTGCCCGTGTACCCCTGGAACCAATTTTAAAGTGCCTACAGCCAGCCCATTTTATTGTGTTAGGCCTTCGAAGCCTGTCTGCGGTCCATACTTTAAATACTCCTCCACTCACCACCAAGCTGCCTGCCCGTGTATCCATGTAACCGCTGTAAAACTGCCATGAGCCTATTGTTTGTTATGTTAGGCCTTTGATAGCCTGTCTGCGGTCCTTACTTTAAATACTCCTCCACTCACCACCTAGCTGCCTGTGTATCCATGTAACCGATGTAAAACTGCCATGACTGCCTACTGTTTGTTATTTTAGGCCTTTGATAGCCTGTCTGCGGCCCCTACTTGCAATACTCCTCCACTGACCACAATGCTGCCTGGAGTGCCTGCCTGTGTATCCATGTAACCGATGTAAAACTGCCATGACTGCCTACTGTTTGTTATTTTAGGCCTTTGATAGCCTGTCTGCGGCCCCTACTTGCAATACTCCTCCACTGAGCACAATGCTGCCTGGAGTGCCTGCCTGTGTATCCATGTAACCGATGTAAAACTGCCATGACTGCCTACTGTTTGTTATTTTAGGCCTTTGATAGCCTGTCTGCAGCCCCTACTTGCAATACTCCTCCACTGACCACACCAATGCTGCCCGTGTACCCCTGGAACCTATTTAAAAGTTCATAGAGCCTAGTTATATATTTTATTTACTATTAATAAGGCCATGATGGACTACGCTGTACCACGCTACAAGCTAACCAGTCGACACTTCTTTTGCGAGAAAAGCCATCCCAACCCTCCACCAGCATGTAGAAGACCGCATTGTCCATGCACTCTGGCAATCTGTGAGTACAAAGGTGCACCTGACAACAGACGCATGGACCTGTAGGCATGGCCACGGAAGATTACGTGTCCATTACGGCGCAATGGGTTAATGTGGTGGATGCATGGTCCACAGGGGACAGCCTACTAAGTCTGTCTGCAGTCCCTAATTCAAATTGTCCTCCACTGTCTAAATCGGAACTTCCACCTTCTGGCTTTCGGCCTATAGTATCAGAAATTAAACTGCATTTGGCCTTCAACTTTGGTTAGGGCCTACTAACGGCTTCTGCCCCTCCCTGGTGTTGCCCTCAACTAAATAAAGCTGAGCTTCAACCTTCCGGCTCTCATTATGTGGTTTTAAAAAAAAAAATGGTGGTTAGGGCCTACTAACGGCTTCTGCCCCTCCCTGGTGTTGTCCTCAACTAAATAAAGCTGAGCTTCAACCTTCCGGCTCTCATTATGTGGTTTTAAAAAAAAAAATGGTGGTTAGGGCCTACTAACGGCTTCTGCCCCTCCCTGGTGTTGTCCTCAACTAAATAAAGCTGAGCTTCAACCTTCCGGCTCTCATTATGTGGTTTTAAAAAAAAAAATGGTGGTTAGGGCCTACTAACGGCTTCTGCCCCTCCCTGGTGTTGTCCTCAACTAAATAAAGCTGAGCTTCAACCTTCCGGCTCTCATTAAGTGGTT
The DNA here is from genome assembly GCF_051348905.1 of Ranitomeya variabilis. Lineage (NCBI taxonomy): Eukaryota > Metazoa > Chordata > Amphibia > Anura > Dendrobatidae > Ranitomeya > Ranitomeya variabilis. The sequence goes on along the minus strand of NC_135239.1, from coordinate 171,543,763 downwards.
TTAAAAAAAAAATGGTGGTTAGGGCCTACTAACGGCTTCTGCCCCTCCCTGGTGTTGTCCTCAACTAAATAAAGCTGAGCTTCAACCTTCCGGCTCTCATTATGTGGTTTTAAAAAAAAAAATGGTGGTTAGGGCCTACTAACGGCTTCTGCCCCTCCCTGGTGTTGTCCTCAACTAAATAAAGCTGAGCTTCAACCTTCCGGCTCTCATTATGTGGTTTTAAAAAAAAAAATGGTGGTTAGGGCCTACTAACGGCTTCTGCCCCTCCCTGGTGTTGTCCTCAACTAAATAAAGCTGAGCTTCAACCTTCCGGCTCTCATTAAGTGGTTTTAAAAAAAAAATGGTGGTTAGGGCCTACTAACGGCTTCTGCCCCTCCCTGGTGTTGTCCTCAACTAAATAAAGCTGAGCTTCAACCTTCCGGCTCTCATTATGTGGTTTTAAAAAAAAAAATGGTGGTTAGGGCCTACTAACGGCTTCTGCCCCTCCCTGGTGTTGTCCTCAACTAAATAAAGCTGAGCTTCAACCTTCCGGCTCTCATTATGTGGTTTTAAAAAAAAAAATGGTGGTTAGGGCCTACTAACGGCTTCTGCCCCTCCCTGGTGTTGTCCTCAACTAAATAAAGCTGAGCTTCAACCTTCCGGCTCTCATTATGTGGTTTTAAAAAAAAAAAAAATGGTGGTTAGGGCCTACTAACGGCTTCTGCCCCTCCCTGGTGTTGTCCTCAACTAAATAAAGCTGAGCTTCAACCTTCCGGCTCTCATTAAGTGGTTTTAAAAAAAAAATGGTGGTTAGGGCCTACTAACGGCTTCTGCCCCTCCCTGGTGTTGTCCTCAACTAAATAAAGCTGAGCTTCAACCTTCCGGCTCTCATTATGTGGTTTTAAAAAAAAAATGGTGGTTAGGGCCTACTAACGGCTTCTGCCCCTCCCTGGTGTTGTCCTCAACTAAATAAAGCTGAGCTTCAACCTTCCGGCTCTCATTATGTGGTTTTAAAAAAAAAAATGGTGGTTAGGGCCTACTAACGGCTTCTGCCCCTCCCTGGTGTTGTCCTCAACTAAATAAAGCTGAGCTTCAACCTTCCGGCTCTCATTATGTGGTTTTAAAAAAAAAAAAAATGGTGGTTAGGGCCTACTAACGGCTTCTGCCCCTCCCTGGTGTTGTCCTCAACTAAATAAAGCTGAGCTTCAACCTTCCGGCTCTCATTAAGTGGTTTTAAAAAAAAAATGGTGGTTAGGGCCTACTAACGGCTTCTGCCCCTCCCTGGTGTTGTCCTCAACTAAATAAAGCTGAGCTTCAACCTTCCGGCTCTCATTATGTGGTTTTAAAAAAAAAATGGTGGTTAGGGCCTACTAACGGCTTCTGCCCCTCCCTGGTGTTGTCCTCAACTAAATAAAGCTGAGCTTCAACCTTCCGGCTCTCATTAAGTGGTTTTAAAAAAAAAAAAAATGGTGGTTAGGGCCTACTAACGGCTTCTGCCCCTCCCTGGTGTTGCCCTCAACTAAATAAAGCTGAGCTTCAACCTTCTGCTCCAAATTACCATTTTAAAAAATGCAATAGGCTTTTCCGGCCTACTAAAGGTGTCTGCCCCTCCCTGGTGTTGTCCTCAACTGAACAAAGCTGAGCTTCCACATTCTGGCTTTCGCCCTATACTATCAGATATTAAACTGCATTTGGCCTACTAGTGTGGTTAGGCCCTTGAAACAGTGTCTGCTGCTCTTGGGTTTGCTACTCCACTGAACAAAGCAATGCCGCCTGTTTAGTCCTGTTACCAATTTTGAACTGCATGTAGCCTACTTTATTCTTTGGCCCTATATCTGTTTCCTCCTCATCCTGCCCATTGCCCAGCCACTGCTAAATGAGTCTGCTGGTACATTGACCTAGACCACTACATTCCCCTTGTACTCTACACAGCCAGAATCTGTCCCTGCTGAAAGTAAGGTTCCCCTTCCCGCATGTTATACCACCTTACACAGGGACAAAGAGGAAGGTGCAGATGAAAGTGCAGGTTCCTTCATCAGGTGGGGGGGCATACTCGTTGGCGACGTCACTGGCACAGGGCCCCTCAGAGTACGCAAAAGTGTCGCTGCTGGTGGGAGGCGCCCCCGCCATGCAAACACACCGCCGTACTTTGAGGGGCCCTGTGCCAGTGGCAATGCGAACGAGTGGGCCCCCCCTGCTTGCTCAGGATCACAGCACTTGCAACTTTTAAATACTTACCTTTCCCTGCAACACCGCCGTGACGTAGTCCGCATTTCCTGGGCCCACGAAAAACTTGAGCCAGCCCTACTCCCCCCACAACTTTCCCCCAATTCCCTATGCCCAACTATTATTATACAGTTAATTAAGATTGGCAAGCTTCAGAAACAAGAATGGATGTTTTTGGCATTAAAATGGGCACTGTAGGTGTTTTCCTGGCCTCCACTCACTGCCGACTATGCTTCCCCATTGACTTGCATTGGGTTTCGTGTTTCGGTCGATCCCCGACTTTTAGCGATAATCGGCCGACTGCACTCGACTCGACTCTGGACAAAATCGGGTTTCCCAAAACCCTACTCGATCTTAAAAAAATGAAAGTCGCTCAACCCTACACACGACCATGCCTGGTTGTAGGTTCAGCGATGAGAGCTGTTTGGTTTCTTATACCATTCAACAATACTGCATTGGGTTGCTGTTTGTCACATAAAGAAATGAGTTTCAGCAGAGCCTGTTGCCACTGCACCAAGACAATGCTGCAGTGTTTCCTGCTTGTTACTGATGTGGATGACAATTCGAAGATGGAAAATGAGCAGGACAATGGGGTGCGGAAACTGGTGTAGTAGGTGGGGGAAACCCTGATGGAACTTTGTAGCACATGTGCCATCCCAGGGTCCGACTTGGATCTCTGGTGAACAGTGCCTACCTTCTTCCTCTGGTTACCCAACAGCCTCTTCCTGCCTGTTGCGGTGCTGTGGATCCCTTCCCCTCTGCGCTGCTGGCCTTGCTTTGCGTGTCACTCACCCAGAGGACACTCTGGTCCTCCTGACTTGTTGACTTAACAACATAACTTGTTGGCAACTATGTCTCATCATCATCTACCTTTTCAGACATTAATTGCCATTCTCCACCATCCTCTTCTACTGACAGTGGCTGCTCAATTATTTGGGCATCCCTGTACACGAGCTCCTTATGTCCCTCTTGAAATGTGCAGGGCAAGAGGACAGAAAAAATAAATGGAAATGTAAAGAGCTCCTCGGAGTGTCTGGTGTGGGATCACTTGTCTCATGGGATCTGTCATGGTGGGAAGGAGGAGGATAACAATGAGGATTATGTGGTCCAGACTCTTGCCTAGTGACATTAGACCATGTGGAAGACAGGGTGGTGCTGGAAAATAGACTGGAATCATTATCTGCCATCCAATTGACCACCTGTTTGCACTGTTCTCGCTTCAAGAGTGGTATCCTGTGCCTCCCTGCAAAGTGGGACAGGAAGCTACATCTCATGGATGAGCATGCTTCTTGTGCTCCCACAGCAGGCACAGTTTCACATGGACCACGACCTGGGCCTCTGCGTGCACCATCAGCAGCACGTCCACTTCCCGATACCTTACCGCATGCCTTGCGGATATTAAATTTGGCATGCAGGTAAAAGCTGTATCAATAGGTAATATAGTAGAAGAGATGAAAAGGAGTATTGTTTTTAGGTTGCAGCAGCATGGACTGTAAGACAATAACACCTGCCTATAGGTCTCTAATGCAAAACTAGCCCTTTTCCAGGAACTCTCCCTACAATAAATGCAGCTAAGAGCAGTATTAATAGGTAATAGAATAAAATAAATGTAGCCCTGATAAGGACTGTTAGTTTTCGGTTTCTGCAGCAAGGACTGTAAGGCTATAAACCCTGCCTATTGGCCTGTAATGCACTACTACCCCTTCTCCAGCAGCTATCCCTACACTAAATACAACTAATAGTGGAATTCATATTGAATAGAATAGATGCAGCCCTGAAAAGGACTTTTGGTTATAAGGTTCATCAGTAAGGAATATAATGCTAAAAACCACGCCTATAGGCCTGCAATGCACTAGTATCCCCTCTCCAGCAGCTATCCTTACACTGAATACAGTTAACAGTGGTATTTATATTAAAGGGTACCTGTCACCCCCAAAATCGAAGGTGAGCTAAGCCCACTGGCATCAGGGGCTTATCTACAGCATTCTGGAATGCTGTGGATAAGCCCCCGATGTAACCTGAAAGATGAGAAAAAGAGGTTAGATTATACTCACCCAGGAGCGGTCCGGTCCAATGGGCTTCGCAGTCCGGTCCGGGTCCTCCCATCTTCATAGGATGACGTCCTCTTCTTGTCTTCATGCTGCGGCTCTGGCGCAGGGGTACTTTGTCTGCCCTGTTGAGGGCAGAGCAAAGTACTGCAGTGCACAGACACCGGGCCTCTCTGACTTTTCCCGGCAACTGCGCACTGCAGTACTTTGCTCTGCCCTCAACAGGGCAGACAAAGTACGCCTGCACCGGAGCTGCAGCGTGAAGACAAGAAGAGGATGTCATCGTAAGGAGATGGGAGGCCCCGGACCGCAGCGGGACCGTCCCTGGGTGAGTATAATCTAACCTCTTTTTCTCATCTTTCAGGATACATCGGGGACTTATCTACAGCATTTCGGAATGCTCTAGATAAGCCCCTGATGCTGGTGGGCTTAGCTCACCTTCGACTTTGGGGTGACAGGTTCCCTTTAAATAGAATTGATGTAGCCTTGAAAAAGACTTTTGGTTAGAGGTTTCAGCACTAAGGACTATAAAGCTATATAAATCCCCCCTAGATGCCTCAAATGCAAACTGTCCTTTCTCCATCAACTATCCTTACTCTGTTTCCAGGGTACAGTGTGGTGAACATTGCGTCACCCGATCTTCTATAGACCTGATGATGTAATGCAGCCAGCCAATCATCATAATGCCAGTAGCCAACATACAGTAGCTACATCATTACTGTGATTGGCAGGCAAGTCCCTCATGTCTAGTGGCTGAAAACCAGCTGTGAAACGTGCAGGGTGGGGACTCGAGCATGTTCTGAAGCACCACGAGATACTTTGCACCATTTTTGGCTCTTCCTTTGTGGTTTCAGGAACTTCACCAGGAAAATCCTGTCCTGGGACAATGCCTCAGGCCTAGATTTCAGAATTAGTGGTCCCCCCTATCCTGGTCCTCGAATATAAGGGCTTGTTCACACACTGCATTTTTACCCCAGAAAAAAAAACTCAATGTTTTGACAATTAAAGAGATTTTTGAAATCTCATACCCATACTGCTTACTTTTCCATGGAGATTCGAACCATCAAAGCATTTTTTCAAACCTTCAGAACATCTATTCTTTCAGTATTTTTGACAGCGCTTTTCTTCCATTCAAATAAAAAAAACACAATAAAAAATTTGCATTTTTCCTACAAACGCTCTGTTTTTTGCTGCAGAAAAATCTACTGCAATCACTCAACATGTGCACTTGACCTAAGATTTTGCAACCACCTCTTTGGTTTTCCTTTTGGGTTGTTCTTTTATACTGTGTATAAATACATTTGTCCAATAAATAACATTTCATTACTAGTGATGAGCGAACGCCACTACTCGTTACTCGCCCGAGTATCGCTATGCTTGGCGTACTCGGCGAGCACCGAGCATTTCCGGGATTATTCGGCGGTAACTGCAGTCTCCACCCAGCAGTTTTGGCAGATTTTAGAGACCCAATCACGGTGCAGGGATTGTCTGCCAGGCCATGAAACGCCGCAGCCATCTTTGTTGTGGTCGTGCAGTGATTGGCCGGGCTGTACAGCATCATCCCGAGTATAAGAGACCTGGCGCCGCCCTGCTCGCCGCATTCTGTTCCTGTTTCAGCGAGAGCAGGGAGAGCTGCTGCCGAGATAGGGTCAGAATCGTGGTTTTAGAGTTAGTGTAGGTTTGCAACTCTTACATCCACAACTCATGAGAAACCAACAGTCCTTTTTAGGGCTAATTCGTGGGTCCCGATATTGCAGCACTAGGTAGGCAGGGCACAGCATATCCACATCAGTGCAAGGCCTGCAGGCACTGTATGCAGGGCCGGTTTTAGGCAAAGTGGGGCCCTAGGCAAAGTTTAAAATGGGGCCCCAAATGCTAACATATTGCACATCATACAGAAGCATTTCTGCTGTATTTACATGCGCTGATCTCAGGCTGCTAAAAGAGTGTGATCGACAATACTGAAGTCGTTGGACGCTTGTTTCCCGGCCTCTTTCCACCATCTGAGAAAGAATGAAGGGGACAGAACGATCACTAATAGATCACTAACAGATCACCATACAGTATCATGTTATCAACAGCACATCTACAGTTTATACCGGCGATGTGCTGCTGAGAACAAGGATTTTTATTCCGGCATAAACAATCCAATCACCCAATGAATATGCAGCATTTTGCTTGTTTAGTATAATACACCCCATAGTCCTCCATATAATATAATGTGCCCCATAGTCCTCCATATAGTATAATACACTCCTCATAGTCTTCCATATATTAAAATATACTCCTCAATCCTCCATATAGCATAATACACTCCTCACAGTGCTCCATATAGTATAATGCACCGCCATAGTCATCCATGTAGTACAATTCACTTTCCATAGTATAATGCACCCCATAGTTCTTCATATAGTATAATGTATTCCCCATAGTCCTCGATACAGTATAATTCAGCCCACATACAGTATAATGCAGCCACCACACCACAGAGTATAATGCAGCCACCGCAGAGTATAATGTAACCTCCCCATAGAATATAATGCAGCCCCCCATATAGTATAATGTAGCCCCCTCATAGAGTATGATGCAATCACCCCTCATAGAATATAAATATAATACAGCCCCCCATAGAATATAATGTAGCCCCGAACAGGATATAATACAGCCAACCTCCCCATAGAATATAATGTAGCCCCATCAAAGGGTATGATGCAATCATCCCTCATAAAATCTAATAAAGCCCCACACAGAATATAATGCAGCCCCCTCCATAGAATATAATGTATAATGTACCCCCCAAACATATAACAAAGCCACATAGTATATAACACAGCCTCCCCCATAGAATATAATATACCCCCATAGTATATAGCACAGCCCACATAGTAGTATATAGCACAGCCACGTAGTATATAGCACAGCCCACACAGTAGTATATAGCACAGCCCACACAGTAGTATACAGCACTGCCCACAGTAGTATACAGCACAGCCCACAGTAGTATACAGCAGAGCCCACAGTAGTATACAGCAGAGCCCACAGTAGTATACAGCACTGCCCACAGTAGTATACAGCACTGCCCACAGCAGTATACAGCACTGCCCACAGTAGTATACAGCACAGCCCACAGTAGGATACAGCAGAGCCCACAGTAGTATACAGCAGAGCCCACAGTAGTATACAGCACTGCCCACAGTAGTATACAGCACTGCCCACAGTAGTATACAGCACAGCCCACAGTAGTATACAGCAGAGCCCACAGTAGTATGCAGCAGAGCCCACACTAGTATACAGCAGAGCCCACAGTAGTATACAGCACTGCCCACAGTAGTATACAGCACTGCCCACAGCAGTATACAGCACTGCTAACAGTACTATACAGCACAGCCCACAGTAATATACAGCAGAGCCCACAGTAGTATACAGCAGAGCCCACAGTAGTATACAGCAGAGCCTACAGTAGTATACAGCACTGCCCAAAGCAGTATGCAGCGGAGCCCACAGTAGTATACAGCAGAGCCCCCAGTAGTATACAGCAGAGCCCACAGTAGTATACAGCAGAGCACACAGTAGTATACAGCACTGCTCACATCCCCCCTTCCCTCCCCGCCTCTGTCCTCCTGAGAATGGCCACACAGTCCAGTAAAAAAAAAAAAAAAAAAACACAAGCTCCTTACCTCTCCCCGAGCCTGCGCTGCTCCCTGCTCCTGTGTCGGCGGCTGCCGCTGCACTGCCTGTCACACAGTGAGTACGCGATGACGTGCACCCACTGTGTCAAAGGCAGAGCGGGGGAATGATGGGAGAGGGAGCATCAGGTGACGCTCTCTCCTCCTTCATTGCTTTGAACTGTACCGGCAGACGCCGGTATAGTTCAATGCGGCGGGGGAGTCGGCACTGGCGGCAGGCGGGCCCCCCTGCCTCACAGGGGCCCCATAGCGGCTGTGTGACTTGCCGCTAGCTGGGGGCCCCTGGGGGAGCGGGGGCCCCAGGCAGCTGCCTGGTCTGCCTGCCCCTAACGCCGGCCCTGACTGTATGTGCATCCATTGCTCCCATTACATCCCTCCCAAAGCTCCATAACTGTCTGCTGCTGCAGCTTATTTACTGTCTATATACCAATTTTTTTTTCTTCAAAAAAATCCCTCCCCCCCAAAAAAAATATACAGTCTGTTCTGTCAGACTGAGGCCTGTTAAAAAGTGATAGTTTGTCAGACATACAAAGCATAGTTGTGTGTGCTACCCTTGTGCCCCTTTTTTTTTTTTGGGGGGGGGGTGTTTTAAATTCATCGAAAAAGGCCTCATATATTTCTGTGCTCCAAGTTCGGTCATTGGAGGCCGGTGCACTTATTTTGTGGCTGTGTGATACTCAAATTCTATACCTCGCTATTTAGCATCCCAAAAAATTCAAAGGCCACAGATTTGCCAGTGTGGTATTTCCGTTACAGCCATCATATATCTCTGTGCTCCAAGTTAGGTCATTGGAGGCCGGTGTACTTATTTTGTGGCTGTGTGATACTCAAATTCTATACAGCGCTATTTAGCTTCCAAAAAAAAAAAAAAAAGACACATATTTGCCAGTGTGTTATTGCTGTCAGACGTCTGATGTATTTGGGGCCTACAAAATGTGGAAATTCAGGCCTACATTCAGCTGTATTTGATGTCTGTTACCCTAGTTCGGTACACTATTTTAGTTTACAAAATTAACAAATACAGGTCACATATCGAACAGTGTGGTATCTCGTAAAAAATACTTCTCTTTGAAGTTGTTATGGCTGCTTCATGACTGTGTTAAATGGTCCAACTCCAATTTCCGCCATCATCATCTTCTGCCTAGAGGCAGACACTGCGCACATAGAAAGTCTGAGGAGCACCTCTCATTGGAGGTTGGAGGTCACACGCTTAGGGCCTGTAGCAGCTCCTATTGGTCCACCAGGAAGCAGGAAGGTCCTGAAGAGCTGCAACTATAAAAGGTTTGCATGGCCGTACGGCCATGCTCTAGTATCAAATGTGTTTGGCTTATGCCAGTGGATACTATACCACTCTATACTTATGTGGTGTGAGGCTGTAGCTTTGGGACTGTACACTCAGGCAGGCAGTTAGCGTCAGTGGGGGCAATTAGCCTTGGCTTAGTATCTGGTTCGTTCATGTGTGCGGTTAGCACAGAAGAGTTCCAGAGCAAGCACAACCCTAGTTAAGGGTAATAGTTTTGTGTACAGCGTGACTCTGTGAGGCAACAGAGATCGCTTTCAGTTCACACAGGGTGAAGCTTAACCCACATGTGAGGTCAGAGTTTATCCACCGTTACTTTGCAGCAGATATCTCTGCATGGTGGACCCCGGGCTGTGAACGCACCTTGTAGCTACCTATCTATACTCGGTGCGTTCCGCTAGCGCTAACACCATCCACCCCTGGGGCTTTATCATTAGGCATAGAGGTCAGAGCGGCGTCAAGCTCCTCCAAAAGAAACGGCTCTTCAAGAAGTCCCTGATCAAACGTTCAAAGTATAGGAAGCTGAACCTCTGCCAGAAAACCATCCACCTCCTCCATCGTTGGTTGTACCCGCGAATTACAAAGATCTGAATAATACTCCTCATCACCTCCAAAATTGCCCCGCAACCAGTATGCTCCAACCCATCCTTTCCCTTCAAAGCAACTATATGTGTGGAGTCTCTCTGTGCCACCAGTATTCTAGAAAGGAGATGACCCGCCTTGTCCCTCTCCTCGTGCACTCCTCTTTAAACTTAGTTTTTCACAAGCATCCATCAGTTTGTTTGGTTTTTCTCCAACACTGATCTGCTTTCTGTAATTCAGCATCTCACGAACATGTTGCACTTTGCCCTTTAGACTCACATGTGTGTCTTTCGTTTGCCAACATATTTTTGACCGCCATTTTTTTGGCCGAGTCAAACACTCACATCTGTTACACCGATCTTCTGACGAGCATGAAACACATTCTGGTAATTGGTGGTGGTTAAATGACTAATCATTGTAGGCTGTATCCTGGATCTCATACCTCCCATAGCCACCGCTGTTATTAATCATGTACGTTCCCATTCCTGTCATCATCATGCCCCTTCTCCTGATCACTTCATCCAACGATTTGTCTGCCATATTTTTACTACAAACCTGCACCTTCCCAGCAGCAACTGTGTAGGAAACCACTTTACAGTTTTGCAAGGTGTTTATAATGCCTGTAAACAATTTTTTTTGAAAAAATTGCCACCCCCCATGGGGAAATGTTTGTCAGGCCATGTACTTAGTGTATGGGCATTACAAGTGTAGGAGACACAATCCTTTACATTGGGCCTATGTTTTAATGAGGCCTTCAGCAATGTATCCTCACATTCCACCACTAGAACACCAGGGTTCACGTGTTCCCTGCTGCTACAGAAAGTCAATTTAAGGGGAAGGGTGTCTAGGATGCACATGAACAATTTTTTACAAATTAACCACCTATGAACAAATGCTTGACAGGCCAGGCACTGCATTACAAGTCTAAGAAACCCACACCTCTAAATTGGGCCTACTTCTTAACTATGTCTCCTGCAATGTGTCCTTTGCCTGCCACTGGATGACCAGGGTTAATGTGCTCTGTACGGTGAATTTTGGGCAAGGGGGCTGTGATGGCACTCTTAATTTTTTTTAAAAATGACCCCACATTGGGGAATTGGGCATGACATTACATTGGGCCTACTTCTTAACTCGGTCTCCTGCAATATGTCCTGTATCTGCCAGTAGATCACCAGGGTGAATGTGCGTTGTACTGTTATAGGCTGTTGAACTTTGGCCAAGGGGCCTGCGATGGCATTAGTCTATTTTTAAAAAAGGTACCCCCATTGTGGAATTGTTTGGCTGAACATGCACTTTATTACAAGTCTCAGAGACACACAACACTACACTGGGCCTAATTCTTAACTATGTCTCCTGCAATGCCTCTTGTATAACTGCCACTAGATCACCAGGGTGAATGTGCTTTGTACTGTTATAGGCTGGTGAAATGTGGGCAAGGGGGGCTGTGATGGCACTAGTATATTTTTAAAAAAGGTACCCCACATTGGTGAAACCACATCCTTGTTGGCAAACACTTCAGAACATTTGTGTACCTTAAAGAGATCACTTGAAAAGCTCCTTTTTGTGTTGCCTGGTTGCAAACATTGGACACAATACACTTCATATAAATTTGATAAAGCAAAGCTGTTAGTTTGGCTCAGTAGTTCATTAAAATTAATTATTTGTCCACTACATTAGTTTCTCTCCTTGAGAGCCTTAACTTTGGCTGCAACAAATATATAAATGGCAAATATACAAATTTTTGTAACCAAGATTAAAATACTGTATACCCAATGCATTCAGACAATGACATAGCTGCATTTCTTGAAAACATTTACAGATGTGACAGACAATGCTCATAGTGACACAATCTTGATAAATGTTTGTTTATTCACTTCACAAACAGTGCGAAGCCTCTATCTGTTTGCTTGTTTGTCATTGTAAAACATTAAGGTTTACTGAAACGATGCCGGTGGTGGTTTGATCTAAATCCTTGTGGCTTTTATTTTCTAGGGGTTTATGGCCCCTCATCTGATGAATCCATGATATCTCAGTTTTCATCCAACCTTGAAAAGTGGCCACTTGAAGGTGTGGGTTAAACTAGAGTTACTACATAGTGTTATTCACTATATAAGACCAGAGAAACATGACTTAGGGTACTGTCACACAGTGCAATTTTGATCGCTACGACGGTACGATTCGTGACGTTCTAGCGATATCGTTACGATATCGCAGTGTCTGACACGCAGCAGCGATCAGGGACCCTGCTGAGAATCGTACTTCAGAACATTTGTGTACCTTAAAGAGATCACTTGAAAAGCTCCTTTTTGTGTTGCCTGGTTGCAAACATTGGACACAATACACTTCATATAAATTTGATAAAGCAAAGCTGTTAGTTTGGCTCAGTAGTTCATTAAAATTAATTATTTGTCCACTACATTAGTTTCTCTCCTTGAGAGCCTTAACTTTGGCTGCAACAAATATATAAATGGCAAATATACAAATTTTTGTAACCAAGATTAAAATACTGTATACCCAATGCATTCAGACAATGACATAGCTGCATTTCTTGAAAACATTTACAGATGTGACAGACAATGCTCATAGTGACACAATCTTGATAAATGTTTGTTTATTCACTTCACAAACAGTGCGAAGCCTCTATCTGTTTGCTTGTTTGTCATTGTAAAACATTAAGGTTTACTGAAACGATGCCGGTGGTGGTTTGATCTAAATCCTTGTGGCTTTTATTTTCTAGGGGTTTATGGCCCCTCATCTGATGAATCCATGATATCTCAGTTTTCATCCAACCTTGAAAAGTGGCCACTTGAAGGTGTGGGTTAAACTAGAGTTACTACATAGTGTTATTCACTATATAAGACCAGAGAAACATGACTTAGGGTACTGTCACACAGTGCAATTTTGATCGCTACGACGGTACGATTCGTGACGTTCTAGCGATATCGTTACGATATCGCAGTGTCTGACACGCAGCAGCGATCAGGGACCCTGCTGAGAATCGTACGTCGTAGCAGATCGTTTGGACCTTTCTTTCGTCGCTTGATCACCCGCTGACATCGCTGGATCGTTGTGTGTGACACCGATCCAGCGATGTGTTCGCTTGTAACCAGGGTAAACATTGGGTAACTAAGCGCAGGGCCGCGCTTAGTAACCCGATGTTTACCCTGGTTACCAGCGTAAACGTAAAAAAAAAACAAACAGTACATACTTACATTCCGGTGTCTGTCCTCCGGCGTCTCAGCTTCTCTGCACTGTGAGCGCCTGCCGGCCGGAAAGCGAGCACAGCGGTGACGTCACCGCTCTGCTTTCCGGCTATGGTGCTTACACAGTGCAGAGAAGCAGAACGCCGGGGGACAGACACCGGAATGTGAGTATGTACTGTTTGTTTTTTTTACGTTTACGCTGGTAACCAGGGTAAACATCGGGTTACTAAGCGCGGCCCTGCGCTTAGTAACCCGATGTTTACCCTGGTTACCCGGGGACTTCGGCATCGCTCCAGCGCCGTGATTGCAAAGTGTGACCGCAGTCTACGACGCTGGAGCGATAATCATACGACGCTGCGACGGCACGGATCGTGCCGTCGTAGCGATGAAAATGGCACTGTGTGACGGTACCCTTAGACAGATGCCAAAACTGGGGTACCTGTACATGTACAGTGTGCTGATACCTGCATAATTGGGGATGCCCATGCAGTGTAGGTAATCTCCCAGGGGTTCTCTATCTTGGTATTGCTTCTCTGATATTCCAGACGGATGATGTTTAAAAGCCTCCTTGTGATGATCTAACTATACTGTATGTAGTTAATCTTCATATATACGTAATCACTATATTTATTTAATCCTTATATGTACTTATTAGCCTGTGTATGTTAACACATACAAAAGTGTACGCACTCACACTATTCAATCACACTATTCCTTGAATTTAGTAGTTTGCAATAAAATTGCTTTGTATTGTAAGTATTTGCTTTTTTAAAGCCGTATCTGAACCTTAGTGTTAAAAACATGTCAAATAAAATTACCAAATTCTACTGAAAATAATTGTGCAAAGAGGGAACCATCATACCATTAAAAAATACAAGTGCATTTTCATGGGCTCATCCACTATGCGGGTTCCAAGGCCTAATGGAGTGCATATGACTGACTGCAGCAGGGCTCGCCTTCCTGCCAATGTATAAAACAAAGGAATATGGAGCACAAAATGCATATTGTGATGTGGATTTTCATGGGCCCATCCAGTATGTGGGTTCCAAGGCCTAATGGGGTGCATATGACTATGCAGCAGTGCTGGTCTTGCTGCCAATGTGTAAAACAAAAGAGTAGGGGAGTACAAAATGCATATTGTGAAGTGGATTTTCCTGGGCCCATCCAGTATGTGGGTTCCAATGTCTAATGGGGTGCATATGACTGACTATGCAGAAGGGCAGGCCTTCCTGCCAATGTATAAAACAAAGGAGTATGGAGCACAAAATGCATATTGTGAAGTGAATTTTCCTGGGCCCATCTACTATGTGGGTTCCAAGGCCTAATGGGGTGCATATGACTATGCAGCAGGGCTAGCCTTGCTGCCAATGTGTAAAACAAAGGAGTACGGAGCACAAAATGCATTTTCATGGGCCCATCCACTATATGGGTTCAAAGGCTTATTGGGGTGCATATGAATTGGTAGCAGGGCAGGCCTTGAATTCAATGCAACACTTTTTCAGGAGTCACCCTGGACATCTTTTGACAGGGGTATTGTGGTGCGTCGTAATTCTTGGCAGCCCATCCACTCACAGCATAGGCTACAACAGCTTAGGAGACCCACTGTTTCATAATGGCCCTTTAAGAAGATTAATGCCGCCTGATGCACCAGTAAAAATAGGCTCTGTGACTTTAAGAGTCCCTCCTTCATAAATGAAGCAAGATGGGTCTCCTTATGTGTCACCCACCACATGGCCAGCTAGGGGTGTTAAATGTTACAATGACATTTTCCAGTGAATGCATTTGTAGTGGTTGAAAGCAATGTTAAAGTTGAAAAATGCTTCAAAAACGCTGCGTCTGAACTAAGCCTAAGTGGGAGAGGAAATTTTCAGTCTTGGGTTAAATATTTGGCCTTACAGGCAAGTCATGAACCTGCAAAGTCATGAACCTTGACATACTTCCAAGCAAAACCCGTTTTGGTTTCATTTTCATGTATTTTTGTGGCACCGGGAAAAATGGCATGAATCTCGGAAAAAAATTATTAAGGCCGGTTTCACACGTCAGTGGCTCCGGTACGTGAGGTGACAGTTTCCTCACGTACCGGAGACACTGACACACGTAGACCCATAAAAATCAATGCATCTGTGCAGATGTCATTGATTTTTTGCGGACCGTGTCTCCGTGTGCCAAACACGGAGACATGTCAGTGTTCGTGGGAGCGCACGTTTTACACGGACCCAATAGAGTCAATGGGTCCGCGTAAAACACGCAGCTCACACGGACATTCTCCGTCTGGGGTCCGTGTGCGTGCAGGAGACAGCGCTACAGTAAGCGCTGTCCCCCCCACATGGTGCTGAAGCCGGTATTCATATCTTCCCTGTAGCAGCGTTTGCTATAGAGAAAATATGAAGAATAGTGTTAAAAATAAAGATTTAGGTGTCCGCCGCCCTCCCACCCCCTGTGCGCCCCCCTGCTGGTCAGAAAATACTTATCCGGGTCCCCCGTCGGCTGTCGCTCCTTCCTGGTCTGGCCGCGCGTCCTACTGTATGCGGTCACGTGGGGCCGATCAATTACAATCATGAATAGTCGGCTCCGCCCCTATGGGAGGTGGAGCCACATATTCATGACTGTAAATGATCGGGCCCACGTGACCGCATGCAGGAGAAGCCGCGGCAAGACCAAGAAGGAGCGACAGCCGACGGGGGACCCGGGTAAGTATTTTCTGACCAGCGGGGGGGCGCACAGGGGGTGGGGGGGCGGCGGACACCTAAATCTTTATTTTTAACACTATTCTTCATATTTTCTCTGCAGCAAACGTTACTGCAGAGAGGATATGAATCGCAGCTTCAGCACCATGCAGAGTGGGTACCACACGCTCCGTGTGGTACCCACTCGCCATACGGGCGGCACACGTGTGCCGCAGGTATGGCCTCCGTGAGTTCCCAGGCACACGGACACGGATAACTCCGGTACCGATTTATTCCGGTACCGGAATTATCTGGACGTGTGGGACAGCCCTCAGGCTGTGAACTAGGAGTCAGGAATGCTTCCAGGGGCGATCCCCATGAGGTCCCTGTGTCATTTGAGCAGTGTTTCCATCATTTTCAGACGTTTTTAGACCTTAAAAGGACCCCTGGGGGGGATCGCGGTAAAAATACTCTGGTCTCCCATAGACTTAGATTGGGCTCATTGTTCTGGCTGAGTACCCGAGTATTCCAATTTGTTCGACCCGAGCAACGAGCACCCGAGCATTTTAGTGCTCGCCCATCACTATTCATTACCATTAGAAAATGCCATTGAATGACTTCTGTACTTCAGCAGAAATTTCCGGCTGCACTTTCCAAGTAGTCTGGAGGAAGTATCTGTAGAAAAATTCTTTTACTTACGACATAGTTGCCATGCCATTGTAAATTCTTATCCATGACCTTGGAGAACCCATTCAGAACATAGGAACAATGATGTAGATTTTCTTATGTATTCCTGTTGCTAATGCCATTAGATAAAGGTTATTTCCTCGCTTGAAGAGAATAAAATATGAAAGAATTACATACCAGGGTCATGTACTTGCTGCGTACCTTCCGGCCGCAGAACTAGTTTGTGTTTTTTTGTTTTTTTTTCAGGCAACTCTATTTTGATAATCATGTGGATGATTTTGTAATGCAAAGATTACAACTAAGATGTTCTCCAAATAAAATATATTTTAAAGAATAAACATATTTCTGGTTTTCATTAAGTTTTAGGAATCTATTTTCATGAAAACAAGAACACCTCATCTCACAAAAATAGGCAATCGTAGAATTTAAATTGGAGCCGAAGACATCATTCTACAGAAAGTTCACCCCTAAGGCCACATTCACAGGTTCAGTATTTGTAAGCCAAAGCCAAGAGTGGAACAGTCAGAAGAAAAGTATAATAGAAGCATGTCACTTTTGTATTTATCACCCACTCCTGGTTTTGGCTTATAAATACTGATGTAAAATACTGAATGTGTGAACGAGGTCCTACAGTCATTCTTTGTACACGTTCAGCACAAATCGATGGCGGGTGTATGGAGAAGGCTCATGGGGTAAGCTCGCCCAATACCTGGCAGGTAATGGCTGTATGTTACATCCAGTATCTACCTCTGACAATTGTTGACCTACTAAATACTGCTGACAAATTCTGATAGCCTTATTACCAACGTGCCGGCATTGGAGCGCGTCATTCCATGCGCCCATCGGCACTCCCATAATGTAACCCCGATGGATTGCCATGACAGCCGGCAGTGTGTTGAAGACTTCCATGATTGTCATCACAGAGCTCCATTGAAACCCAGCCTATGGACGGAAACTATCATTTTAACTATATGCAGCAACACTGTTGTACAAGCAGACAACGACAGGTTCAACTCTCATAAGGGGACTATTAAGATCAGGGAAAAGCTACTGTGTTAGCTCTGATCTTACTGCAGAACTGTGTGTTAGCATAAGACCAAAGTGTCAGTCATTACATGTCTCACGCTAGTAATACCATCTTTTATGTAAATTAAGCTCTGGAGGCAGATTCTCTGGGAGATCTATGTCTGGCCAATAGATCTTAACAGCTCATTTATAAATATAAAAAAAACATGGGTTTCTCTGGAAAAGTCATCAAATTGCACATATAAAGGTATCCCTTTATTCAACTCTTCATGACCTACATGCCCATATAGACGGCTTAAGAGGATAGATCCTACTGACATTTTCCCTTTACATGTTACTCTGTATGATAAAAATAATGTTTGTTCTTTTTTACATTTTAGGTATTTTTATTTTATTATTAAATCTTCCCTGAGAGTTAATGACCCTCCTGGATAAAAAGGGGAGACAACAAGCGCATTAGGGTCTCAACCGATAGGTAAGTAGTAATACAGGTGAAGAACAGGTAACTGCTCACATTTAGGGGTTGTGAAACCCACAACTGAGGAACAGAGGCAAGAAACAGCTGCCACAGCACAGTCAGGACAGGGAAACCCACCATGTTTGAGCTTATTTGGACGATCTTTATATAGAGCATCGATATTTTTTTTTCAGATCCTCAGCGAGTTCTTTGCCATGAGGAGCCATGGTGAACTTCCAGTGACCAGTATGAGAGCGTGTGAGAGCGATCATACCAAATTTACCACACCTGCTCCCCATTCACAGCTGAGACCTTGTAATACTAATGAGTCACATGACACTGGAGAGAAGAAAATGGATAATTGGGAACAATGTGGCCATTTTTACTAAGGGGTGTACTCACTTTTATTGCCAGCGGTTTAGACATTAATGGCTGTATGTTGAGTTATTTAGAGGGAACACCAAATTAACACTGTTATACAAGCTGTACACTGACTACATTGTATCTAAGTGTCATGTCTTTAGCGTTGTCCCATAAAAATATATCATAAAATATTTACAAAAATGTGAGGGGTGTACTCACTACTGTGATATACTGTAACTCTAGTCACTGCAGCTAAACAGTAGTGGCATCTAAGCCATTAGACAGAGTAGGGGCTCCTGGAGGAGCGGGGGGCCCTAGGCAGCTGCCTGGTCTGACTGCCACTAACGCCGGCCCCGGCCATTAGACAGAGTGGTGGCTTCTCACTCACTCGATCTGCTCCACGTGACAGGATTGCAGGGTATCAATTAGTTATGAGGTTCCTAATGAAGGCTTCTATTCCTTCCACGTTAGTGCTCCTATTAAGCCCTGGTAGGTACTAGCTCCGAGAAACGTAAAAAAAAAAAGAAAAGAAAAGAAAAACAGTTTAAATTTACAGTATTTTAAAAAATTTGTCAACGAGAAAAACAATCATGGCTATTGGAAGACAGAGAAAACATAATGAAATGAAAATAAATGGCCTGATCCTTAAAGGGTGTATTATGCTTGTCAAGGCCTTTAGGCTTATCTCCAATGCACACCAGTGGACCTTAATAAGGCAATCCATCAGTATCTTAAAACTACAAAACAGGATCGCCTATAAGGTGACATGAGAATTCTCTTCTCTTTAACTATATAATTACCATGGTCAGCATTGGTTTCTGTGTCTGTGCTGTCCCTACATCGTACTATTGCGGCAGCTTACAATAAGTGCCTAGCTTCTGTAATGTAGAAGAAGTATGTAACGATGTAACTGAGCTGTCTGCCCCTGATCCCTGCCAAACGTAGTTTGTGCTTCTTGGTGAGTGTTAGCCTAATTCTGTCGCTCTGAGTTCTGATCTTCTGCTGCATGACCCTTTGGACTGTGTTCTGACTATCCCTTTGTCTTGTCCTTTTGCTTTTGATCCGCTATCTCTTGTTATTGATCCTAGACTGTAACCTGACTTACGTCTTTGTCTTTGCCCTTGTTATCTACGTACTCTCTTGGTATTGACCCCAGAACGTCTCACTCTTCTGCCTCACGATCTTTCCGTGAGTAGTAACTAGCGTCACACCTAGTCACAGGAAAAAGAAGTGATCATTAAAGAAAAAAAAAAGTGATCCCATAGAGACTGACCCAGCCAGTATGACCGAACCCTGGTCACCTATCCTAACTATCGGTGGAATCCCCCATGATAAACGCTTCTTACACATTTTGTAAACAGGTGCGAAATGTAATTGGTGGGAAAAACCCTTTTATCTTTTCTTGTAATATTTTGGTACTAATGTAAAAAAAAAGCCCCATAGCGTTCATCAAGTTGATCAGCTTACATGAAGGGACTTTTTGCACTATGGCATTATTCTATATCTGGCATAAAATCGCTAAAAATATGTTGTACTTCCTCTTAACAGACAGAGTCTCATTTACTTCCTCTTAGCTGATTTTAAAAACATAAAACAATCTTGATTTACAGTATGTATGATCGATCTATCTATCTATCTATCTATCTATCTATCTATCTATCTATCTATCTATCTATCTATCTATCTATCTATTATTTACATCTATCCTTCTATCTATATATCTGTATCTATCTATCTATCTATCTATCTATCTATCTATCTATCTATCTATCTATCTATCTATCTCTATTATCTAGCTATCTATCCCATATCTATCTATGTATTTATCTATATCATGGGCTAAATAAAACAGCTCTTTTTTCACAAATAACAGGGTGCCGTTTTTTGGATTCCTACATTCAAGTTTTGCCTGTGGGAGCTTTTTTGCACCCGGACTCCTTATCTGCTTATTGTGCTGCTCTGCTTTTTTGTTTTTATATCTCTGTCTATCTATTTATCTATCTGCATCTATCTATCTATTATCTATCTATCACCTATCATCAAGGGCCGTGCAAATATTAAACCTTCAATATAATCAAAACGTTGGAGGCAGCGCATCAACTTAGAAAGGTAACAACAAGTGCTATTTAATAGCCCATGATGACGACATATTGGTTAAAAAATTTGAACTTTTCTCAAGCTTGGAAAATCGACAATGTTTTCAGAAGCTTGATAGGTCGTCTTCTCATTCTATTCAGAAGGGTTTTTAAGAATGAATAAAGGGTATTCCATCACTAGGAAATTGTTAAAATGTATCCTAACTTTAAGAACAGTGGGAGAGTTTGACCTGTGGACCCACAAAATCCAGAGAATGACAAGAATGCAGTGCTGGTGTGTGCCGCTACACCAGTGCTGTGTTTCCTTCATTCTCAGAATCAGTGATGAGATCAGAGGACACACTCCAATTATCACAAAATGACCTGTTTATTTGACAACAAAGTCCTCATGGATGATGTTAAAAGGGGTTCCAAGATTCAATTTTTCACCCTGATAAACTTGCTTCTTGGTTTGATTAGGAAAATCGCCCTCTTCTGCTGCGCTGCCTCTTGACTGCTTGCATGAACTATGTTGAGAGATTGCTGGGGTGATGTCCCCTGTAAGTATTTAATTACTATATACACTTGAGTATAAGCTGACCCGAGTATAAGCTGAGGCACCTAATTTTGCTATGAAAAACTGGGAAAACTTATTGACTAGCGTATAAGACGGGTATGCATTGTTCCCTCATTCCCATCCTGGTATGCATGCCCCTTCATTCCAATCCTGATAACAACGACCTCCTCATCCCTATCCTGGTATAAATGGCCTCCTCATTCCCATCCTGGTATGCATGGCCATCTCATCTGTATGCTGGTATGCATGGTTTCTCATCCCCATTCTTGTATGCATGGCCCCTTCGTCCCCATCCTTGTATTCATGGCCATCTCATCCCTATCCTGCCATGCATGGTTCCTCATCCCTATCCTGGTATGCACGGTTCCTTATCCCTATCCTGGTAAGCATGGCATCCTCATCCCTATCCTTGTATACATGACCATCTCATCCCTATCCTGGTATGCATAGTTCCTCATTCCCTATCCTTGTATACATGACTATCTCATCCCTATCCTGCCATGCATGGCATCCTCATCCCTATCCTTGTATACATGACCATCTCATCCCTATCCTGGTATGCATGGTTCCTCATCCCCATCCTTTTATGCATGGTTCCTCATCGCCAACCTTTTATGCATCGCTCTTCATCCCCATCCTTGTATGCATGATCATCTCATCCCTATCCTGGTATGCATGGTTCCTCATCCTTATCCTGGTATGCATGGTTCTTTATCCCTATTTTGGTATGTATGGCATCCTCATCCCTATCCTGATATCCATGTTTCCTCATCCCCATCCTTGTATGAATGGCCCCTTCATTCTCATCCTTGTATGCATAGTTCCTCATTCCTATCCTGGTATGCATGGTTCCTCATCCCTATCATGGTATGTATGGCACCCTTATCCCTTTCCTTGTATGTATGGCTCCCATCAGAAAAGCATCTTGTCCCGGTGCCAGCAGCTGGGCAATCACGCATCCCCGCTACTTAAGGTAATGAATATTCACTGTGCTCCACGCCTATGGAATTGGAGAGAGGTGAATATTAATTTCTCTTAAGTAGCAGGGACATGTGATCGCTCGGCCGCTGCAGCTGCTGACACCGGAACAAGATGCTGAGATGAAGCTGGCGGCAGCAGCTGACACTGTGCACATTATTACAGAGAAATGAATATTCACTGCCAACTCAGTGAATATTAATTTCTCTTTAGCAGTGAGCACAGGCTTTAACCGCAGCAACCAGCTCCTGCCTGCTGTGACCCTCTGCTCTGCCACTGCTACTCTCCCTACATCTTCTGGGACAATGACTCAAGTATAAGAGGAGAGGGGTGTTTTCTGCACAACAAAAAACTTGGCTTATACTCGAATATATATGGTAATATGTACGTTGCAAGATGTGAAATGGTTTGTGTACTGACCTAAAGGTTGGGTTAATAGTCTTGCATATGTTCCCATTTTTTATAAAGGAATGTAATGTCCTTCCTGCTGAGATATCCTAGCTACAGTTGTTCAAGCATCCTCTACTAATGGCTTCTGTATTTGAAGTTCCGTAGGTACCAAGTTAGGCTACGTTCACATTTGCAGTCAGCGCCGCAGCGTCGGGCGCCGCAGCGGCGCCGCATGCGTCATGCGCCCCTATATTTAACATGGGGGCGCATGGACATGCGTTGTGCTGCGTTTTGCACCGCATGGCCGCAAGCGTTGGACGCAAGAAACGCTTCAAGTTGCATTTTTTTTGCGTCCAACTTGCGGGCAAAAACGACGCATGCGGCGCAAAACGCAGCGTTTTAGCGTGCGTTTTGCCGCGTTTTTGTTTGCGTTGTGCGCTGCGGCGCCGACGCTGCGGCGCACAACGCAAATGTGAACGTAGCCTTACTCAGCATACACTGTGTGCAGAATTATTAGGCAAGTTGTATTATAGAGGATTATTTTTATTATTGATCAACAACTACCGTATGTTCTCAATCAACCCAAAAGACTCAGAAATATCAAAACTTAATATTTTTGGAAGTTGGAGTGGGTTTTTTTTAGATTTGGCTATCTTAGGAGGATATCTGTTTGTGCAGGTAACTATTACTGTGCAGAATTATTAGGCAACTTAATAAAAACCAAATATATTCCCATCTCACTTGTTTATTTTCACCACGTAAACCAATATACCGTATATACTCGAGTATAAGCCGAGATTTTCAGCCCAAATTTTTGGGCTGAAAGTGCCCCTCTCGGCTTATACTCGAGTCATGATCGGTGGTGGGGTCGGCGGGTGAGGACTGTCATATACTCACCTAGTTCCGGCGTTCCTGTCGCTCCCCCTGCCCGTCCCACGGTCTCCGGGTGCCGCAGCCTCTTCCCCTGAGCGGTCACGTGGGACCGCTCATTAGAGAAATGAATAGGCTGCTCCACCTCCCATAGGGGCGGAGCCGCATAATTCATTTCTCTAATCAGCGGTGCCGGTGACCGCTGACAGAGGAAGAGGCTGCGGCACCGAAGACCAGCTGTCCGGGGGAAGGAGCGGGACGCCGGGAGCAGGTAAGTATGTCATATTCACCTGTCCGCGTTCCACACGCCGGGCGCCGCACCATCTTCCCGGCGTCTCTCCGCTCTGACTGTGCAGGTCAGAGGGCGCGATGACGCATATAGTGTGCGCGCCGCCCTCTGCCTGATCAGTCAGATCGGAGAGATGCCGGGACGGGACGCTGAGGAGCTGCAAGCAAGAGAGGTGAGTATGTGTTTTGTTTTTTTTATTGCAGCAGCAGCAATGGCACAACTTTATGTGGAGCATCTATGGGGCAACGGTGCAGAGCACTATATGGCACAGCTATGGGGCAACGGTGCAGAGCACTATATGGCACAGCTATGGGGCAACGGTGCAGAGCACGATATGGCACAGCTATGGGGCAACGGTGCAGAGCATATATATATGGCACAGCTATGGGGCAACGGTGCAGAGCACAATATGGCACAGCTATGGGGCAACGGTGCAGAGCACTATATGGCACAGCTATGGGGCAACGGTGCAGAGCATTATATATATGGCACAGCTATGGGGCAACGGTGCAGAGCACTATATGGCACAGCTATGGGGCAACGGTGCAGAGCACTATATGGCACAGCTATGGGGCAATAACGGTGCAGAGCACTATATGGCACAGCTATGGGGCAACGGTGCAGAGCACTATATGGCACAGCTATGGGGCAACGGTGCAGAGCACTATATGGCACAGCTATGGGGCAACGGTGCAGAGCACTATATGGCACAGCTATGGGGCAACGGTGCAGAGCACTATATGGCACAGCTATGGGGCAACGGTGCAGAGCATTATATATATGGCACAGCTATGGGGCAACGGTGCAGAGCACTATATGGCACAGCTATGGGGCAATGGTGCAGAGCACTATATGGCACAGCTATGGGGCAATAACGGTGCAGAGCACTATATGGCACAGCTATGGGGCAACGGTGCAGAGCACTATATGGCACAGCTATGGGGCAATAACGGTGCAGAGCACTATATGGCACAGCTATGGGGCAACGGTGCAGAGCACTATATGGCACAGCTATGGGGCAACGGTGCAGAGCACTATATGGCACAGCTATGGGGCAATAACGGTGCAGAGCACTATATGGCACAGCTATGGGGCAACGGTGCAGAGCACTATATGGCACAGCTATGGGGCAATAACGGTGCAGAGCACTATATGGCACAGCTATGGGGCAACGGTGCAGAGCACTATATTGCACAGCTATGGGGCAATAACGGTGCAGAGCACTATATGGCACAGCTATGGGGCAATAACGGTGCAGAGCACTATGGCACAGCTATGGGGCAACGGTGCAGAGCACTATATGGCACAGCTATGGGGCAACGGTGCAGAGCACTATATGGCACAGCTATGGGGCAATGGTGCAGAGCACTATATGGCACAGCTATGGGGCAACGGTGCAGAGCACTATATGGCACAGCTATGGGGCAACGGTGCAGAGCACTATATGGCACAGCTATGGGGCAACGGTGCAGAGCACTATATGGCACAGCTATGGGGCAACGGTGCAGAGCACGATATGGCACAGCTATGGGGCAACGGTGCAGAGCATATATATATGGCACAGCTATGGGGCAACGGTGCAGAGCACTATATGGCACAGCTATGAGGCAACGGTGCAGAGCACTATATGGCACAGCTATGGGGCAACGGTGCAGAGCATTATATATATGGCACAGCTATGGGGCAACGGTGCAGAGCACTATATGGCACAGCTATGGGGCAATGGTGCAGAGCACTATATGGCACAGCTATGGGGCAATAACGGTGCAGAGCACTATATGGCACAGCTATGGGGCAACGGTGCAGAGCACTATATGGCACAGCTATGGGGCAATAACGGTGCAGAGCACTATATGGCACAGCTATGGGGCAACGGTGCAGAGCACTATATGGCACAGCTATGGGGCAACGGTGCAGAGCACTATATGGCACAGCTATGGGGCAATAACGGTGCAGAGCACTATATGGCACAGCTATGGGGCAACGGTGCAGAGCACTATATGGCACAGCTATGGGGCAACGGTGCAGAGCACTATATGGCACAGCTATGGGGCAACGGTGCAGAGCACTATATGGCACAGCTATGGGGCAACGGTGCAGAGCACTATATGGCACAGCTATGGGGCAACGGTGCAGAGCATTATATATATGGCACAGCTATGGGGCAACGGTGCAGAGCACTATATGGCACAGCTATGGGGCAATGGTGCAGAGCACTATATGGCACAGCTATGGGGCAATAACGGTGCAGAGCACTATATGGCACAGCTATGGGGCAACGGTGCAGAGCACTATATGGCACAGCTATGGGGCAATAACGGTGCAGAGCACTATATGGCACAGCTATGGGGCAACGGTGCAGAGCACTATATGGCACAGCTATGGGGCAACGGTGCAGAGCACTATATGGCACAGCTATGGGGCAATAACGGTGCAGAGCACTATATGGCACAGCTATGGGGCAACGGTGCAGAGCACTATATGGCACAGCTATGGGGCAATAACGGTGCAGAGCACTATATGGCACAGCTATGGGGCAACGGTGCAGAGCACTATATTGCACAGCTATGGGGCAATAACGGTGCAGAGCACTATATGGCACAGCTATGGGGCAACGGTGCAGAGCACTATATGGCACAGCTATGGGGCAACGGTGCAGAGCACTATATGGCACAGCTATGGGGCAACGGTGCAGAGCACTATATGGCACAGCTATGGGGCAACGGTGCAGAGCACTATATGGCACAGCTATGGGGCAACGGTGCAGAGCACTATATGGCACAGCTATGGGGCAACGGTGCAGAGCACTATATGGCACAGCTATGGGGCAACGGTGCAGAGCACTATATGGCACAGCTATGGGGCAACGGTGCAGAGCACGATATGGCACAGCTATGGGGCAACGGTGCAGAGCATATATATATGGCACAGCTATGGGGCAACGGTGCAGAGCACTATATGGCACAGCTATGGGGCAACGGTGCAGAGCACTATATGGCACAGCTATGGGGCAACGGTGCAGAGCATTATATATATGGCACAGCTATGGGGCAACGGTGCAGAGCACTATATGGCACAGCTATGGGGCAACGGTGCAGAGCACTATATGGCACAGCTATGGGGCAATAACAGTGCAGAGCACTATATGGCACAGCTATGGGGCAACGGTGCAGAGCACTATATGGCACAGCTATGGGGCAACGGTGCAGAGCACTATATGGCACAGCTATGGGGCAACGGTGCAGAGCACTATATGGCACAGCTATGGGGCAATAACGGTGCAGAGCACTATATGGCACAGCTATGGGGCAACGGTGCAGAGCACTATATGGCACAGCTATGGGGCAATAACGGTGCAGAGCACTATATGGCACAGCTATGGGGCAACGGTGCAGAGCACTATATGGCACAGCTATGGGGCAATGGTGCAGAGCACTATATTGCACAGCTATGGGGCAATAACGGTGCAGAGCACTATATGGCACAGCTATGGGGCAATAACGGTGCAGAGCACTATGGCACAGCTATGGGGCAACGGTGCAGAGCACTATATGGCACAGCTATGGGGCAACGGTGCAGAGCACTATATGGCACAGCTATGGGGCAACGGTGCAGAGCACTATATGGCACAGCTATGGGGCAACGGTGCAGAGCACTATATGGCACAGCTATGGGGCAACGGTGCAGAGCACTATATGGCACAGCTATGGGGCAACGGTGCAGAGCACTATATGGCACAGCTATGGGGCAACGGTGCAGAGCACTATATGGCACAGCTATGGGGCAACGGTGCAGAGCACTATATGGCACAGCTATGGGACAATAACGGTGCAGAGCACTATATGGCAGA
Source organism: Ranitomeya variabilis (assembly GCF_051348905.1). Classification (NCBI taxonomy): domain Eukaryota; kingdom Metazoa; phylum Chordata; class Amphibia; order Anura; family Dendrobatidae; genus Ranitomeya; species Ranitomeya variabilis. Next base: position 171,516,511 of record NC_135239.1, on the reverse strand, counting down.
GCTATGGGGCAATAACGGTGCAGAGCACTATATGGCACAGCTATGGGGCAACGGTGCAGAGCACTATATGGCACAGCTATGGGGCAACGGTGCAGAGCACTATATGGCACAGTTATGGGGCAACGGTGCAAAGCACTATATGGCACAGCTATGGGGCAACGGTGCAGAGCACTATATGGCACAGCTATGGGGCATCGGTGCAGACCATTATATATATGGCACAGCTATCTATGGGGCAACGGTGCAGAGCATTATATATATGTCACAGCTATCTATGGGGCAACGGTGCAGAGCACTATATATATGGCACAGCTATGGGGCAACGGTGCAGAGCATTATATATATGGCACAGCTATGGGGCAACGGTGCAGAGCATTAGTGACGAAGCCACTAGTTTGTGGCGACACGCGTTGGGTGCCTGCTGCCCGCACTTTTTCCTGCTACAGGGTGCACATTCCCCTTCTGATCTTGCCCTACTCTGCAGGTGTATAACATCCTGGATCTGTGGTTTTTCTCTGGCTCATTTACTCTTTCAGGCCGGCTGTCTTTGTGGTGGGTAATAGTCCATTTATTCACATTTCAGGTCACCACATTGTTTCCAGTACCGGCTCAGCCAGGTTGTATTTCTTTGTAGCCACCACGGCACATTATTGCATGGTGCTTTCTCAGGCCACATTTGCCCTTGGGGTATCCTCATGTACTCACATATTATTGTGGGCATGGGGCTGGTAGGGCTCTGATCTATATGCCATGCTATTACGTTGTTATCTACACTATATGTCATCTGTGGGTATGTGTATCACACTCTGTCATGGCTAGTGCGGTGCTTTTGCCTTATTTTGGGCATTTGGATATCATGTGGGTATTGCATATCCCTTTGCTGTTTTAAATGTTTTTAGCATGCTCTGTCTTTTTGATACGTGTTTAATAAAGCTGCTTTTTTGATACTATTTCGGTGGTGACTCCCGTTTATAAGGTCCGCTTTTTCTTTCTTCATATTTGGTCACTGTTCAGACCTTGGTTTGAGTCCCGCCGACCGTGGTGCCCCCATTTAGTTCTGTTTGAGCATCATATATATGGCACAGCTATCTATGGGGCAACGGTGCAGAGCATTGTATATATGGCACAGCTTTATGTGGAGCATCTATGGGGCCATAATGAACGGTATGGAGCATCTATTTTTAATTTTGAAATTCACCGGTACCTGCTGCATTTTCCACCCTAGGCTTATACTCGAGTCAATAAGTTTTCCCAGTTTTTTGTGGCAAAATTAGGGGGGTCGGCTTATACTCGGGTCGGCTTATACTCGAGTATATACGGTAACTGCACAAAATTTAGAAATAAACATTTCTGACATGCAAAAACAAACTCCCCAAAAATTAGTGACCAATATAGCCACCTTTCTTTATGATGACACTCAGCAGCCTTCCATCCATAGATTCTGTCAGTTGCTTGATCTGTTTACGATCAACATTGCGTGCAGCAGCCACCACAGCCTCCAGACACTATTCCGAGAGGTGGACTGTTTTCCCTCCCTGTAGATCTCACATTTTATGAGGGACCACAGGTTCTCTATGGGGCTCAGATCAGGTGAACAAGGGGGCCATGTCATTATTTTTTCTTCTTTGAGACCTTTACTGGCCAGCCACGCTGTGGAGTAGTTGGAGGCATGTGATGGAGCATTGTCCTGCATTAAAATCATGTTTTTTTTGAACAATGCTGACTTCATCCTGTACCACTGCTTGAAGAAGTTGTCTTCCAGAAACTGGCAGTAGGTCTGGGAGTTGAGCTTCACTCCATCCTCAACCCGAAAAGATCCCACAAGTTCATCTTTGACGATACCAGCCCATACCAGTACCCCACCTCCACCTTGCTGGTGTCTGAGTCGGAGTGGAGCTCTCTGCCCTTTACTGATCCAGCCTCTGGCCCATCCATCTGGCCCATCAAGAGTCACTCTCATTTCATCAGTCCATAAAACCTTTGAAAAGTCAGTCTTAAGACATTTCTTGGCCCAGTCTTGACGTTTTATCTTATGTTTCTGGAGCGCCCCCAGACATAGGGCCACGGGGTACTCGGTACCGGGCCTCTCTGTCTCGATCCTGGGGTTGTCACGGTGGCTAGACCCGGTCCGTGACCCTGCTAAGGGGCGTCCAATTAAAGGTGATGGTGCGTGGTGCAAGGCGCGATGAATAACGAGGACACAGGGTTGCAGTCTCTTTACCTCTTTACTGAAGGCTTCGGGATCCGCAATCCAGAGCACTGCTAACCGGGCTGGACGAGACCGGCCGGTCCGAAGGCACATCCAGAGTTCCCTTTGCAGGTGGAAATCAGTGCCTACCTTCTAGCGCCTGGGTGTTGTAGTACTTCCCTGCTGAGCACCACGGGATAGTCCTCACAACTGTCGTGTATGTTTCTGTTCTTTCTCTCTCCGTCCCCCAGATGATATGGATAGGACGCACCCGTATGACGGGGTAGGCCTGGAGTTATTTTATAGGGACCCTAGAGACTCCCCTCTCCCACAATTGCCTCCGTTGTCTTCATTAGGTGATTTAGGTGAGACAGCCAACCTATAATTAACTGTCCTGCCGTTGGTTTGAAGTAATGCTTAGAGCCCAATACTTCCTCGGCGTTCCGGCCACCGGCTACACGCCTCAGTAGGATGTTGCCGATCTCGGGGCACGACTCCTACTGATTCTATCGCATTTGTGCTGTGATCTCGTTTCTCACTTCTCCACAATATACTTTGCTTCGTGTCCTTTCTTAAGATGCCGCCGCAAGGTAGTGCAGGCACGGCTCCGTAACGATCTGTCTGTTGCTAGGCCACTGTCAGGATACCACCCCTGACAGAGACCCCCCTGAATCTTCCCAGTAACTCCCTCTCTCACAGGATGTTGCCTGGGCAAAACCCAGTCAGCTTCTGCCTAACTTCCTATCCAACCCCCAGTTTTACCAGAGTGTGAGGAGTGGCCTAATACATAGAACACTTTGCTCCCCCTGGAGGCCGGAGTGTGAAGTGTAATGTGTGACTGTGATACCTGGACAGGTGAACTCCTTTAGTGCCATCAGACGTAACATCACTCCCCTTAGTGGCAGAGCGACATTACTGCAACGACCAGGACTCTGGGGCGCTGCATTTCTTGTTCAAAGGTGGTTGTTTATCAGCCTTCCTTACCTTGGCCATGTCCCTGAGTATCGCACACCTTGTGCTTTTTGTTACTCCAGTAACGTTGCAGCTCTGAAATATGGCACAACTGGTGGCAAATGGCATCTTGGCAGCTTCACGCTTGATTTTCCTCAATTCATGGGCAGTTATTTTGCACCTTTTTTGCCCAACACGCTTCTTGCGACCCTGTTGGCTATTTGATATGAAACGCTTGATTGTTCAGTGATCACGCTTCCAAAGTTTGGCAATTTCAAGACTGCTGCATCCCTCTGTAAGACATCTCACAATTTTGGACTTTTCAGAGCCTGTCAAATCTCTCTTCTGACCCATTTTGCCAAAGAAAAGGAAGTTGCCTAATAATTACGCACACCTTATATAGGGTCTTGATGTCATTAGACAACACCCCTCCTCATTACAGAGATGCACATCACCTGATTTACGTAATTGGTAGTTGGCTCTCAAGCCTGAACAGCTTGGAGTAGGACAACATGTATAAAAAGTATCATGTGATCAAAAAAACAACTTGCCTAATAATTCTGCACACAGTGTAAGTCATAAACAGCCATAGCAGTAATTCTGGAGGGAACAGGCAGATTTTGTGCACGTTGACTAAAATTATGAAGTGTAAGCTGGGGTAATTGTTGAGATGGAGAACTATTAGAGATGGGTGGATTCACTTGTGAAGCATTGAGTTTGAGTCAAATATTATGATATTCCACATGAATTAGTAAACTTTGCAATTCGGTTTGCAAGGATCACAAAAAAAAACACCCATCTTTTAATTTGGTTAACAAGAAAAAATGAAACAAAATAAAAAAACACTAATATTCAACTCTCTGTTCACCTCTCCATCCCCTCTGCTGCTCGTCCAGTCCTCTTCTTTCAGCTGTCGTGTACCTAATCTGCTTATTCTACACTATAAGTGTACTGTCACACATTGGCACTTTGGTCGCTACGACGGCACGATCCGTGACGTTCCAGCGATATCCATACGATATCGCTGTGTCTGACACGCAGCAGCGATCAGGGACCCCGCTGAGAATCGTACGTCGTAGCAGATCGTTTGGAACTTTCTTTTGTCGCTGGATCTTCCGCTGTCATCGCTGGATCGGTGTGTGTGACACCGATCCAGCGATGTGTTCGCTTGTAACCAGGGTAAACATCGTGTTACTAAGCGCAGGGCCGCGCTTAGTAACCCGATGTTTACCCTGGTTACCATCGTAAATGTGAAAAAAAACAAACAGTACATACTCACATTCCGGTGTCACGTCCCTCGCCTTCAGCTTCCCGCACTGACTGTGAGTGCCGGCCGTAAAGCACAGCACAGCGGTGACGTCACCGCTGTGCTCTGCTTTTACTTTACGGCCGGCACTTACACAGTCCGTGCGGGAAGCTGAAGGCGAGGGACGTGACACCAGAATGTGAGTATGTACTGTTTGTTTTTTTTTACATTGCGATGGTAACCAGGGTAAACATCGGGTTACTAAGCGCGGCCCTGCGCTTAGTAACCCGATGTTTACCCTGGTTACCCGGGGACTTCGGCATCGTTGGTCGCTGGAGAGCTGTCTGTGTGACAGCTCCCCAGCGACCACACAACGACTTACCAACGGTCACGGCCATGTCGTATCGCTGGTCGTGATCGTTAGTAAATCGTACAATTCAAAGTGATCCCCGATGCCCAGTGATGGTCTATAGTAAACAACAGGCAGATAAGGCCATTGATGGCTGAAATAAGTGGCACTGAGGACCAGACGGTGGACTGCAAGCAGCAGAGCAACCGAAGATGTGAGTGGTGAGGTATTAGGATTATTTATTTTTAGTGATGAGCGAATATACTCGTTACTCGAGAGTGCCAGAGCACGCTCGGGTGTCCTCCGAGTATTTTTTAGTGCTCGGAGATTTAGTTTTTTTCGCCTCAGCTGAATGTTTTACAGCTTTTAGCCAGCATAAGTACATGTGGGGGTTGCCTGGTTGCTAGGGAATCCCCACATGTAATCAAGCTGGCTAGTAGCTGTAAATCATCCAGCTGCGGCGAAAAAAAACTAAATCTCCGAGCACTAAAAAATACTCGGAGGACACCCGAGCGTGCTCGGAAAATCTCGAGTAACGAGTATATTCGCTCATCGCTATTTATTTTATTTTTTTTACTTTTATTATTCTCTGGGTTCTGGGAAAGGGAATTTACGGCAAATAATTTTGCTGCTAATCTAAAAAAATGGCAAATCCGAATTTCAAATTATCTGCTCATCACTAAGTACTATACTTCTCTATGGTAATTTATTTAAAAAAAATCCTTTTTAAATTGTGGAAATATTACCATCCACCTATTTTCTACTTTTCGCTAAGGTAACAAATATTTGTAGTGGACAATTGGTAGTGACTAGGATCAGACTACTCAGGGTTTGTTTGTTGTGGTCTGTTACCAAGGATATACATACATCTTCATAGGATCTGCACGCTTCTGTTTCTGGCCAATCCTTTGTACAGACTGCATGATAAACTAGCATCTACATATATTATTAGCATATGCTTTATGGAATGATGATAGGAATAAATACCGTTGTACTGTGGCAGCAGAAACGTCATCCATGAATTGTAAAAGTTGCAGGTAATAACAGTAATTTCACAGAATTAAATACTAAGAAGATTTGTGAGTGAAGCTCTAATTTATCAGTTTATTCAACATGGCTATAATACGATGAAAGAAGCAAACAAGAATGAATGAAATCAGGATAGAAAAAACATAATTAGATAGCATAAAGGCTGTGCAAAGCACAATTACTGAGGTTGGAAGTCGTCATTATCACTTAATTTTTTGCAATTGCTCCATAATTATTTCTAGGGTGTTTTTTCCCCCTTAAATGATCCCTCAATTTGTAATGCTGATGAAGGGCATTCCACTGAACGAAAACATTAAATGAAGTATTTCATGAACACAACTTTTATCTATATACCGTACATCTATATATACATAGCAGAAAGGGGGTCCTCATTTAATACATCCATCTATGAATCTATAAGGAGAGCCACTGAGTATAAATTGCTCCCTTCTGGCTGGCTTGAGGCAATAATGTATTGCATTTATTGTGATTCATCTGAGTGTCTGCATTATAATAGATTTTCTCTCGTTGTTTCAGCAGAAATTTGAGCCTGGCATAAGCCAAAGAATACTTGCACTATGCCAAATGTTCAGATCTTAAAATATAAGCTTTATAATATTATAGATAATAGACATGATTGAGTCTTCTGAAATTCGAATTAACCAGTTTCAAATCATTTTTGACACAAAATCGATTACCAACTTATCGATTTGCTGAAAATTTGCCCTGTCTAACACTCTGAGATCTGCTAGTACTGTATCCAACCCCTTTAAGATTCATAAACACAAACACAGCCTTAATAGTGTCAAAATGACCTCCCCATAGAAACAAATGGTGACCCAGTAATAAACAACAGTCTCTTTAATGGTACACCACACTATCAAACTTTTCTTGATTTTTAAAATAAAAAGGTCCAAAAATTGTCCCTCTATGTCAATTGTGATTGTGTACTGTCTTGTGCAAAACACTGACTCAAACTGACAGTGTCGCTATCAGAGGTAACATCATTCTATTGTGACTGATATGAGTAATGTGTCATATATTTCTAAACTACCTAGCCACTAATACACTTGGCAGTTCAAAACATTGTCAATCGTAACCTGCGTTTGGTACTACCGATGTCCGGATGGCTGGTGCCCATGGTGGTGCTTCCACTGCTTCTTCCCACACTTAGCCATGGTATGAGGATATTTTTCATTTTACACAATCCTGTACTTGCCATTGCCATTTTTTCTTTTCCCATACCATTTTGAACAATACTAAAATGAACCTTTGACAATCTTTACAACCCAGCTTTTTAAAATCTTGTCAATAAATCGTTAACAAGGAATGCTAGGTAGGTAGGTACACATGCATAGAAAGAAAACTGTGGCAGCTGGTGTGTTGTATATGGATGTCAAATCAAAAAGTAAAACAGCTGTGCAAAAATAGACCGTGTCCTGCTCTGCTCTTATTCACATTAAGGTTGGCTGACTCAAGGTAAGGTTTTAACCCCTTTACCCCCCAAGCCTGTTTTCACCTTCATGATCAGGCCAAATTTTACGATTCTGACCACTGTCACTTTATGTGGTAATAACTCTGGAACGCTTCAACGGATTCTATTGATTCTAAGAACGTTTTTTCATGACATATTGTAATTCCTGATAGTGGTAACATTTCTTTGATATGATTTGCGGGGTTTTTTTGTGGGAAAAAATGGAAATTTGAACTTTTTTGGAAAATTTTGCAATTTTCAAACTTTTAATTTGTATGCCCTTAAATCATAGTTATTTCACACAAAATAATAATAATAATAATAATAATAATAATCTTTATATAGCGCCAACATATTCCACAATGCTTTACAGTTTAACAGTTTCAAACACAACAGTCATGAGTAACAATGTTAACAATATAATAATTAAAGCAATATAGGACGACACTGCTCATGAGAGCTTACAATCTACAATAGTTTATAAATAACATTTCCCACATGCCTACTTTACATCATCACAAATTTTGAAACATACTTTTTTGTTAGGAAGTTATAAGGGTAAATAGTTGACCAGCAATTTCTAATTTTTCCAACAAAATTTAGAAAACTATTTTTTTTAGGCATCACATTACATTTGAAGTGACTTTGAGGGGTATAGATAACAGAAAATACTCAAAAGTGACAACATTCTAAAAACTGCACCCCTCAAGGTGCTTAAAACCACAATGAAGAAGTTTATTATCCCTTCAGGTGCCTCAGGAATTTTTGGAATGTGGAAAGAAAAAATGAACACTTTACTTTTTTTCACAAACATTTTAATTTAGACCCATTTTTTTCTTATAGGTAACACGAAAAAATGGACCCCAAAATTTGTTTTACAATTTCTCCTGAGCGTGCTGATCCCCATATGTGGGGAAAAAACACTCTTTGGGCTCACGGTAGAGCTCGGAAGAGAAGGAGCCCCGTTTTACTTTTTAATGTAAAATTGGCAGGAGTAATTAGCGGACGCTCTTGTACCTACACAGTTGAGATACCCCACAAGTGACACCATTTTGGAGATTAGACCCCTCAGGAAATTTATATAATTGGGTGGTGAGCTCCTTGAACCCCCTAGTGCTTCACAGAAATTGATAACATTGAGCCGTGAAGGAAAAAAAAAAATTACATTTTTCACACACAAATATTTTTTAGCCCCAAATTTTGCATTTTCGCAAGGGTAACAGGAGAAATGGCATCAAACTATTTGTTGTGCAATTTCTCCTGAGTACGCCAATACCCAATATGTGGAGGAAAACTACTGTTTAGGCGCACAGCAGGACTCAGAAGGGAAGGCGCTCCATTTGACTTTTTGAAAGTAAAATGTGCTAAAACAATTAGCGGATGCCATATCGAGTTTGGAGTGCCCCTGATGTGCCTAAATAGTGGAAACATCCCACAAGTGACAACATTTTGGAATATAGACTCCTCAGGTAACTTAACTAGATGTGTGGTGAGAACATGAACCCTCCGGTGCTTCACAGAAGTTTATAACATGGAAAATAAAAAAATAAAATTTCTCACACAATGTTTTTTTGCCCCAAATTTTGCATTTTCATAAGGGTAACATGAGAAATGGCACCATACAATTTGTTGTGCAATTTCTTCTGAGTACACCAATACCAGATATGTGGAGAAAAACTACTGTTTGGGTACACAGCAGAGCTTGGAAGGGAAGGAGCGCCATTTGACTTTTTGAAAGCAAAATTTGCTGGAATAATTAGTGGACACCATGTCACAAGCTCCTGATGTGCCTAAATAGTGGAAACCCCCCAAAGTATCACTATTTAGACATAGGAAAGATATTTATATAACTATGTACCGTGTTAGCCAGTAGATAGAAACATATTTAGAATTGAGAGTCCTCAGTGGTTGATACCTTTTAATGGCTAACTGAAAAGATGGTAACAAATTGCAAGCTTTCGAGACTACTCAGGTGTCTTCATCAGGCATAGAAGCTTAGCTTAGCCTAAATTGTGGTTTAGGCAAACGGGGACTCAGAAGGGAAGGGGGGCATTTTGATTAGGGAGCTCAGAATTTGCTGAATTTCTTTGGGGGTAAGGGCCATTTCACTTTTCCAGAGTGTTTGTACTGCTAGTAATGTAGAAGCTCCTATATGAGCATTTAGATCAGGGTTTCGATTTAAATCTCTGAGTGACGTGATTCATAAGAAACCCCCTGAGGGATCCACTCACTATAATGAGGCAGCAGGGTTACTCTGGACTCCGTCTGGCCTCTGTTCAATGGTGTCCTTCTTTTCAGAAGTGCACAAAAATGTGTCCAATTGCACTTTTCTGCAAGCCTAAAAATGCATACACCACCGGATCACAGGTCAGATGGTATCCACAGTGCCTCCATCTGCCTCATTATAGGGAATTTTCCGCCGGGTGTTCCCTTTGAATCATGTATTTCAAAGATTTACACGGAAACCCCAGTATAAGCGCCGAGCACAGAATAAATTGAGCCTTACTGTGATCTTTGGGAGGCATAATGAAAAAATCAACAGCAGGTGAAAAATTGGTTTTAGTTTTTGCGCAGTTCTGGTGTTGTATACATAGGTGATTAGACTACTTTATTCTTCAGGTCGGTGCGATACCAGATTTATATAGTTTAATTCTGCAGCATATAGTATGTTAGAGAGCCAGGAGTGGTGCGGCACCACTCCTGGAACTGATTGCCAGGTGTCAGCTGTCAAAATCAGCAGACACCCTGTGGAGATCGCAAGTGCACATCCTCTGTGTGCCAAAATTACCTGCTTTCTTTTCCTCTCTTTATTACTGAGCTGTGACCTTCGATGTCCTCTCTAAAGCCTCCAACACCATGAAATGATTGCTGCATACCTTGCCTCGGCTTTTATACAGGCTAAAATAGTCCCTCCTAATTTTCTGCGCTATACCATGTGATGCAATAGATGCAAGATACTGTATTACGGGGAAACCTCTGAGGTCAATTAAGCTTTCTGTGTCTGATATAATGTTAAAAAAGAAGGGGGCACTATTTTGGTAATCCTTGCGAATAAAGTTGTCCGTGACCTGTGAATTTCATAATATTTGACATGAATTTGATTTGAATAGAATTAATTTGCCAATTTGTAATAGATAATTATTGTATTGATTTTCATTTGTTTTCACCTTTTGGGGGAGAGGGAATTATTTGATCCTCCTGAGTCACAACAGCTTAAAGTCTTAATTTGACCCATGAACAAGTTCTGATCAACTATGTACAAGTCAATGAGCACTCGTTTACGGGCCTGTTTACATGGACTGGTGACAACTGATGGCAACAGAACGGATCTACTCTGCGTGGTTTTATTGAATGTGAACAGACCTGGCCGTGTGCTGCAGACCAACTCCTGTTCTGTTCAGTAGTAGTAGTTGTGCAGTACCTGCTGCAGAACCCTGTGCTGCAGTATCTGGCCACTGCCACTATACATTGAATGGACTTGTGCAGCACCAGAACTTACAAAAGATGATTGGTGGAGTGCAGGACCCCCATCAACCTGCCATCGATGTCCTATCTTGAGCATAAGTCATTATCTTCTAACCAGACAATCACTTTAATATCAATGTTCTGTCTCCAAATAGCATCAAGTTGTCAGTAGCACATTCCCTGTAAACACGGGATATGAGCTGCCGATAACACTGATTTTTATGCAGACATAAAGAACAGCACTTGACGAATTAGCTTTTTTGCTTATGGTTTGGGCAGTCACCAAATAATTGGAACCAAGATCATTATCAGATTATGCAGTAATGAGTATAGCGCATAGACCATTTTGTTCCTTTCATGTAGCATTTGCGATTATGTTCTACTTCTTACCATTTCATACCGTATAATCATCTGTTAAGAAGCTTTGAATTATTCATTTATTAACAACACTATTAAATGATTAGGTTGTAATAAATTTGAGACCAGCTACTTTAGTTCTAATTTACCTGCTTCATAGTGCTGTGTTCCGATACTAATTACCATTTATTATTATTTTGTTATCATTCTAAATAGTTGATTTAGATAAAGATTGTAGAGATTTTGTAATTTAATGTTTTTAACCATTTAGTTTTGAAAAAGGGATTTTAAGGAAAAATTGCAAATGTGACTATGTAAGACAGCTGTCTTTAATGCAGGTAACGAGTTGATTAGGAGCGTCTAACTGGTCTGTACGAGCCAGAACTCACAATGGTTGGTAGGGGATCAAATACTTATTTCTCACTGCAAAAGGCAAATAAATTTATATAATTTATACAATGTGGTTTTCAAGATTTTGTTTTTGATATTCTATCGCTCAATGTTAATATTAACCTACCCTTAAAATTATAGACTGTCAATGTCTTTGTTAGTGGGCAAATTTACGAAATCAGCATGGGATCAAATAATTATTTCCTTCACTGTACCTGGACCTCCCGTCAGCGATTTGCCCTGTGGTCCAGGAATACCTGTCCTTTCACCTCCAGAAAAACTTGAAGATACACCAATTCAGAACATCCAGTACATGAAAAGCAGGATTCTGACAAAGACTTTCACACTAGTCCCAACGAGCCACAGCTTTTTTCACAGCTCAAGTTAAATCATTTAGTCAGGGACTTGGACCTTCCTAAACATTCTGGAGAACTTTGCATTGGGGCTATCAGACTCTAGTTACACCACTGGACAGCTGGGGTAGGACTCATCATTGGAGCAAAAACAAATTGGCCAAAGAGAACATCTTTGCAACCTGACTCAATAACATAGTTGCATAAAGTTTAGTTGATCCAACTAAAGTTCTCCTGCCACCACTCCACATTAAGCTTGGACTGATGAAGTAGTTTGTGACAGCTCTACCAAATGAAGGAAAAACTATGATCTGTGTACCAAATTTCAGGGACTGTCCGGAGCTAAATGAAAAGAAGGCATTTTGGTTGGTCCGGATATTCAGAAACTCATGAAGAACAATGTGTTCGAAACAAAAATGAAAGTGGTTGAGAAAACGGCTTAGGATTCTTTTAAAGACTTTATGAAGAATTTCTAGGTAATGACAAAGATCCAAAATTTAGATCTATTGTGGAGAACATACTGAAACCTTTCAAAGCCTTGGGCTATCTGATGAATTTGCCGTTACATTTTTCATATTCTTATTTGGACTACTTTCCTGAAAACCTTGGTGCTGTTAGCGAAGAGCAAGGAGAAAGATTTAATCAGGATAACAAGGAAGATGGAGCGTGAACATGATGTAGGACTACTGCTTAAGCCTCATAGAGAACATCCATTCCTCAGGCCTTCTATAGAAGAAAAGGTATCAAGAGAAGCTTTGTAGAGAAAACGAAAAGGCATAAGTAATAAATTCCATTAAAGTTGCAGAATGAATGTTAAATAAATCTTTATATATAATACTGTGAACATTTTTGGCTGCAATAAAGATTTTTCTTTTCATCTCGCTTGTACGTAATTTCATGCGCGTTTTGTGCAAAATCCATACGTGATGGTTAAAAACAGAAGATACGTTTTTAAATCAGGGAATAAGAAAACCTAAGAATCAGTCAATGGATTTGAAAAAAAAATTCTTAAACCCAAATTTTACATACCTGAATTATTCTTATTTGCCTCCGCTGCCATGTCATGCGGCATCCACTTTGTAGCTAGCAGCTGACTTTGGCATGCTGGCACACGCAGTGCATTATGTCACTACCATGTGCCGCGTGCCACTGGCAAGCCAACGTCAACTAACTGCCTGCTTTTGATTGGCTAGCTGCGTTTATTGCAGTACAGGGAACCAATGGGTCTCTGACAGCAATACATTATACCTGAATGTGCATCCAAGGATGCACATCCAGGTGAAATTGGCGTCGACAGGAAACCCTCCAGCACGAGCCCAGTTGTGGTCGCACCCTCTATAATCATGATCATTACACCCCTGATAGCTAGTGAACTAGTTATTTCTGTACTTTAACATGGACATGTATGGTGAATTGGTTTGTCCTCTTTTGCAGTATGTAGACCTCTCATTACTCATTTTAATACCACTCTTAGCTTGTTGATATACAGTTTACCGTTATAACAGGCAAGGGATTCCACAGCTAATTACCTGTACATTGCTTACACTTGCTGTGATTCTAAGTTTTAATCAAGAGTTTGCACAACACTCTTGTTATGAGACTGCATCTGTCATTTGTGAGATCCTGCATTTTACATCAGTGCTGCAGCCTGTAATATGGTAAGAAGATAAGTAGTTAAACTAACGGCAGCTATTTGGGACCACTAAACAAACTCTGTACTGACAATTGGGCGGAGCGCACAGTGCCCTTACCGCTGCTTACAGACGTGAAGGTGAAACAGTGCGAGGACTGTCACTTCATCTAAAAGCAATTTGGAATGACTCACAATCCCTCAGCACTCTTGCATTGCTCTGAGTGGCAAAGAAAGCAGAAATAAGTGACCTGTAGCACCTTAGTGCCGGCTACGTTTCTATTACAATATTATAATTAGCTCCTATCAGGGAAAGTATTCATTTGTCATATTGAAGGGGAGTATAGGGCTTCACTAACATTGATGTTGACAACTGAACTGATAGTTTGATTTTTCTTAAAGTAAGTGGAACCAATTTTATAATCATAAAACATTAAAATTTATTGTCACTCTGTAAGCGCTAAGATGTATGCAAACATTGCGTAAATTAATCTAAACTTCATTACTGATATATGGAATATACATATAGAAAATGGAGGTACTTAGCACATAAATTGGCCAATTCATGAGAGCCCATCATCCATGGCAAGGCGACCTTTCTCCGGTAGGACCCTACACCTTCCATTCTTGAAACATGCCTCTCTTGAGCTTCAAAACTACAGCTTACACCCCTTAGTGACAGAGCCAATTTGGCGCTTAATGACCAAGACAATTTTTACAATTCTGACCACTGTCACTTTATGAGGTTATAACTCTGGAATTCTTCAACGGATCCCACTGATTATAGAGAATGATTTTTCATGACATATTGTACCGCATGTTAGTGGTAAAATTTCTTCGATATCACTTGCGTTTATTTATGAAAAAAATGGAAATTTGGCAAAAATTTTGAACAGTTTGCAATTTTCAAACTTTTAATTTCTTTGCCCTTAAATCAGAGAGTCATATCGCACAATATAGTTAGTAAATAACATTTCCCACACGTCTACTTTACATCAGCACAATTTTGGAAGCATAGTTTTTTTTGTTAGGAAGTTATAAAGGTTAAAAGTTGACCAGCGATTTCTCATTTTTCCAACAAAATTTACAAAACTATTTTTTTTAAGGACCATCTCACATTTGAAGTGAGTTTGGGGGATCAATATAACGGAAAATACCCAAAAGTGACACCATTCTAAAAACTGTGCAACCCCCTTACAACAGCACCCCTCAAGGTGCGCAAAACCACATTCAAGAAGTTTATTAACCCTTAGAGGACTACCGAAAAAAATGTCAGAACCTCCACAACAAATCTTCAAGAATTATGGAGTATTATTAGGACAATTGTGAAACAGACATAACATGCTGGCAAATGTATGCCCCTAATTGGCACTATTAATATTAATTATATGCAATTGGCGGTTGGCTTTTACATGGCACTCTAATTAATTTTTGTAATTAATGCTGAGCTACCATAATAAATACAACATGTGACAATGGTATGATTTATTCCAAGGGCTCGACCACATGGCTGTACTTTCGGTCCGATTGCGTCCTGAAGGGGTAAACCAAAATGAAGAAAGTGTCAGTATGGTACATCCAGGCGGAGACATATTATTGGGGCATCCTGTGCATCCGCATCGGGGCCCAAGAGGTAAGGGGGCCACTACTACCTCCAGCACAGATGGAATTTTGCATAGCTATGATTTATTGGACTACAAAGGGGCCTGATATTGTTCTTGCATAGGGGCCCTCTTCTAATTGTGT
This sequence comes from Ranitomeya variabilis, assembly GCF_051348905.1. Taxonomy (NCBI): domain Eukaryota; kingdom Metazoa; phylum Chordata; class Amphibia; order Anura; family Dendrobatidae; genus Ranitomeya; species Ranitomeya variabilis. The sequence goes on along the minus strand of NC_135239.1, from coordinate 171,501,333 downwards.
CGCTCCTGGATACTTCAGAGTGAGCTTATATTATAGTCTTGCCAGGTACTGCATCCCGGTTCAAAATATAAGGTGAAATTTTACTTGTATAGTTTATCATTGATCTATTTATAAGAATCCAAATGCTAAAAAAGTATATTTTCTACCAACTGAATATTTACTGTTCTTAGCCCTGAAGCCATAGACAAGTCTTTAAAAAAGAACTTAAAATGCCTAATAACTAGTGATGAGCGAGTATACTCGTTGCTCGGGTGACTTCTGAGTATTTGCTATTGCTCGGAGATATAGTTTTCATGCATGTAGGAATTCCCTAACAAACAGTCATTCCTCACATGTATTCAGCGTATCTGGAAGCCATAAATCATGCAACTGAGGCAATGAAAACTATATCTCCGAGCAATAACAAATACTCGGAGGTCACCCGAGCGTGCTTGGGAAAACCTGAGCAACGAGTGTACTCGCTCATCACTACTAATAAACAGTGGTCTGCCTGAGGCAGAATAGGTAACATATTTTGCTCCATCTGTATGAGGTATTTAATACTGTGAGATTCAAGCAAATCACTTAGGAATACACAGAGAAATAAAAACAGTGAATAATTCAATAACCATTTGAAGAAGTAAATGCACTTGTGACATGTTCCACTCGCCCCGAGTACATGAATGACGGTCTATGTAAATGCATGCGATGTCAACGTACGGCAAATGCAAAGCTAATGCATCTGCCTTAGAAATCTATTGATTTCTTTTCTACATAGATTAGATAAATTCCGATTATGTAACATAACGCCAAGTTTTTATGGACACAATGGCTTAGATTAAAAAATAACTCCTACTAGAGGCAAAAGTGTCACACAGAAGCTATGAAAATAGCAGCAAATGCTCTTAAAAAATAAGAATAAAAAAACGTACAGTTATACATTACACACTATTCATCCCTGATCTTTCTTTCCATACTGATAGCAAGTGAACACTGCAGCCAATCAGCGACTGTGGAGGTCATTTGCCATAATTTACTGGCATCATTTCTCAAATCCGACACCGATGATGCCCACAGTATGGCAAGTGACCACTAAGGCCATTGATTGAGCGTTTTTGCTGGATCTGCAGGGAAAAGGTGAGTACTGTTTTGGGTTTATTATAAAAACTGGATAACCTCAATGATTCTGAATTCTTAAAGAGAACCGGTCATCAGAAAAAAACGCTATTAACCTGCAGATATTGGGTTAATCTGCAGGTTAATAGCATTATTAACCTGTCCAGTGCCTGCACCCAGCTGAACACTGTGGGGAGAAAATTAACTTTATCCCACTTAAGCTGCTGTCACACTAGCAGTATTTGGTCAGTATTTTACATCAGTATTTGTAAGCCAAAACCAGGAGTGGAACAATTAGAGGAAAAGTATAATAGAAATGGAGCGCCCCCACTGCCGCAGGGCCGAGGGGCACCCGGTACCGGGCCGCTACGACTCGGTTCTGGGGTTGTCACGGTGGCTGGGCCCGGTCCGTGACCCTGCTGAGGGGCGTCCAGTGAAAGTTGAGAATGTGATAAGGTTGTGGTGCGGTGCAGGTCGCAGTAAATAACGAGGACACCAGGTTGCAGTCTCTTTACCTCTTTACTGAAGGCTTCCGGATCCTCAGTCCGGAATACGGTTAACCGGACTGCGGGAGTCCGGCCGGTCCGATGGCACCTCCAGAGTTCCCTTTGCAGGTGGAAATCTGTGCCTACCTTCTAGCGCTTGTGTGTTGTGGTCCTCCCCTGCTGTGCTTACGGGATAGTCCCCACAACTGTTGTGTCTGTTTCTGAAGTTCCCTCACAACTCGATTTTGATGTTCTTCTTCGTCCCCCCAGATGATATGGCTAGGACGCACCCGTATGACGGGTAGGCTCGGAGCTCTTCCGGGACCCTAGTGTCGCCCCTCTCTAACTGTTGCCCCCTATGTCTTCTTAGGTGATTTGAGTGAGACAGCCCGCCTATAACTGACTGTCCTGCCATAGGTTTGAAGTAAGGCCTGGAGCTCAATACTTCCTCGGCGTTTCCGGCCACCGGCTACGCGCCTCAGTAGGATGTTGCCTCGTCTTACAGTACGACTCCTACTGGTGTTTCTCCTTCTTGCGTTGATCTCGTTTCTCACTCAGCACAATAAACCTCGCTTCTTCTCCTTTCTTGGGGTACGATGAACGTGCAGACGCGGTCCCGTAACGTTCTTTCCTGTTCGCTAGGCCTCTGTCAGGATCCCACCCCTGACAGGGACCCCCCTGAATCTTCCCCTGCAACACCATCTGTGTTATGATCCCAGTGGCTGAGGATCACAGGAACTACTAGCTAAGTTACTAAGCATAGAACAAGCTCTCGGGAGGTGGTAACTGGACTGACCGCAAACCTGATCCTAACCAAACACACTAAAGGTAGCCGGTGAACGTGCCTAAAATCCTGGACGTCTTGACGCAGCCTGAGGAACTAACTACCCCTAAAGAGAAAGCAAGACCTCACTTGCCTCAAGAGAAATAACCCCAAAGATATAGGAAGCCCCCAACAAATAATAACGGTGAGGTAAGGGGAAAACACATACGTAGAAATGAAAACAGATTCAGCAAATGAGGCCCGCTAAAACTAGATAGCAGAAGACAGATAGAGAACTGTGCAGTCAGTAGAAAACCCTACAAAATATCCACGCTGAGAATTCAAGAACCCCCACACCAACTAACGGTGTGGGGGGAGAAACTCAGCTCCCTAGAGCTACCAGCAAGCAAGGAATCACATATTAGCAAGCTGGACAAGAAACATATTGAACACTGATGATCAAAAAATGCACAAACGGAAACTTAGCTTCTCTTGAAGAGACTGGGAGCAAGGTAGTCAGAAGGAATCAGAATAGTACTGAATACATTGACAGCAGGCATTGAACTGAGAGTTCCAGTGAGCTAAATAGGAAACCAACCCACATATAACGAGACAGCTGATGCCAGCCACAAACCTGCAGAAAGACAGCACTCACACAGTACCACTTGTGACCACAAGAGGGAGCCCAGAAATAGAGTTCACAACAGTACCCCCCCCCCCTTGAGGAGGGGGCACCGAACCCTCATCAAGACCCCCAGGGCGATCAGGATGAGCAGTATGGAAGGCATGAACCAAATAAGCCGCATGAACATCAGAGGCGACAACCCAGGAATTATCCTCCTGACCATAGCCCTTCCACTTAACCAAATACTGAAGCCTCCGTCTAGAAATACGAGAATCCAAGATCTTCTCCACCACGTACTCCAATTCGCCCTCAACCAGCACCGGAGCAGGAGGATCAACAGAAGGAACCACAGGCACCACATACCTCCGCAACAAAGACCTATGGAACACATTATGAATGGCAAACGATGCTGGGAGGTCCAAACGAAAAGACACTGGATTAAGGATTTCCAAAATCTTATAAGGACCGATGAAGCGAGGCTTGAATTTAGGAGAGGAGACCTTCATAGGAACAAACCGAGAAGACAGCCATACCAAATCCCCAACACGAAGTCGGGGACCCACACTGCGACGGCGGTTGGCAAAGCGCTGAGCCTTCTCCTGTGACAACTTCAAATTGTCCACCACATGGTTCCAAATCTGCTGCAACCTATCCACCACAAAATCCACCCCCAAACAGTCAGAAGGCTCAACCTGACCCGAGGAAAAACGAGGATGAAAACTAGAATTGCAGAAAAAAGGCGAAACCAAAGTAGCAGAACTAGCCCGATTATTAAGGGAAAACTCGGCCAATGGCAAAAAAGTCACCCAATCATCCTGATCAGCAGAAACAAAACATCTTAAATAAGTTTCCAACGTCTGATTAGTTTGCTCGGTTTGGCCATTCGTCTGAGGATGGAAGGCCGACGAAAAAGACAAATCAATGCCCATCTTAGCACAAAAAATCCGCCAAAATCTGGACACAAACTGGGATCCTCTGTCAGACACAATATTTTCAGGGATGCCGTGCAAGCGAACCACATTCTGAAAAAATAAAGGAACCAAATCGGAGGAGGAAGGCAATTTAGGCAAGGGCACCAAATGGACCATTTTGGAAAAACGATCACACACCACCCAGATGACAGACATTCTCTGAGATACTGGAAGATCCGAAATAAAATCCATGGAAATGTGCGCCCAAGGCCTCTTCGGGACAGGCAAAGGCAAAAGCAAACCGCTGGCATGAGAACAGCAAGGCTTAGCCCGAGCACAAATCCCACAGGACTGCACAAAGGAACGCACATCCCGCGACAAGGAAGGCCACCAGAAGGACCTAGCCACCAAATCTCTGGTACCAAAAATCCCAGGATGACCCGCCAACACCGAAGAATGAACCTCGGAAATAACTCTGCTGGTCCATCTATCTGGGACAAACAGTCTCTCTGGTGGGCAACGGTCAGGTCTATCCGCCTGAAATTTCTGCAGCACACGTCGCAAATCTGGGGAAATGGCAGACAAAATCACTCCCTCTCTGAGAATACCAGTCGGCTCTGAAACTCCCGGAGAGTCAGGCACAAAACTCCTAGAAAGAGCATCGGCCTTCACGTTCTTCGAACCAGGCAGGTACGAGACCACGAAATCGAAACGGGAGAAAAACAATGACCAACGAGCCTGTCTAGGATTCAGGCGCTTAGCAGACTCAAGGTAAAACAGATTTTTGTGATCAGTCAGGACCACCACACGATGTTTAGCTCCTTCGAGCCAATGTCGCCACTCCTCAAATGCCCACTTCATAGCCAACAACTCCCGATTACCAACATCATAATTTCGCTCGGCAGGCGAAAACTTTCTTGAAAAGAAAGCACACGGCTTCATCACAGAGCCCTCAGAGCTTCTCTGCGACAAAACAGCCCCTGCTCCAATCTCGGAAGCATCAACCTTGACCTGGAAGGGGAGAGAGACATCTGGCTGACATAAGACTGGAGCTGAAGAAAACCGGTGCTTAAGCTCCCGAAAGGCCTCCACGGCCGCAGGAGACCAATTAGTCACATCAGAGCCCTTCTTGGTCAAATCCGTCAAAGGTTTAACCACACTAGAAAAATTAGCGATGAAACGACGGTAAAAATTAGCAAAACCCAAGAACTTCTGAAGACTCTTAACAGATGTAGGCTGAGTCCAGTCATGAATAGCCTGGACCTTGACTGGGTCCATCTCAATAGTAGAAGGAGAAAAAATAAAACCCAAAAAGGAAACCTTCTGTACTCCGAAGACACACTTTGAGCCCTTCACAAATAAAGCATTAGCACGCAGGACCTGAAACACCATCCTGACCTGCTTCACATGGGACTCCCAATCATCCGAAAAGACCAAAATGTCATCCAGATACACAATCATAAATTTATCCAGATATTCTCGGAATATGTCATGCATGAAGGACTGAAACACAGAAGGAGCATTAGAGAGTCCAAAAGGCATCACCAAGTACTCAAAATGGCCTTCGGGCATATTAAATGCTGTTTTCCATTCATCCCCCTGCTTAATACGCACAAGGTTATACGCACCACCAGCGTCGGACTGGAGTACCTTGGGCCCACCAGAGAAAAATCTTTCTTGGGGCCCACCATACCGTTTAAAAATAGCACACAGGATAGATCCTATATACCACACCACGCACGAGAGCTGACAGATCCTCTATATACTACACCACACAGGAGAGCTCACGGCTCCTCTATATACTGCACCACACAGGAGAGCTGAAAGATCCTCTATATACTGCACCACACGGGAGAGCTGACAGATCCTCTATATACTACACCACACGGGAGAGCTGACAGATCCTCTATAAACTACACCACACAGGAGAGCTGACAGATCCTGTATATAGTACACCCCACAGGAGAGCTGACAGATCCTCTATATACTACATCACACGGGAGAGCCGACAGATCCTCTATATACTACACCACACAGGAGAGCTGACAGATCCTCTATATACTACACCACACGGGAGAGCTGACAGATCCTCTATATACTACATCACACAGGAGAGCTGACAGATCCTCTACATACTACACCACACAGGAGAACTGACAGATCCTCTATATACTACACCACAGAGGAGAGCTGACAGATCCTGTATATACTACACCACACAGGAGAGCTGACAGATCCTCTATATACTACACCACACGGGAGAGCCGACAGATCCTCTATATACTACACCACACAGGAGAGCTGACAGATCCTCTATATACTACACCACATGGGAGAGCTGACAGATCCTCTATATACTACACCACACAGGAGAGCTGACAGATCCTCTACATACTACACCACACGGGAGAGCTGACAGATCCTCTATATACTTCACCACACGGGAGAGCTGACAGATCCTCTATATACTACACCACATGGGAGAGCCGACAGATTCTCTATATACTACACCACACAGGAGAGCTGACAGATCCTCTATATACTACACCACACAGGAGAGCTGACAGATCCTCTATATACTACACCACACGGGAGAGCTGACAGATCCTCTATATACTACACCACACGGGAGAGCTGACAGATCCTCTATATACACCACATGGGAGAGCTGACAGATCCTCTGTATACTACACCACACAGGAGAGCTGACAGATCCTCTATATACTACACCACACCGGAGAGCTGACAGATCCTCTATACACCACACGGGAGAGCTGACAGATCCTCTATATACTACACCACACAGGAGAGCTGACAGATCCTCTACATACTACACCACACAGGACAGCTGACAGATCCTCTATATACTACACCACACAGGAGAGCTGACAGATCCTCTATATACTACACCACACAGGAAAGCTGACAGATCCTCTATATACTACACCACACAGGAGAGCTGACAGATCCTCTATATACTACACCACACAGGAGAGCTGACAGATCCTCTATATACTACACCACACGGGAGAGCTGACAGATCCTCTATATACACCACACGGGAGAGCTGACAGATCCTCTGTATACTACACCACACAGGAGAGCTGACAGATCCTCTATATACTACACTAGACAGGACAGCAGTAATGTAGGTCCACTGTGTGTAGTAAAATACTTACCGGTGGCCATATTCCACTGCAATGAAGAAGACACAAGCAACGACACAGCGGCAGAAGACGGCGACTGCTGCATATTTTATTACACACAGGGAAGCTTTCTGTTGGGGGCGAGACATTGTTTTTATTAGTATCATTTTAGGATAGATGTGATTTTTTTCATCATTTGTTATAGCTTTTTTTGTGTAATTGTGGCGAACAGAAAAAAGGACATTTGGCGTTCTTGAGTTGTTTCTGTTTACGGTGTTTACTAGGGTTGAGCGAAACGGGTCGATCATTTTCAAAAGTCGCCGACTTTTGGCTAAGTCGGCGTCTCATGAAACCCGATCCGACCCCTGTGCTTGTCGGCCATGCGGTACGCGACTTTCGCGCCAAAGTCGCGTTTCAATGACGCGAAAAGCGCCATTTCTCAGCCAATGAAGGTGAACGCAGAGTGTGGGCAGCGTGATGACATAGATCCTGGTCCCCACCATCTTAGAGAAGGGCATTGCAGTGATTGGCTTGCTGTCTGCGGCGTCACAGGGGCTATAAAGGGGCGTTCCCGCCGACCGCCATCTTACTGCTGCTGATCTGAGCTTAGGGAGAGGTTGCTGCCGCTTCGTCAGAAGCAGGGAGAGCGTTAGGCAGGGTCCACTAACCACCAAACCGCTTGTGCTGTAGCGATTTCCACTGTCCAACACCACCTTCGGTGTGCAGGAACAGTGGAAGCTATTTTTTTTCCCCTCAGCGCTGTAGCTCATTGGGCTGCCCTAGAAGGCTCCGTGATAGCTGTATTGCTGTGTGTACGCCACTGTGGAAACCAACTGCTTTTTTCAAAGCACATATCCTCTTGTTCCTTTCTGCACAGCTATCTTTTTTGTTTGTCCACACTTTTTATTTAATTTGTGCATCAGTCCACTCCTATTGCTGCCTGCCATACCTGGCTTAGATTACTGCAGGGAGATAGTAATTGTAGGACAGTCCCTGTTTTTTTTTTTTTTTTTTTTTTTTGTGGGAGATTAAGATTGGCATTTCTGCTACAGTGCCATCCCTGTGTGTGCCATCTCTCACTGAGTGGGCCATAGAAAGCCTATTTATTTTTTCCGTGATTTGTGTTCTAAATTCTACCTCAACACAAAAACACTACATCAATCAGTGGTAGAAAAATATTGGCCTCAGTCAGGGCTTGTGTGCCACTGCTGTGTGTGCTATCTCTCATTCAGTGGGCTATAGAAAGCCTATTTATTTATTTATTTTTTTTCTTATTATTTGGTTTCTAAAGTCTCCCTGAAAAAAAAAAAAAACAGTGGGAGAGTAATATTGCCCTTTCAGCTTGTGTGCCAGTCTTGACTCCTGGGTGTGCCACCTCTCTCTCATTCAGTGGGCCATAGAAAGCCTATTTATTTTTTTGGTTTTTTTAATATTATTTGGTTTCTAAAGTCTCCCTGAAAATAAAAAAAAAAAAACTTAAAAAAACAGTGGGAGAGTAATATTGCCCTTTCAGCTTGTGTGCCAGTCTTGACTCCTGGGTGTGCCACCTCTCTCATTCAGTGGGCCATAGAAAGCCTATTTATTTTTTTTTTTAAATATTATTGGGTTTCTAAAGTCTCCCTTAAAAAACAAAAAATACATAAAAAAACAGTGGGAGAGTAATATTGCCCTTTCAGCTTGTGTGCCAGTCTTGACTCCTGGGTGTGCCACCTCTCTCATTCAGTGGGCCATAGAAAGCATTTTTTTTTTTTTTCCTTGATTTGTGTTCTAAAATCTACCTCAACACAAAAACACTACATCAATCAGTGGGAGAAAAATATTGGCCTCAGTCAGGGCTTGTGTGCCACTGCTGTGTGTGCTATCTCTCATTCAGTGGGCTATAGAAAGCCTATTTATTTATTTATTTTTTTTCTTATTATTTGGTTTCTAAAGTCTCCCTGAAAAAAAAAAAAAAAAAAAAAAACAGTGGGAGAGTAATATTGCCCTTTCAGCTTGTGTGCCAGTCTTGACTCCTGGGTGTGCCACCTCTCTCTCATTCAGTGGGCCATAGAAAGCCTATTTATTTTTTTGGTTTTTTTAATATTATTTGGTTTCTAAAGTCTCCCTGAAAAAAAAAAAAAAATAAATTAGGTGGGAGATTAATATTGACATTAGTGCTTGAGTGACAGTCCTGCGTGTGTGTCATCTCTGTGATTTTGTGCCACAGAAAACAGAGTGTGTAACATTGTGCCTGATTTTCCTTGTGGTCTCACCAACCTGTTAAGGGATATTGAAATCATACTGAAGTTATAGCTCACCGTGTAAGTTGTTTGACAGCAACAAATAAAGTTACTTTGGTTAAGATTTTAAAACAATGAGGAAGTCTGGTGCAAGAGGTCGTCGTGGGCGTTCATTGTCAGCTGGTAATGATGGTAGTGGTAGTGGAGCATCAGGTGGTCGTGGGGATAAAAATATTCCACCTAAGTCTGGAGCTGTGGAGCCAGTTTCGTCGTCAGGCTACACAAGGCCTCGAACGCTCTCTTTTCTGGGAGTAGGAAAACCGCTTTTAAAGGCGGAGCAGCAACAGCAAGTTTTGGCTTACATTGCAGACTCAGCCTCTAGCTCTTTTGCCTCCTCTTCCGAAACTGGTAAATGTAAAAGCAGCGCGTCGCTTGTGGATGTTCACGGTCAGGGACAAGTCGCTTCCTTGTCCTCCTCAGCAAAAACTACAACAAGAGAGAAGGATGCAGCAGGCGACACAACGGGTCACTCCATGGAGCTCTTTACACATACCGTCCCTGGCTTAGAAAGTGAAACATTTAACAGGCCATGCCCATTACAAGTATATTCTGACATGGAGTGCACTGATGCACAGCCACAGCCAGAGTACTATGCTGCTCCTTTGACTCAGACCACCACATTGCCCTCTCAGGGTACAGATCCACAATCAGACCCTGATGAGACTATGTTGCCCCGCCACGAACGCTATACCACCGACCGACACAGTGACACAGACGAAGTTGCACACGAGCTCGAAGAGGAGGTAATAGATGACCCAGTTATTGACCCCGATTGGCAGCCATTGGGGGAACAGGGTGCAGGCGGCAGTAGTTCAGAAGCGGAGGTGGAGGAGGGGCCGCAGCAGGCATCAACATCGCAACAGGTTCCATCTGCCGGGCCCGTATCTGGCCCAAAACGCGTGTCAAAGCCAAAACCTGTTGGAGGACAGCGTGGCCATCCGGATAAAGCTCAGTCTGCAATCCCTGAAAAGGGATCCGAGTCTAGGAAGAGTGCAGTCTGGCATTTTTTTAAACAACATCCAACTGATCAGCGCAAAGTCATCTGTCAAAAATGTTCAACTAGCTTAAGCAGAGGTCAGAATCTGAAAAGTCTAAATACTAGTTGCATGCATAGACACTTAACCACCATGCATTTTCAAGCCTGGACTAACTACCAAACGTCCCTTAAGGTTGTAGCACCCTCGGCCAATGAAGCTAGTCAGCAACGCAACATCCCTTCCGTCACTGTAAGGCCACCATTTTCCGCACCACCGGCAGTATCTGTGCAGGTTTCTTTGCCAGCCAAAAGCAGTCAGGGTCAGGGAACCACCAGTTTTGTAGGAGGAAATATTGCATCTAGGGCACCGGCGGAAACAATACCGTCTCCAACCGTCTCTCAGTCTGCCATGTACACCGGCACACCCGAAAGTTCCACGATCTCCAGCTCTCCAGTCCAGCTCACCCTACATGAGACTCTGGTTAGAAAAAGGAAGTACTTATCCTCGCATCCGCGTACACAGGGTTTTAACGCCCACATAGCTAGACTAATCTCGTTAGAGATGATGCCTTACCGGTTAGTTGAAAGCGAAGCTTTCAAAGCCCTGATGGAGTACGCTGAACCACGATACGAGCTACCCAGTCGACACTTTTTTTCCAGAAAAGCCATCCCAGCCCTGCACCAGCATGTTAAACAGCGCATCGTCCATGCACTCAGGCAATCTGTGAGTACAAAGGTGCACCTGACTACAGATGCATGGACCAGTAGGCATGGCCAGGGACGTTATGTGTCCATCACGGCACACTGGGTGAATGTGGTGGATGCAGGGTCCACAGGCGACATCAATTTAGGGACAGTTGTGCCTAGCCCACGGTCTAGGAAACAGTTGGCTGTAGGCGTTCGCACCCCCTCCTCCTCCTCCTCCTCGTCCTCCTGCAGAAGCTACAGCTCTTCCACAGAACGCAGTCTGCCAACCACTCCATCGGCAGATGACACTGTTGCACACCAGTTGTCCCATTATGGGCCAGCTACTGCCAAGCGTCAGCAGGCTGTATTGGCTATGAAGTGTTTGGGCGACAACAGACACACCGCGGAAGTTCTATCCGAGTTCTTGCAACAAGAAACGCAGTCGTGGCTGGGCACAGTAGATCTTGAGGCAGGCAAGGTAGTGAGTGATAACGGAAGGAATTTCATGGCTGCCATCTCCCTTTCCCAACTGAAACACATTCCTTGCCTGGCTCACACCTTAAACCTGGTGGTGCAGTGCTTATTGAAAACTTATCCTGGGTTCTCCGACCTGCTCCTCAAAGTGCGTGCACTTTGCTCACATATCCGACGTTCGCCTGTACACGCCAGCCGTATGCAGACCTATCAGCGGTCTTTGAACCTTCCCCAGCATCGCCTAATCATAGACGTTGCAACAAGGTGGAACTCAACACTGCACATGCTTCAGAGACTGTGCGAACAGAGGCGTGCTGTTATTTATTTGTGGGAGGATACACGGGCAGGCAGTAGGATGGCAGACATGGAGTTGTCAGGTGTGCAGTGGTCTAAGATACAAGACATGTGTCAAGTCCTTCAGTGTTTTGAGGAATGCACACGGCTGGTTAGTGCAGACAACGCCGTAATAAGCATGAGCATCCCCCTAATGCGTCTGCTGATGCAAAGTTTGACGCACATAAAGGAGCAGGCGTCTGCACCAGAGGAAGAGGAAAGCCTTGATGACAGTCAGCCATTGTCTGGTCAGGGCAGTGTACAGGACGAGGTAGCGGGCGAAGAGGAGGTGGAGGATGAGGAGGATGATGGGGATGAGTATATTTTTAATGCCGAACCTTTCCCGGGGGCACAGGAAATTGGTTGCGTGTCACGGCCGGGTTCTGGTTTTTTGAGGGACACAAGTGACGTAGATTTGCCTGCAACTGCCCCTCAACCAATCACAACCGGAGATTTGACAACTGGAACTTTGGCCCACATGGCGGATTATGCCTTACGTATCCTAAAAAGGGACACACGCATTACGAAAATGATGAACGATGACGATTACTGGTTGGCCTGCCTCCTTGATCCACGCTATAAAGGCAAATTGCAAAATATTATGCCACATGAGAACTTGGAACTAATATTAGCAACCAAACAATCAACTCTTGTTGACCGTTTGCTTCAGGCATTCCCAGCACACAGAGCACGTGATCGTTCTCACACGAGCTCCAGGGGGCAGCAGACTAGGAGTGTTAGGGGTGCACACATCAGAAGTGGCGTTGGACAGAGGGGTTTTCTGACCAGGTTGTGGAGTGATTTTGCTATGACCGCAGACAGGACAGGTACTGCTGCATCAATTGAAAGTGACAGGAGTAGTGTTGAGCGATACCGTCCGATACTTGAAAGTATCGGTATCGGAAAGTATCGGCCGATACCGTCACAGTATCGGAATCCAATCCGATACCGATACCCGATACCAATACAAGTCAATGGGACTCATGTATCGGACGGTATTCCTGATGGTTCCCAGGGTCTGAAGGAGAGGAAACTCTCCTTCAGGCCCTGGGAACCATATTAATGTGTAAAATAAAGAATTAAAATAAAAAATATCGCTATACTCACCTGTCCGACGCAGCCGGGACTTCAGCGAGGGAACCGGCAGCGTTGTTTGTTTAAAAATCGCGCTATTACTTGGTTACGTGAATTCCCGGCTTGTGATTGGTCAGGTCGGCCATGTTGCCGGGACGCGGACCAATCACAGCAAGCCGTGACGAAATTACGTCACGGCTTGCTGTGATTGGTCCGCGTCCCGGCAATATGGCCGCCCTGACCAATCACAAGCCGGGACGTCACGGGAGGCTGGACACGCGCTCATTTTAAAATGGGCGCGTGTCCAGCCTCCCGTGACGTCACGGCTTGTGATTGGTTGCGCCGCGATCAACCAATCACAAGCCGGGAGGCTGGACGCGCTCATTTTGAAATGGGCGCGTGTCCAGCCTCCCGTGACGTCACGGCTTGTGATTGGTTGCGCCGCGATCAACCAATCACAAGCCGGGAGGCTGGACGCGCTCATTTTGAAATGGGCGCGTGTCCAGCCTCCCGTGACGTCACGGCTTGTGATTGGTTGCGCCGCGATCAACCAATCACAAGCCGGGAGGCTGGACGCGCTCATTTTGAAATGGGCGCGTGTCCAGCCTCCCGGCTTGTGATTGGTTGACCGCGACGCAACCAATCACAAGCCGTGACGTCACGGGAGGCTGGACACGCGCCCTTTTTAAAATGAGCGCGTTTCCAGCCTCCCGTGACGTCACGGCTTGTGATTGGTTAATGGCGGCCATGTTGCCGGGACGCGGACCAATCACAGCAAGCCGTGACGTAATTTCGTCACGGCTTGCTGTGATTGGTCCGCGGCCCGGCAACATGGCCGCCCTGACCAATCAAAAGCCGGGACTTCGCGTAACCATGTAAAAGCGGGAATTTTAAACAAACAACGCTGCCGGTTCCTGCGCTGAGGTCCCGGCTGCGTCGGACAGGTGAGTATAGCGATATTTTTTATTTTAATTCTCTATTTTACACATTTTAACATTAATGTTGTTCCGATACCCGATACCCGATACCACAAGAGTATCGGAATCCCGGTATCGGAATTCCGATACAGCAAGTATCGGCCGATACCCGATACTTGCAGCATCGGAATGCTCAACACTAGACAGGAGACAACATTTGTCCAGTATGGTTACTAACTATTTTTCATCCCTTATCGATGTTCTCCCTCAACCGTCATTCCCATTTGATTACTGGGCCTCCAAATTAGACACCTGGCCAGAATTGGCAGAATATGCATTGCAGGAGCTTGCTTGCCCGGCAGCAAGTGTCCTATCAGAAAGAGTATTCAGTGCTGCAGGTTCAATATTAACCGAAAAAAGGACTCGTCTGGCTACCCAAAATGTTGATGATCTAACATTCATTAAAATGAACCACAACTGGATTTCGAAATCTTTTGCCCCACCTTGCCCGGCCGACACCTAGCTTTCCTATGAAAAGCTCTTGCCTGTGAATTACTTTTCTAATGTCTAATTTGCTGCAGCTGATTGTACAGCATACGACATGTTTACACCTCCCTAAATGGCAAAACTCCCCACACGGGGCCGTGGTATCGCGACTTGGCGCAAGCACCCGTGAGACTGCTGTTTGTCTGAAGAGGTGGGTGTGCTCGCTTTTGGTTGACGGCATTGCTACTGGGTCCCTCATAGTACAATGTAGTGTCTCTGGCGGTGGTGGTGCGCACCCAACGTCAGACACACCGTTGTAACATGAGGGGCCCTGGGGCGGTCCCGCCGGCCTCAAGAGAGTTCCCCCCTACCCCAGCTCAAAATGTGCTCTACCACGTGCAAAATTATGTCGCACAGCTCCACCAATCTTTAGTCTATTCGCTGACATCATTCAATGTCTGGCACTGACAATACAAATTTGTAGACATCTATGATGCAACTTAAAGTAGTCTGTGTCTGTGTCCTATATTGGCACCATTAAATAGTTACTGCCAAATTACTATGTCAGAAACTCAGTAGATGAGCCCACCCCTGTACCTAAGTATGCCACCTTTTTTTTTGTTTTGGTTGTTTTGCGAGACATTAACATCTATTTATATTTTGGGAGTACTGGGACAGACACTCCTTGCACTACTCCTCCACTCACCACCAAGCTGCCTGTGTATCCATGTAACCGCTGTAAAGCTGCCATGAGCCTATTGTTTGTTATTTTAGGCCTTTGATAGCCTGTCTGCGGTCCCTACTTTAAATACTCCTCCACTGACCACCAAGCTGCCTGCCCGTGTATCCATGTAACCGCTGTAAAACTGCCATAAGCCTATTGTTTGTTATTTTAGGCCTTTGATAGCCTGTCTGCGGTCCCTACTTTAAATACTCCTCCACTGACCACCAAGCTGCCTGCCCGTGTATCCATGTAACCGCTGTAAAGCTGCCATGAGCCTATTGTTTGTTATTTTAGGCCTTTGATAGCCTGTCTGCGGTCCCTACTTTAAATACTCCTCCACTGACCACCAAGCTGCCTGCCCGTGTATCCATGTAACCGCTGTAAAACTGCCATGAGCCTATTGTTTGTTATTTTAGGCCTTTGATAGCCTGTCTGCGGTCCCTACTTTAAATACTCCTCCACTCACCACCAAGCTGCCTGTGTATCCATGTAACCGCTGTAAAGCTGCCATGAGCCTATTGTTTGTTATTTTAGGCCTTTGATAGCCTGTCTGCGGTCCCTACTTTAAATACTCCTCCACTCACCACCAAGCTGCACGTGTATCCATGTAACCGCTGTAAAACTGCCATGAGCCTATTGTTTGTTATTTTAGGCCTTTGATAGCCTGTCTGCGGTCCCTACTTTAAATACTCCTCCACTGACCACCAAGCTGCCTGTGTATCCATGTAACCGCTGTAAAGCTGCCATGAGCCTATTGTTTGTTATTTTAGGCCTTTGATAGCCTGTCTGCGGTCCCTACTTTAAATACTCCTCCACTGACCACCAAGCTGCCTGCCCGTGTATCCATGTAACCGCTGTAAAACTGCCATGAGCCTATTGTTTGTTATTTTAGGCCTTTGATAGCCTGTCTGCGGTCCCTACTTTAAATACTCCTCCACTGACCACCAAGCTGCCTGCCCGTGTATCCATGTAACCGCTGTAAAGCTGCCATGAGCCTATTGTTTGTTATTTTAGGCCTTTGATAGCCTGTCTGCGGTCCCTACTTTAAATACTCCTCCACTGACCACCAAGCTGCCTGCCCGTGTATCCATGTAACCGCTGTAAAACTGCCATGAGCCTATTGTTTGTTATTTTAGGCCTTTGATAGCCTGTCTGCGGTCCCTACTTTAAATACTCCTCCACTCACCACCAAGCTGCCTGTGTATCCATGTAACCGCTGTAAAGCTGCCATGAGCCTATTGTTTGTTATTTTAGGCCTTTGATAGCCTGTCTGCGGTCCCTACTTTAAATACTCCTCCACTCACCACCAAGCTGCCCGTGTATCCATGTAACCGCTGTAAAGCTGCCATGAGCCTATTGTTTGTTATTTTAGGCCTTTGATAGCCTGTCTGCGGTCCCTACTTTAAATACTCCTCCACTGACCACCAAGCTGCCTGTGTATCCATGTAACCGCTGTAAAGCTGCCATGAGCCTATTGTTTGTTATTTTAGGCCTTTGATAGCCTGTCTGCGGTCCCTACTTTAAATACTCCTCCACTGACCACCAAGCTGCCTGCCCGTGTATCCATGTAACCGCTGTAAAACTGCCATTAGCCTATTGTTTGTTATTTTAGGCCTTTGATAGCCTGTCTGCGGTCCCTACTTTAAATACTCCTCCACTGACCACCAAGCTGCCTGCCCGTGTATCCATGTAACCGCTGTAAAACTGCCATAAGCCTATTGTTTGTTATTTTAGGCCTTTGATAGCCTGTCTGCGGTCCCTACTTTAAATACTCCTCCACTGACCACCAAGCTGCCTGTGTATCCATGTAACCGCTGTAAAGCTGCCATGAGCCTATTGTTTGTTATTTTAGGCCTTTGATAGCCTGTCTGCGGTCCCTACTTTAAATACTCCTCCACTGACCACCAAGCTGCCTGCCCGTGTATCCATGTAACCGCTGTAAAACTGCCATGAGCCTATTGTTTGTTATTTTAGGCCTTTGATAGCCTGGCTGCGGTCCCTACTTTAAATACTCCTCCACTGACCACCAAGCTGCCTGCCCGTGTATCCATGTAACCGCTGTAAAACTGCCATAAGCCTATTGTTTGTTATTTTAGGCCTTTGATAGCCTGTCTGCGGTCCCTACTTTAAATACTCCTCCACTGACCACCAAGCTGCCTGCCCGTGTATCCATGTAACCGCTGTAAAGCTGCCATGAGCCTATTGTTTGTTATTTTAGGCCTTTGATAGCCTGTCTGCGGTCCCTACTTTAAATACTCCTCCACTGACCACCAAGCTGCCTGCCCGTGTATCCATGTAACCGCTGTAAAACTGCCATGAGCCTATTGTTTGTTATTTTAGGCCTTTGATAGCCTGTCTGCGGTCCCTACTTTAAATACTCCTCCACTCACCACCAAGCTGCCTGTGTATCCATGTAACCGCTGTAAAGCTGCCATGAGCCTATTGTTTGTTATTTTAGGCCTTTGATAGCCTGTCTGCGGTCCCTACTTTAAATACTCCTCCACTCACCACCAAGCTGCCCGTGTATCCATGTAACCGCTGTAAAACTGCCATGAGCCTATTGTTTGTTATTTTAGGCCTTCGAAGCCTGTCTGCGGTCCCTCCTTCCACTAGGCCTCCACTGACCAGACCACTGCTGCCCGTGTACCCCTGGAACCAATTTTAAAGTGCCTACAGCCAGCCCATTTTATTGTGTTAGGCCTTCGAAGCCTGTCTGCGGTCCCTCCTTCCACTAGGCCTCCACTGACCAGACCACTGCTGCCCGTGTACCCCTGGAACCAATTTTAAAGTGCCTACAGCCAGCCCATTTTATTGTGTTAGGCCTTCGAAGCCTGTCTGCGGTCCCTCCTTCCACTAGGCCTCCACTCACCTGACCACTGCTGCCCGTGTACCCCTGGAACCAATAATAAAGTGCCTACAGCCAGCCCATTTTATTATGTTAGGCCTTTGAAGCCTGTCTGCGGTCCCTCCTTCCACTAGGCCTCCACTGACCAGACCACTGCTGCCCGTGTACCCCTGGAACCAATAATAAAGTGCCTACCGCCAGCCCATTTTATTATGTTAGGCCTTCGAAGCCTGTCTAAGGTCCCTCCTTCCACTAGGCCTCCACTCACCTGACCACTGCTGCCCGTGTACCCCTGGAACCAATAATAAAGTGCCTAGAGCCTATTTTTTAATTTAATTTAATATTAATAAAGCCAGGATGAACTACGATATACCACGCTATGAGCTACCCAGTTGACAATTCTTTTGCGAGAAAAGCCATCCCACCCCTCCACCTGCATGTTAAAGACCGCATTGTCCTTGCATTCTGTCAATTTGTCAGTCCAAAGGTATACCTGACAACAGACACATGGACCTGTAGGCCTGGCCACGGAAGGTTACGTGTCCTTTGTGGCTAAATGGGTTAATGTATTGGATGCATGGTCCACACAGGGGACAGCCTGCAAAGTCTGTCTGCAGTCCCTAATTCAAGTTGTCCTCAACTGAATAAAGCTGAGCTTCTACCTTCTGGCTCTGATTAACTGCTGTTTTTAAAAAAATTGGCTGTTCCGTCCTTCTAAAGGTGTCTGCCCGTGCCTGGTGTTGTCCTCAACTGAATAAAGCTGAGCTTCAACCTTCAGTTCCAAACATACAACAGAAAACTGGTACAATACAAAAAGTGGCCTCCAGCTACAAAAACTTTCTCCTACAAGTAGTTAACTGACAGTTTTTTTTCCAGTGAAAACACAGATATGGCATCCAACGAGTGTTGTCCTGTCTCGTCTTCTTTATATTATTGCCAAGAAGCTGCAACTGAATAAAGCTGAGCTTCAACCTTCTGTTCCAAATTACCATTTTTAAAAAAGCAATTGGCTGTTCCGGCCTACTAAAGGTGTCTGTCTGCCCCTGCCTGGTGTTGTCCTCAACTGAATAAAGCTGAGCTTCAACCTTCTGTTCCAAATTACCATTTTTAAAAAAGCAATTGGCTGTTCCGGCCTACTAAAGGTGTCTGTCTGCCCCTGCCTGGTGTTGTCCTCAACTGAATAAAGCTGAGCTTCTACCTTCTGTTCCAAATTACCATTTTTAAAAAAGCAATTGGCTGTTCCGGCCTACTAAAGGTGTCTGTCTGCCCCTGCCTGGTGTTGTCCTCAACTGAATAAAGCTGAGCTTCAACCTTCTGTTCCAAATTACCATTTTTAAAAATGCAATTGGCTGTTCCGGCCTACTAAAGGTGTCTGTCTGCCCCTGCCTGGTGTTGTCCTCAACTGAATAAAGCTGAGCTTCTACCTTCTGCCTCTTACTAACTGCTGTTTTTTTTAAAAATTGGCTGTTCCGGCCTACTAAAGGTGTCTGTCTGCCCCTGCCTGGTGTTGTCCTCAACTGAATAAAGCTGAGCTTCTACCTTCTGTTCCAAATTA
This sequence comes from Ranitomeya variabilis, assembly GCF_051348905.1. Classification (NCBI taxonomy): domain Eukaryota; kingdom Metazoa; phylum Chordata; class Amphibia; order Anura; family Dendrobatidae; genus Ranitomeya; species Ranitomeya variabilis. Next base: position 171,481,958 of record NC_135239.1, on the reverse strand, counting down.
CCATTTTTAAAAAAGCAATTGGCTGTTCCGGCCTACTAAAGGTGTCTGTCTGCCCCTGCCTGGTGTTGTCCTCAACTGAATAAAGCTGAGCTTCTACCTTCTGCCTCTTACTAACTGCTGTTTTTTTAAAAAATTGGCTGTTCCGGCCTACTAAAGGTGTCTGTCTGCCCCTGCCTGGTGTTGTCCTCAACTGAATAAAGCTGAGCTTCAACCTTCTGTTCCAAATTACCATTTTTAAAAATGCAATTGGCTGTTCCGGCCTACTAAAGGTGTCTGTCTGCCCCTGCCTGGTGTTGTCCTCAACTGAATAAAGCTGAGCTTCAACCTTCTGTTCCAAATTACCATTTTTAAAAAAGCAATTGGCTGTTCCGGCCTACTAAAGGTGTCTGTCTGCCCCTGCCTGGTGTTGTCCTCAACTGAATAAAGCTGAGCTTCTACCTTCTGTTCCAAATTACCATTTTTAAAAATGCAATTGGCTGTTCCGGCCTACTAAAGGTGTCTGTCTGCCCCTGCCTGGTGTTGTCCTCAACTGAATAAAGCTGAGCTTCTACCTTCTGCCTCTTACTAACTGCTGTTTTTTTAAAAAATTGGCTGTTCCGGCCTACTAAAGGTGTCTGTCTGCCCCTGCCTGGTGTTGTCCTCAACTGAATAAAGCTGAGCTTCAACCTTCTGTTCCAAATTACCATTTTTAAAAATGCAATTGGCTGTTCCGGCCTACTAAAGGTGAATGTCTGCCCCTGCCTGGTGTTGTCCTCAACTGAATAAAGCTGAGCTTCAACCTTCAGTTCCAAATTACCATTTTTAAAAATGCAATTGGCTGTTCCGGCCTACTAAAGGTGTCTGTCTGCCCCTGCCTGGTGTTGTCCTCAACTGAATAAAGCTGAGCTTCAACCTTCAGTTCCAAATTACCATTTTTAAAAATGCAATTGGCTGTTCCGGCCTACTAAAGGTGTCTGTCTGCCCCTGCCTGGTGTTGTCCTCAACTGAACAAAGCTGAGCTTCCACATTCTGGCTTTCGCCCTATACTATCAGATATTAAACTGCATTTGGCCTACTAGTGTGGTTATGCCCTTGAAACAGTGTCTGCTGCTCTTGGGTTTGCTACTCCACTGAACAAAGCAATGCCGCCTGTTTAGTCCTGTTACCAATTTTGAACTGCATTTAGCCTACTTTATTCTTTGGCCCTATATCTGTTTCCTCCTCATCCTGCCCATTGCCCAGCCACTGCTAGATGAGTCTGCTGGTACATTGACCTAGACCACTACATTCCCCTTATACTCTACACAGCCAGAATCTGACCCTGCTGAAAGTAAGGTTCCCCTTCCCGCATGTTATACCACCTTACACAGGGACAGAGAGGAAGGTGCAGATGAAAGTGCAGGTTCCTTCATCAGGTGGGGGGGCATACTCGTTGGCGACGTCACTGGCACAGGGCCCCTCAGAGTACGCAAAAGTGTCGCTGCTGGTGGGAGGCGCCCCCGCCATGCAAACACACATCGCTGTACTTTGAGGGGCCCTGTGCCAGTGCCAATGCGAACGAGTGGGCCCCCCCTGCTTGCTCAGGATCACAGCACTTGCAACGTTGAAATACTTACCTTTCCCTGCAACACCGCCGTGACGTAGTCCGCATTTCCTGGGCCCACGAAAAACTTGAGCCGGCCCTACTCCCCCCACAACTTTTGCCAAATGACCCCCAATTCCCTATGCCCAACTATTATTATAAAGTTAATTAAGATTGACAAGCTTCAGAAACAAGAATGGATGTTTTTGGCATTAAAATGGGCACTGTAGGTGTTTTCCTGGCCTCCACTCACTGCCGACTATGCTTCCCCATTGACTTGCATTGGGTTTCGTGTTTCGGTCGATCCCCAACTTTTAGCGATAATCGGCCGACTGCACTCGACTCGACTCTGGACAAAATCGGGTTTCACAAAACCCGACTCGATCTTAAAAAAATGAAAGTCGCTCAACTCTAGTGTTTACTGATCGAGTTAATTGTTTTTATATTTTGATATATCAGACTTTTCTTGACCCAGCAATACCAAATATGTGTTGTTTTTTATTTTTTAAATATATTTATTTTCAATTGGATAAAAAGGGGTGATTTAAACTTTTAGGAATTTTTAAAATTTTGTTTTTTCCTTTCACTGGTACAGTTAGCCCCCTTAGAGGACATGAAAATGCGATCATCCGATCGCATGTGCTATTATATACAGTGATGCCACAGCATCACTGTATATAGCAGAAATCACAGTCTCCTTTAAAGCCTGGCCACAGGAAGAAGACCCATGGCTGTCATTACAACCCATCGGCGACCCACGATCACATCATGGGCGCCAATGGGTGAGAGAATGACGCGCACGCATGTTGGCATGTGTTATATGCTGCTGTCAGAGATTGACACTGGCATTTAACACGCGCCATACATGTAAGGCTGATGTCGTAAAGGTGTTAATTACCTGAGGACTCCCTTCACCACTGTCACCCAATATCCTGTGGGCCCCCTCCCCCACTGTCACCTCTATTTTCCTGTGGGCCCCCTCCCCCACTGTCACCTCTATTTTCCTGTGGGCCCCCTCCCCCACTGTCACCTCTATTTTCCTGTGGGCCCCCTCCCCCACTGTTTCACCTCTATTTTCCTGTGTGTCCCCTCCCCCACTATTTCATCTCTGATTTCCTGTGGGCTTACTGAGAGGGGGAAAGGGGAGCCACAGTAAAATAGAGGTGGTTGACACAATGGGGGAGAGGGCTCACAAGAAAATTATAATATCACTGTGGACCCCCTCCCCTGTATTACCTTAAGGATGCATGGGGCCCCCTCCCCTAACTGCCTCTATGGCCATTGATCTACTCAGGGTGCAGGCATCATAACTGTTTATTTACTTACACTCACACTGACTGCAGCCATCCCTCTGCTCCTCTGCACAATACATGGCCGTGTGCTGCTTGGGTAGGACTGCTGACCAATCACAGCACAGCTCCTTGCCTGAGCTGTGCTGTGAGCTCACACAAAGAAAACTAACGCTGATTGGCTGAATCGCAGCCAATCAGCGTTTACACTGCTGCCCAGGGCTTTGTGGAAGAGGAGCAGAGGGACAGAGCACAGGATGAGACAGGTGACTGCGGGACAAACTGTAGTGTGCAAGTGCTCGTCTCCTCTCAGCCTCAGAGTCAGCTGTTCTGCTGACTGTGCTGGCTGAAGTGAGGGTCGGCACACACACACAACTCCTGGCAGAGTAGAAGCCGGCAGCGGCAGCAGGTGATGTGAAGGAGCTGCGCCTGCACTTCCCATCACCTGTGCAGTCTGCCAGCCACTGCCGGCTATACAGTAAAGTGAGCCCTGCTCCCCACAGCTATGAGCATGCAGGGCAGGCACAAATGAAGGAGGCAGGGGCTGGGGGGCGGGGCCCACCGGAGGATTCTCCGGTGTCCCAGTGCCCCAGTCCGACGGTGCGCACCACGAAGATCTATCTTGGTGAACCAACTGGAACCCTTAATCTGAGCAAACAAATCAGACAATAATGGCAAAGGATACTGAAACTTGATCGTGATTTTATTTAGAAGACGATAATCTATACAAGGTCTCAGAGAACCATCCTTCTTGGCCACAAAGAAAAAACCTGCACCAAGAGGGGAGGAGGATGGACGAATATATCCCTTCTCCAAAGACTCCTTTATATAACTCCGCATCGCGGCATGTTCTGGTATAGACAAATTAAAAAGTCATCCCTTAGGGAACTTACTACCAGGAATCAAATTTATAGCACAATCACAATCCCTATGAGGAGGCAGGGCACTGGATCTGGGCTCATCAAATACATCCTGGTAGTCCGACAAAAACTCAGGGACCTCAGAAGGAGTAGAAGAAGCAATTGACACCAAAGGAGTATCGCCATGAATCCCCTGACAACCCCAACTTGACACAGACATAGCTTTCCAATCCAAAAATGGAATATGGGCCTGCAGCCATGGCAGACCCAAAACAACAACATCATGCAGATTATGCAGCACGAGAAAGCGAATCACCTCCTGATGTACAGGAGTCATGCACATGGTCACTTGAGTCCAATACTGAGGCTTATTCTCAGCCAATGGTGTAGCATCAATTCCCCTCAGTGGAATAGGAAATTCCAAAAGCTCCAGGACAAAACCACAGCGCTCAGCAAACGATAAATCCATCAGACTCAGGGCAGCACCTGAATCCACAAAAGCCATAACTGAGTAGGATGACAAAGAACAAATTAAAGTAACAGACAAAATGAACTTAGGCTGTATTGTACCAATGGTGACAGGTTTAGCGATTTTTTTAAGCGCTTAGAGCATGCTGAGATAACATGAGTAGAATCACCACAGTAAAAGCACAACCCATTTTGACGTCTATGACTTTGCCGCTCATTTCTAGTCAGAATTCTGTCACATTGCATTGACTCAGGTCTCTGTTCAGAAAACACCACTAGAGGATGCGCAGATTTGCGCTCCCGCAAACGCCGATCAATCTGAATGGCCAAAGCCATTGAATCACTCAGACCTGTAGGCGTGGGGAACCCCACCATAACATTCTTAATGGCTTCAGAAAGACCTTCTCTGAAATTTGCAGCTAGGGCACACTCATTCCATTGAGTAAGCACCGACCATTTCCTAAATTTTTGACAATAAATCTCTACTTCATCCTGACCTTGAGAGAGGGTCAGCAAAGCCTTTTCTGCCTGACTCTCAAGATTAGGTTCCTCATAAAGCAGTCCAAGCGCCAGAAAAAACGCATCCACATTTAGCAATGCAGGATCTCCTGGCGCCAGAGAGAAAGCCCAATCTTGAGGGTCGCCGCGTAACAAGGAGATAACAATTTTAACTTGCTGAGCGGAATCACCAGAGGAACGAGGTCTCAAGGATAGAAATAATTTACAATTATTCTTAAAATTCAGAAACCTAGATCTATCTCCAGAAAACAACTCAGGAATAGGTATCTTTGGCTCAGACATAGGGCTATGAACAACAAAATCCTGAATGTTTTGCACCCTTGCAGCAAGATGATCCACACTAGAAGTCAGACTCTGAATATCCATGTCTGCAGCTGAGCTCAGAACCACCCAGAGATTAAGGGGATGAGAGAAGCTGGACAGACTGCAGCAAAGGAAGAGAAAAAAAAAATTGTACTCAGGGTTTCTTTTATCCCACTTCTGCGAAGCATTAAACACTTTTTAGGCCTGCTGTACTGTTATGATCCCAGTGGCTGAGGATCACAGGAACTACTAGCTAAGTTACTAAGCATAGAACAAGCTCTCGGGAGGTGGTAACTGGACTGACCGCAAACCTGATCCTAACCAAACACACTAAAGGTAGCCGGTGAACGTGCCTAAAATCCTGGACGTCTCAACGCAGCTTGAGGAACTAACTACCCCTAAAGAGAAAGCAAGACCTCACTTGCCTCAAGAGAAATAACCCCAAAGATATAGGAAACCCCCAACAAATAATAACGGTGAGGTAAGGGGAAAACACATACATAGAAATGAAAACAGATTCAGCAAATGAGGCCCGCTAAAACTAGATAGCAGAAGACAGATAGAGAACTGTGCGGTCAGTAGAAAACCCTACAAAATATCCACACTGAGAATTCAAGAACCCCCACACCAACTAACGGTGTGGGGGGAGAAACTCAGCCCCCTAGAGCTACCAGCAAGCAAGGAATCACATATTAGCAAGCTGGACAAGAAACATATTGAACACTGATGATCAAAAAATGCACAAATGGAAACTTAGCTTCTCTTGAAGAGACTGGGAGCAAGGTAGTCAGAAGGAATCAGAATAGTACTGAATACATTGACAGCAGGCATTGAACTGAGAGTTCCAGTGAGCTAAATAGGAAACCAACCCACATATAAGGAGACAGCTGATGCCAGCCACAAACCTGCAGAAAGACAGCACTCACACAGTACCACTTGTGACCACAAGAGGGAGCCCAGAAATAGAGTTCACAACACATCTGCCACAGGATGTTGCCTGGTTCCAACCCAGTCAGCTTCTCTCTAACTTACTATCTAACCCCCAGTTTTACCAGATTGTGAGGAGTGGCCTAATACATAGCACCCTTAGCTCCCACTGGAGGCCAGACTGTGAAGTGTATTGGTGTCTGTGATACCTGGTCAGGTGAACTCCTTCAGTGCCATCAGACGTACCATAGCCCCCCTTAGCGGCGGAGCATCAGTACTGCAACGACCAGGACTCTGGGGCGCTGCACTCCCCCCCGGTTAAACCCAGTACTCCTGGACTGGGAAGAAAACAACAATACATGTCAGCAAAAAGACATACAATTTTGAAATGCAATAACAAGTAAACTTGAACAGAGCTTCCCTTTATGGGAGGTGAGGACACTTGAACTTTACAAACATGGTTAAATATTTTAAATAACACACTATAAATAACTTCTCTTACCCAACCGGGTATTCTACTTAGTGCAATTTCTGAACAATAATTTAACATTGCCTTTAAGGACGTACACACTGAATCCACTAAAGACCCTCCTATAAAACACTATAAGGCTAATCAACTTTTCTTCATTTTCCACCTTTACATCTGCAGGACCGCCTGTCTATCCCCTACTGCCTCTCGTTCTGTTGCAGGACCGCCCCTTTCCGCCCGGGCCTACTGCCTTTCTGCTACTATACACAGTATAGAACTTATCAACCTTCTCTTAGTTCAAGATCACTGAGCCATCTCGGTATGGCTCCTAGGAGGACTCACCGACTAACCCCGTACGGGTTCACTTCCTGTCCTCATTTCCTAACACATTATTAAACATTTCTTACAATTAACTAGCAAACTACATATAACTTTTACATGCAAGCATTATTCGACTTTAAGTGCTACTGTTGAACGTCCCCCTTAAGAAGGGACCAAGTCTCTCGAAGGTAGTGCAACTTCTCAAGCTGCAAGTTCGCGTACAGTAAGGACTCCGGTACTGCTTCCAGGAACAGTTTCTTCGCAAAGAGTCCTTTTCTTTGTAAAACCAGTAGAGGGCACCTTTAAGAAGGTGCAAACTATTTACAATAAGTTTGTAATCATGCAGTGTTCATGATCCAGCAGTTCTTTTCAACAATGATGAACAAGAATCAAAAACAAAAGCAAAAAGGCAAAATAGGGATCCCGGGTAAACTAAGGGATCCCGTTAAGAGTTAACCCTAGACGGGTTGTAGCAGCAAGAAGACACATAAAAGGACGAACAGTTAACTATATACAGTTTTGTCGAACGTTAGGGCTTCATAGTATGTTACAAGACATCAGCCGGTAGTGGACATCTCCTGACCGTGGCGACTTCAGTCCCTGGTCTCCGGCTGATGCGGTGTCAGTATCGGTGATTGGTCTTTCGGGTGCAGTCAGGTCACCCGGTGTCTGGATTCAAAGGCTAACCCTAGCTGCGAGCTCAGTAGCCGCAACAAAATGTACGGTGGCGATAGTAGCAAGAGCTGTCAAGTCTGGTTCAATCATGGTCGAGGCAACAGGTGACGCCCCCTCAGGCCCACATCGTTGGACGTTCTGAGCGCACCATCCTTGTGCACTCCGGTGGCGGGTGTAGGTCACCTAATCCCCCCTTTGCAATAGTGGGTCACCATATCGGTTGCAGAAAGGAGTCTTCACATCGTGACTAGTAACAAAGACGTCAGTCGGTAGTCCCGGTTCCTGTATGGAGCCCCAACCCCGCTTTGGGTGAAAGGCCAGCACAGTTCCCTGCTTTACAACGTCTTTCCTGCCGCGCGCAGGCTTTGGGTGTTGTATTTTCGGCGCATCAGTCGGTTCTGTCTCTTTTCGGTTTTTCCAATGTAGGATCAGGCATTGTTTATATTGTTCCCAAGTGAGCACAGCAAGGGTGAGGCCTTCCTCCCGAGCCCCATCTGGCCCGATCCAGGGGGTGTCCCACTGGAGGATCACCCCATCTGAGCTCACGTCTAGGGGTTCCCCCATCTTGGTCGGTAGTGGTGGCACCAGTTTCCCCATCGTGTCTGGAGTCAGCACCACCCGCTCCATGGAGAGGAAATGATTATTGTCGGGGTGAGGAGCGGTCGTGGGAGCGGGACCGGTCAGGGGAGCAGGATCGGTCAGGGGAGCAGGATCGGTCGGGGGAACAGGATCGGTCGGGGGAGTAGGGGCGCCTTCCATACCTGCGCCTGATGTGATTCCACCGATGTCGATCTGTTCCGTTGACAAGGACACTGGAGTCGGCTGCAGCCCGGACCGCGGCTCCTCCAAGGCGGCCTCCTGATGTGGCTCAGCTCGCCATGGCTCCGTGGTCGGAATAGGCGGGCTCGGATCCTCCACCAGCGGCTCCAAGGAGTGCAGATCCTTCAGCTGCGGTGGATGCGGATCCGCCTCTGATGGGTGAGGGCAAGCCAGGATCACTTCGCCGTCGCTCGGGCACTTGCTGATCATCATCGCTGTCCGGCATTCGGCGGCAACGCATGCACCTGGCTCCGCCATTTCTCCAAGGTCGAGCTCCCTCTTCACCTCGTTCCCGCCATTGCAAATAAGGGGGCGGTTCTCCTCTGCTGCTGGGCAGGTCATCATCTCGCAGCAGAAGTCGGAGGGGGCGGTCGCTACTTTTGGCACCGCTTTGGTAGTCTCCTCCCATTGCACGCCCTTCTTCTTCCTCTGCGCTCCCTGTGGCGCTGCAATGGCGGCGGCTTTTGGAGGGAACTTTTGGCGGCAAGTGGCAACACACAGCCTTTGCAATAAGTCACAGTTAGTGTTGAGCATTCCGATGCTGCAAGTATCGGGTATCGGCCGATACTTGCTGTATCGGAATTCCGATACCGGGATTCCGATACTCTTGTGGTATCGGGTATCGGGTATCGCAACAACATTAATGTTAAAATGTGTAAAAGAGAGAATTAAAATAAAAAATATCGCTATACTCACCTGTCCGACGCAGCCGGGACTTCAGCGAGGGAACCGGCAGCGTTGTTTGTTTAAAATTCGCGCTATTACTTGGTTACGTGAATTCCCGGCTTGTGATTGGTCAGGTCGGCCACGTTGCCGGGACGCGGACCAATCACAGCAAGCCGTGACGAAATTACGTCACGGCTTGCTGTGATTGGTCCGCGTCCCGGCAATATGGCCGCCCTGACCAATCACAAGCCGTGACGTCACGGGAGGCTGGACACGCGCCCATTTTAAAATGAGCGCGTCCAGCCTCCCGGCTTGTGATTGGTTGACCGCGGCGCAACCAATCACAAGCCGTGACGTCACGGGAGGCTGGACACGCGCCCATTTTAAAATGAGCGCGTCCAGCCTCCCGGCTTGTGATTGGTTGACCGCGGCGCAACCAATCACAAGCCGTGACGTCACGGGAGGCTGGACACGCGCCCATTTTAAAATGAGCGCGTCCAGCCTCCCGGCTTGTGATTGGTTGACCGCGGCGCAACCAATCACAAGCCGTGACGTCACGGGAGGCTGGACACGCGCCCATTTTAAAATGAGCGCGTGTCCAGCCTCCCGTGACGTCACGGCTTGTGATTGGTCAGGGCGGCCATATTGCCGGGACGCGGACCAATCACAGCAAGCCGTGACGTAATTTCGTCACGGCTTGCTGTGATTGGTCCGCGTCCCGGCAACATGGCCGACCTGACCAATCACAAGCCGGGAATTCACGTAACCAAGTAATAGCGCGAATTTTAAACAAACAACGCTGCCGGTTCCCTCGCTGAAGTCCCGGCTGCGTCGGACAGGTGAGTATAGCGATATTTTTTATTTTAATTCTTTCTTTTACACATTTATATGGTTCCCAGGGCCTGAAGGAGAGTTTCCTCTCCTTCAGACCCTGGGAACCATCAGGAATACCGTCCGATACATGAGTCCCATTGACTTGTATTGGTATCGGGTATCGGTATCGGATTGGATCCGATATTTTGCCGGTATCGGCCGATACTTTCCGATACCGATACTTTCAAGTATCGGACGGTATCGCTCAACACTAGTCACAGTCCAAGCACAATAAATCACAGTTCCAAGGCACACATGACCTGATTCTTCAGGCTTAATTAGATCCTGTTCGTGACGCCAAGTTGGAGTGCCCCCACTGCCGCAGGGCCGAGGGGCACCCGGTACCGGGCAGCTACGTCTCGGTTCTGGGGTTGTCACGGTGGCTGGGCCCGGTCCGTGACCATGCTGAGGGGCGTCCAGTGAAAGTTGAGAATGTGATAAGGTTGTGGGGCGGTGCAGGTCGCAGTAAATAACGAGGACACCAGGTTGCAGTCTCTTTACCTCTTTACTGAAGGCTTCAGGATCCTCAGTCCGGAATACGGTTAACCGGACTGCGGGAGTCCGGCCGGTCCGATGGCACCTCCAGAGTTCCCTTTGCAGGTGGAAATCTGTGCCTACCTTCTAGCGCTTGTGTGTTGTGGTCCTCCCCTGCTGTGCTTACGGGATAGTCCCCACAACTGTTGTGTCTGTTTCTGAAGTTCCCTCACAACTCGATTTTGATGTTCTTCTTCGTCCCCCCAGATGATATGGCTAGGACGCACCCGTATGACGGGTAGGCTCGGAGCTCTTCCGGGACCCTAGAGTCGCCCCTCTCCAACTGTTGCCCCCTATGTCTTCTTAGGTGATTTGAGTGAGACAGCCCGCCTATAACTGACTGTCCTGCCGTAGGTTTGAAGTAAGGCCTGGAGCTCAATACTTCTTCGGCGTTTCCGGCCACCGGCTACGCGCCTCAGTAGGATGTTGCCTCATCTTACAGCACGACTCCTACTGGTGTTTCTCCTTGTTGCGTTGATCTCGTTTCTCACTCAGCACAATAAACCTCGCTTCTTGTCCTTTCTTGGGGTACCGCCGCGATGAAGTGCAGGCGCGGTCCCGTAACATTTTTTCCTGTTCGCTAGGCCTCTGTCAGGATCCCACCCCTGACAGGGACCCCCCTGAATCTTCCCCTGCAACACCCTCTGCCACAGGATGTTGCCTGGTTCCAACTCAGTCAGCTTCTCTCTAACTTCCTATCTAACCCCCAGTTTTACCAGATTGTGAGGAGTGGCCTAATACATAGCACCCTTAGCTCCCCCTGGAGGCCAGACTGTGAAGTGTATTGGTGTCTGTGATACCTGGTCAGGTGAACTCCTTCAGTGCCATCAGACGTACCATAGCCCCCCTTAGCGGCGGAGCATCAGTACTGCAATGACCAGGACTCTGTGGCGCTGCAGAAACATATTCACCATTTCTGCATTTATCACCCACTCCTGGTTTTGGCTTACAAATACTGATGTAAAATACTGACCAAATACTGACAGTGTGATGGCAGCCTTACAGAGTTTCAGTTTCTGTCACGGGGGCTACACCGGCGATAGCCAATGACAATAGTTGACAATACAGAAAATTATAAAAGGAAAGACAAAGGGTCTGATTCAACGTTGGATTTTACAGGGGTTGTCCACTACTAGGACAACCCCGTCTTAAAATAATAGAGCCTATACTCACCTCCTGTGCCGGTGCCATTCCCACAGTGTCGGCACTCGATCTCCCCATGTTGTGATGCGGTGGAATTGCAGCGCCCCAGAGTCCTGGTCGTTGCAGTACTGATGCTCTGCCGCTACGGGGGGCTATGGTACGTCTGATGGCACTGAAGGAATTCATCTGACCAGGTATCACATACACCAATACATTTCACAGGCGGGTCTCCAGGGGGAGCTAAGGGTTCTATTCATTAGGCCACTCCTCACCTTGTGGGTAAAACTGGGGGTCAGGCAGGAAGTTAGATCAGAAAGCTGACTGGGTTGGAACCAGGCAACACCTCGTGGCAGAGGGTGTTGTGGGGGAAGATTCGGTAGGGTCCCTGTCAGGGGTGGGATCCTGACAGAGGCCTGGCAATGAGAAAAAACGTCACGGGACCGTGCCTGCTCAGCATAGCGGCGGTGCCCTAAGAAAGGATCAGAAGCGAGATATATTGTGCTGAGTGAGAAACGAGATCAAAGCAAGAAGGAGAATACCAGTAGGAGTCGTGCTGTAAGACCAAGGCAACATCCTACTGAGGCGCACAGCCGGCGGCCGGAACGCCGAGGAAGTATTTATATATCTAGCTCCAAGCAATACTTCAAACCAACGGCAGGACAGTCAGTCACAGGCGGGCTGTCTCACCTAAATCACCTAAGAAGACATAGGGGGCAACCTGTGGAGAGGGGCGACTCTAGGGTCCCGGAAGAGCTCCGAGCCTACCCGTCATACGGGTGCGTCCCAATCGTAACATCAGGGAGGGACGGAGGATTAGCAGAACATCATCTAATCGAGTTGTGAGGGAACACGAGAAACAGACACAACAGTTGTGGGGACTATCCCGTAAGCACAGCAGGGGAGGACCACAACACATAGCGCTAGCAGGAAGGCACAGATTTCCACCTGCAAAGGGAACTCTGGAGGTGCCATTGGACCGGCCGGACTTGCGCAGCCTGGTTGACCGTATTCCGGACTGAGGACCCAGAGATCTTCAGTAAAGAGGTAAAGAGACTGCAACCTGGTGTCCTCGTTATTTACTGCGACCGGCACTTCACAACTACACCACCATTCACCACCTTTCACTGGACGCCCCTCAGCAGGGTCACGGACCGGGTCTAGCCACCGTGACAACCCCAGAACAGAGACTCAGAGGCCCGGTACCGGGTACCCCTCGGCCCTGCGGCAGTGGGGGCGCTCCAGAATGACACAAGATGCCTGCCATCCAATCAGCGCTGGCATCACTGTCTCCTCCTACGGACAAACTGAACATAAAGAGGAAGTCCGCGACCAGCTGCTGCCCTGACTTCCTCTTCATGGTCAGTTTGTCCGAAGGCGACCATGACGTCAATGCTGATTGGGTGCCAGAGTCACATGTCACAACACCGCATCACAGCCCCGGGAAGAGTGAGTGCTAACACCGTTGGAATGCACTGGCATGGGGGGTGAGTATAGGCTTTAATATTTTTATCTAGGCATAACATTTAGTTTAAGAAGGGGTTGTCCTAGTAGTGAGCAACACCTTTAACAATAATTCTAGCTTCCAATACCTTGAAATATTGAAAAACATTGTTGCACAACACAATGTGGCAAATAATCTTGTTACTCTTGCCATTCTTGGCGTGACCAATCATGGCTAAATAAATCATGATAATTTACACCACTAAGCTGGCATAAAATAGGCTAGAAATGTAAGATTTTGGGGAGTGGCGCAAAGCTGTTGAAAGATGTGCCAAATTCATTAAGAGATGTACTTATATTATCAAAGCTCCCAACCATCCCAGATTCAGGGGGACAGTCCTTATTTTGAGAGGTCAGTCTCGCTGCACCAGCACTTCAAAACTTTTTCCTACCTTCCAATACTCACTTTTTTTTCCGGTGTCTTCATCACGCTGAAGCTCTTCCTCAAGGGGCGAAGCCAGCATCTATAAACAAATTTACATTATTTAAAGAAACAATTGTTTTCTTTTCTTGTGAACTACTCTCCCCAGGAATCGAATCCACAACTTGTTTCCATGTACCTGTATTCTAGATGGAGAATAAAAGTCAGATTTGTTTCTTTCTATAAGATTGCTGAAAATAATGAAAAACAAGTTAACAAAATGGCATTTTCAGTTATTGAAACCTGGGCCCACTGGGAACCCACAACATCTATCATTGCAGACATTAGCTAAAGCTAAGAGCCACAGACTGCTCTGATTAGCAGGGGGGAATTTTCAATGCCTGGAGCTGAATTGAAAGCTGTAAACTGACAGGCATCTTATACTGGTACATAGAGGAACACCTGTACATAGCAGTGTATTTCTATGTCCCTGTATTCTAGACAGAAAATAAAAGAATGATTCTTTTCTTCCAAAAAAATTACTGAAAAATTCTGAAAAACATTTACAATAATTACATTTTTCTGCACGTTTTTAAAAAACAATAGACATCACAAATTACTGACATATTTGTTTTCCTGTAGTTATAACAACCCGCACAACACAGAAATCAGATTATTTAAGGTGATTGGTAAATTGCATAAAAAATGGCGCAATTGATTTTTAACTCCACTAAACCCGTAAAAAAAATTAACAAAAATATAATACTAAGGCCGCGTTCACAATTAGCTTAAATGTTGTGGTTTCCCAATGCTTTTTTTCTCTGAATGTTTTCTGCAGGTGTCTGCACCACACAAAGCAATAAGAATCTATGATTATTGCGAGTTTGCTGTGCTTCTTTTATGCATTATTGGTGCAGATGTGAAACAGCTTTTTTAATGCTTTTTTAATGCTTTGATTCCGCACTTTAAAATGGAATGGCTTTTTTTTTTACAAGTGTTTTTTCAGGCTCCATATAGAAGTCTATAGAGAAAATATATGAACAAAAAACGCACAAGCAGCGTCTTTACACAGAGGGCAGGAGATGTAATAAAATCACATCCCTTTGCTTGATATTTAGGCCGTGTTCACGTGTAGCGTAAATGCTGCATTTTTTTCTGCTGCTTTTTCTTGCACAGATATTCTTTGTTTAACTGTCCGAGCAAAGTGCATGTGATTTCACGAAAACTGTGCCCCCTGTGCGTCTAATCACCATGCTGAACTGTGCGTTTTGATTCTTTTTTTCATCTAGAGGCTTCTATGTGGAGTCTTAAAAAAACGCATTTAAAACTACAAGAAATTTTTTTTTTAGAAAGCAATGGGCATTGTCAAAATTTGTGCTCCACATGGTTTAACCCTTTCTCTTCTGCAAAAGTTGGGAGGCATACTGTTAATGAATTGAAGGTACTTTTGGTCTGTCCTGACGAAGAAGCAGGATGACTTCGAAACGCGTTGATAGTAAATCGCACAGAAAAATCTTGGGTCTCCTGGAATCTTCAACTGGGTATCGTCAGCCATGTAGTTAACCCATTTCTTTCCATAATTAATTGATTAGTGAATTAGGCGCATCTTACTGATCATAAAGATTGCCAATCAGAACACCAGTCTTGATGAATAGAGTCTTTTACTTTTTATCTAAGAAGCATAAAAAATTCCAATATTTCAAAAATGCAGCATTTCGTAAGTGTAGGTGCAATTTCCAATCCAGCCTAAAGGTGGCAGAATAATTAAACGATACGCACAATGGTAAACTAGGACAGCGTTTGTTGAAGCTTAGCCTCATAGTTTCCCCTACTGTTTCCTGTTTCCACCTTTCATCTATTTTTGTCTCAGTGGCTTCTATTCTTGACTGTCTAAAGTACGGTAGTTGAACACTTTATCTTTCATTCATTCTGCAATAAGTGATAGGATCTTCAATACAAAGGCTCTAATAAGATGTTTTCGAAAAATGAACAATCATCTTTGTGTCTCGAATAGCGTTTTGTAGAAGAAGCCATGGGATACTTTTCATTATTTTAAGTAAGGAGATCAATTAATATTCAGCATACACTCCCAATAATTATATAAATGGTAATGTCAAAATTGATATACTACACAGTGGCCAAAGGAACAATATATGACTCTGTGTAGTATCTTACCAGTCCGGTACTGTAGGTGGCAGTGTTAGAGAAAATCGGAGCTGTCCACCTCTGGTGACCATTCCACAACCCACCCATGAATGCATATATTTTGGACTAAAAAAAAACAATTTTGCAAATGGTTTAATTAAAACGTTTGCACTGTTCATCTTTAAAACCTTCTGCATTGCACAATCTATTGCTGGCTGCGGAATGAGTTAACTGAGAATCCGCCAGTGAACTGGTTCTGATGGTCTGGGAAATCCAGGAAGCAGGGCACCAGACATCCTCCTTTTGGTAACTTTATTAGTGCAGAAAAAAACCCACAACGTTTCGGCCCCACAGGGCCTTTATCAAGCCATAAAAAAAGATATATACATCTCTGATGGCCGATTGGAGAGTTTGTAATTATTATATCTATCTTTTTATGAGTTCTTCTCAGCTGATTTTTTACCACAAACCACATTAAAGTTGTATGTGCTGGAAACAAGGGACATGTCAAAGCCAAACAGCCAAACAGTGCAACGTTTTAAATGAAAGTCGATTGCAAAAAATGATTTTTTAGCATTTAGGCAAAAAGTTGGACATTTTTTCTGTTGCTGGAAGTTGGCATTTGTGCTCATGGAGGAGAGAAGAATGAAAAAAGGCCTGCACAATATCAATGAAGCTTTTAACTAGGGTCCTGCCTGTCCCCCATCCCAGAATTACACTATCGCGGTTCTGCCCATCCCCCATCCCACAATTACACCATTGCTACACACCCAGTTAATCCAGGAAAAAACATATTACCAATTAGTGTCCAGCAAAAGAAACTACACAACAACCATAACCAAACAATGGAAACAGAAATAGTGTTACAGATGTGGAGCCAACATATGACTCCCAGGGATATAGTGCTGCTCGGTGTAGAAATTTGTAAAAAAGATTAGACAATTTGCTAAAGTGTATCAGGCTCCTTTTGCATCAATTACTGCATCAATGCGGCGTGGCATGGAGGCAATCAGACTGTGGCACTGCTGAGAGGTTATGGAAGCCCAGGTTGCTTTGATAGCAGCCTTCAGCTCATCTGCATTGTTGGGTCTGGTGTCTCTCATCTTCCTCTTGACAATACTCCATAGATTCTCTATGGGGTTAAGGTGAGGCGAGTTTGCCGCCAATCAAGCACAGTGATACTGTTGTTTGTAAACCAGGTATTGGTATTTTTGGCAGTGTGGTCAGGGGCCAATTCCTGCAGGAGAATGAAGTTTCCATCTCCAATAAGCTTGTCGGCAGAGGGAAGCATGAAGTGCTCTAAAACTTCCTGATAGACGGCTGCTCTGACTTTGGTCTTGATAAAACACAGTAAACCTACACCAGCAGATGACATGGCTCCCCAAACCATCAGTGATTGTGGAAACTTCACACTAGACCTCCAGCAGCTTGGATTGTGGCCTCTCCACTCATCCTCCAGACTCTGGGACCTTGATTTCCAAGGTCTAGTGTGACCTAAGAATTACAAATCAATAAAAATCATCACTAAAAGAGAGAAAAAGCAGCGTTATTTGCAATACCATGTCCAGACACAAATGCACAAACGCAATGCAGCAGGTCCCCATGATAAAGACAGGGGTAGCACAGGTGCAAAATGCAGAAAAAAACACTTATACCTAAGTAATAGAAGTAAGCAACAGCACGTGGGAAAATGGCTTAGGTATACTAATAGACCACAGACTGCAAATGAGAGATGGAGCAGCAAAA
Source organism: Ranitomeya variabilis (assembly GCF_051348905.1). NCBI lineage: Eukaryota > Metazoa > Chordata > Amphibia > Anura > Dendrobatidae > Ranitomeya > Ranitomeya variabilis. Next base: position 171,464,779 of record NC_135239.1, on the reverse strand, counting down.
AGGCAAACACAGTTCTAGGATGTATTAAGAGAAGCATAAAGTTTAGATCACGTGAAGTAATTATCCCCCACTACTCCTCCTTGGTCAGGTCATATCTGGAATACTGTGTCCAGTTTTGGGCACCACATTTAAAAAAAAAAACATTGAAAAACTGGAGCAAGTTCATAGAAGAGCTACCAGGATGGTGAGTGGACTGTAAAGTATGTCCTACAAGGAACGGTTAAAGGATCTGAGAATGTTTATCTTGCAAAAAAGAAGGCTAAGAGGAGACTTATTGTCTACAAATATCTCAAGGGTTGTCACAGTGTAGAGGGATCATCATTATTCCCTTTTGCACATGGAAACACAAGAAGCAATGGAATGAAACTAAAAGGGAGAAGATACAGATGAGATATTAGAAAAGAGTTTTTGACAGCCAGGATGATCAATGAGTAGAACAGGCGGCCACGAGAGGTGGTGAGTTCTCCTTCAATGGAAGTTTTCAAACAGAGGCTGGACAGACATCTGCCTGAGATGGTTTAGCGAGTCCTGTAGTGAGCAGGGGGTTGGACATGATGACCCTGGAGGTCCTTCCCAACTCTAACATTCTATGATTCTATGACTTACTAACTCTACAACCATCCGTGGGGTGGCTGCCTAGTATTCTAATTGCATACAGGTTTGCATATGGTGTCACTCGCACGATTACATGAGATGCATCTCTTTTTGGCAGAATCAATCAATGACAGGTTCCCTTTAAATTTCATTTGTGATAATGGTCTGCTTTGACATTAAAAAAAGTTCTTATTTGCAGCTTTTCTATGCTGTGACTAAGAGTCTCTGAAATTTTAAGGTTTGAAACATGCAGGATGCATTAATAAAGAATTGCAAATGTTTTTTTACTGACACAGAAGACTAGTTGGTATTATTTTCTTTTTTTTTTTCCTTTTTATTGACACCACTAATTTTCTACCTTCTGTCAAACTTAAGGCCCATTACCTGTAGTCAAGTGTCCATCTGCATAAGAATAAATGCTGAGATGAGTTACAGGAAATTGAGTAGGGTCTTTGTTTCTCTGCTCCTCCTCATCTGTCTGTCAAGTTGCATGCTAGCATAAGAGGCAAGCTTTTGGTTCAGAACAAGAAATCCATTAGAAAATAGCCGAAGGAATGCATGCTGGGAAGTGAGCAAAAAGAAATGTCAACACCTATAGTGCTGGCAGAGCACTCCTGATTATTCCAATACCTATAGTGCTGGCAAAGTTCCTAGATATATTAAACTGGTATAAGCACTAAGGGTATGTTTCCACGTTCAGGAAACGCTGCTTGTTTGACGCTGCGCAGCGCTGCAGCGTCAAACAAGCAGCGTCCAGATGTTCCAGCATAGTGGAGGGGATTTTATGAAATCCCGTCTCCACTATGCGTGGAAACCCGCACGCGGCGGCCCTGCGACTCCGGACATGCTGCGCGTCTTTTCAGATCGCAGCATGCCCGTACACCTTGCGGGGACGCAGCGTCCCCGCAAGGCATATCACAGGGCCCTATGGGACAGAGCGATCATCCCGGATGTGAAGAGTTAACACATCCGGCATGATCGCGTCCCATTAAGGGGGCGGGGCTTAGCGCCGAGCGATACCGCCGCCCATCCGTACCGTGGAGTCATACCCTAAATGTAGTTTTAACTTGTGTGGAAGGGGAGATAAACACAACAAGACTTTGCTTTTTACAGGTTTTTGCATCAAATGTCAGGAATGCTTTAAATTAAATAGAAATAGAAATGAAAAACACAAAGCAATGTGGTGATTCACTCTAGAGAAGGACGGTGCATCACAATGACAGTGAATAGACCTTACGTATATACTAAAATATCAAGGACGTTTCATACTACTCTTAGCTCAGATCACCTGTTTTAATCTTTCTCTTCTGCCTGTCTGTATAGACTGAGTAGTGTAAAAGAACAGAACAAACTGTTCAAAAGGTCCATTATTGCACTCAGGGCCGGCTCCAGGTTTTTGAGGGCCTCGAGTGAAAGAGTTTCAGTGGGCCCCCCCTTAACACATACCACGATTCATGATGCCCAGATACAGCAGAGAAATATAGGTATAGTACAATGCCAGATTTCACTTCTTACATGAGTGATAGCTATTGTAAATTCTACAGTGTATATATACAGGACAGGAGGGGTGGTACTGTGCAGTGTATATATACAGGAGGAGAGGTACTGTGCAGTGTATATATACAGGAGGAGAGGTGCTGTGCAGTGTATATATACAGGAGGAGAGGTGCTGTGCAGTGTATATATACAGGAGGAGTGGTATTGTGCAGTGTATATATACAGGAGGAGAGGTGCTGTGCAGTGTATATATACAGGAGGAGTGGTACTGTGCAGTGTATATATACAGGAGGAGTGGTACTGTGCAGTGTATATATACAGGAGGAGAGGTACTGTGCAGTGTATATATACAGGAGGAGAGGTACTGTGCAGTGTATATATACAGGAGGAGTGGTACTGTGCAGTGTATATATACGGGACAGGAGGAGTGGTACTGTGCAGTGTATATATACAGGACACAAGGAGTGGTACTGTGCAGTGTATACAGTATATACAGGACACAAGGAGTGGTACTGTGCAGTGTATATATACAGGACATGAGGAGTGGTACTGTGCAGTGTATATATACAGGACAGGAGGAGTGGCACTGTGCAGTGTATATATACAGGAGGAGCGGCACTGTGCAGTGTATATATACAGGACACAAGGAGTGGTACTGTGCAGTGTATATATACAGGACACAAGGAGTGGTACTGTGCAGTGTATATATACAGGACACGAGGAATGGTACTGTGCAGTGTATACATACAGGACAGGAGGAGTGGTACTGTGCAGTGTATATATACAGGAGGAGCGGTACTGTGCAGTGTATATATACGGGACAGGAGGAGTGGTACTGTGCAGTGTATATATACAGGGCACAAGGAGTGGTACTGTGCAGTGTATATATACAGGACACGAGGAGTGGTACTGTGCAGTGTATATATACAGGAGGAGTGATACTGTGCAGTGTATATATACAGGACAGGAGGAGTGGTACTGTGCAGTGTATATATACAGGGGGAGTGATACTGTGCAGTGTATATATACGGGACAGGAGGAGTGGTACTGTGCAGTGTATATATACAGGACACAAGGAGTGGTACTGTGCAGTGTATATATACAGGACACAAGGAGTGGTACTGTGCAGTGTATATATACAGGACATGAGGAGTGGTACTGTGCAGTGTATATATACAGGAGGAGTGGTACTGTGCAGTGTATATATACAGGACAGGAGGAGTGGCACTGTGCAGTGTATATATACAGGAGGAGCGGCACTGTGCAGTGTATATATACAGGACAGGAGGAGTGGTACTGTGCAGTGTATATATACGGGACAGGAGGAGTGGTACTGTGCAGTGTGTATATACAGGAGGAGTGGTACTGTGCAGTGTATATATACAGGACAGGAGGAGTGGTACTGTGCAGTGTGTATATACAGGAGGAGTGGTACTGTGCAGTGTATATATACAGGGGGAGTGGTACTAGATCGCTCCCAGGCGCAGGGCAATGGGGTACTCAGCACCGGGTCCCTCGGTCTCAGTTCTGGGGATGTCACGGTGGCCCGACCCGGTCCGTAGCCCTGCTGAGGGGCGCCCAATTAAAGGTGTAAGTTTGCACGGTGTTCGTGACGCCACCTGTGGTATTCGGTCAGGGTGACCGACGCTGCTGGGGGTCCGCTGGGGTGATGGAATGGCATCCAGATGGTATACCTTCCCACAGGTGAAATATGTCCCCAGGGCTTCCCAAAGTGTGTGGATGATGATATTGGTCGTTGTAAGGCGCAATGAATAACGAGGACACAGGGTTGCAGTCTCTTTACCTTTTACTGAAGACTTCAGCGTCCGCAGTCCAGAGTACCGCTCACAGGGCTGGCTGAGTCCGGCCGGTCCGAAGGCACATCCAGAGTTCCCTTAGCCAGGAGGAAATCAGTAGCCTTCCTACTAGCGCCTGTGTGTTGTAGTACCTCCCTGCTGAGCACCACGGGAAAGTCCTCACAACCTTCGTAGATATTTCTGATGTTCTCTCTCTCTGTCTCCCAGATGATATGGATAGGACAACCTGTATGACGGGGTAGGCCTGGAGTTAATTTATAGGGACCCTAGAGACGTCCCTCTCCCACAATTGCCTCCGTGTCTTCTTAGGTATTTAGGTTGGGCAGCCAACTTGGAATTGACTGTCCTGCCGTTGTTTGGAGTAATGCATAGAGTCAGTACCCCCTCGGTGTTCCGGCCACCGGCTACGTACCTCGGAAGGAGGCTGCCGACCTCGGGGCAGGACTCCTCCCGGTATTATCTCCTTGTGCTGTGACTTCGGTTCTCACTCTCCACAATATACTTTGCTTCGTGTCCTTTCTTAGGATGCTGCCGCAATGATGTGCAGGCGCAGCTCCGTAACGTTCTATCTCTTGCTGGACCTCTGTCAGGATCCCACCCCTGACAGGACCTCTCTGGGTCAAACCCAGGCTGCTTCTTCTTCGATGTTGTCTGGTCGAAGCCCAGTCTGCTTCTCTCTCTAACTTCCTATCCAACCCACCAGTTTTACCTGTGTGTGAGGAGTGCCCTAGTAGCTAGAAGCTTTTCTCCCCCTGGTGGACTGGAGTGTAAAGTGTAGTGTGTGACTGTGATACCTGGCAAGGCGAACTCCTTTCAGACGTAACATCACTCCCCCTTGTGGAAGAGCGACATTACTGCAACGACCAGGACTCTGGGGCGCTGCAGTACTGTGCAGTGTATATATACAGGGGGAGTGGTACTGTGCAGTATATATATATGGGGGAGTGGTACTGGGCAGTGTATATATACAGGGGGAGTGGTACTGAGCAGAATATATATATATACTGGGGGAGTGGTACTGTGCAGTGTATATATACAGGGGGAGTAGTACTGTGCAGTGTATATACTTCAACAGCCGCCAAGCCCAGGCCCCTAGCACATGTCCTGTATATATATATTATATATACTGTATCTATACAGGCTGTATAGATACAGTATATACAGGACAGGTGCTGGGGGCCTGGGCTGGGCGGCTGCTGAAGTATATAATATATATATATATATATATATATCAGCTGCAGCCGCCCAGCCCATGGCTGCCCCAGCTCACCCAGACTGTTAGAATGCAGCGATATCATTGCACTCATTCAGGCGCGGGTACTGGAGCTCCTCCACAATCATCCTGATAAGTTCAGCACTGCAGCCAGGGGCGGGAGAGCAGAGCAGGAGAACCTGCTCTCTCCGCCCACAAACAGTCACACTGGCTGCGTTCTTAACCCCTATGTGCCTGCCTGCACTGAAGATGCTTGTGCCAGCTCCCACTGCTCGCACCTGTAAGACCGCCGTGCCCACAAATTGAAAGGGTAAGCGGCCGGAAAAACAGCGTGCAAGCGGCCAGATGGATCTATGACAGCGTGAGTGGGCCCCCCCGTCTCGCCAGGGCCCCGGCACTTGCCTGGGTGCACCGGGTGCTGACGCCGGCCCTTATTGCACTGCTCCCATAGACATATCGCATTGCAGATGCACGTGCTGAGTTAGGACAGGACTAGACACAGAAGGGCTAGCGCCGTCATGGATGGAGTGGGATATGTTAGCCATGACTTAGATTTATGTACAAAAATTGGACTTACGGTCATTTTCTGAGAGATTATTAAGGTAATAATTTGATTTAGTGATGCAAAGGATAAGAATATGACAGTGGCAGAATGAATTGCCAAAATTAAATTGGAGTGTTATTTTCCTGTTGCGCATGTATAAAATGAGAATGTGCATGTATGCCACCCGGCCTTCCGATCGCTGTGATTGGCTGTTCAATTCTGAACAGCCAATCACAGCCATTCTCATTGTTTCAGCCAATCGGAGTGCCTGAAACAATGAGGTCACAGGCTAGGATTGAGTACCAATGTACTCGATCCTAGGCAGTTGCCAGTTGACCAGGAAATCTCTGATTGGTGTTATGATGGATCCCACCAATGACAGGTCACAGCAGCAGTATGACCTGTGTATGACCGCTCTGCAGGGGTCCTCACTCTAGCTGAGGATTCCTACAGAGGGGTCATACTGCCGGATCTCCCAGCTGGATCTCCCTGCTGGATTGCTGTGCTGGGTATTGTGGTGCCACAGCAGCCTGAAGCACAACAATCCCTTCTAAAGAAAGAAGACACGCTACAAACAAGTCTGATCCCTGATCCTTGCCCGATCTCAGTTCATCCACCCCAATCCCCCTTCCCCCTCTTTTTTCCGACTCCACCCCCCTCTGCGCCGCCTCCATGTGCACAATTAGCAGCCGCCGAGTGTTAATTGGTGACGCAATTCACCAAACAACACTCGGGCTCGCTTTTTTTCCTCAGCCCCCTTTGCACCAACTCCGTACACACATTCCTCAGCCGCCAAACTTTGATAAGTGACACGGTTCACTTATCTGAGCTCGTGCCTGCCATTTTCCATTTTTTTTTCACAATCCCCTTGCCCCCCCCCCCCCCCCCATGCGCACATCCAGCAGGCACCGAATTTTTATAAGTGACGCAGTTCACTTATCAGAGCTAGGGCCTGCTGTTTTAGGCTGGGTTCACATTGCGTTAAACCCATCCGTTAGATGGACTACATTAAACTGAGGCATAACGAGGTGTAACGCAGTCCGTTAATGCCGCCATTGAATCCAATGTCGGACGCATCACTAGCGCCCGCCCACAATGGGTGTGCGCTAGCGATGTGCCATCATTGAGTGACGGACCCCGAGACTCGGGCTCAGCATTTCCGGGTCCGTCACCGCTAGCGCAGATAGAGCTAGCAGATGCTCTATCTGCGCTAGCGCGCTGCCATACTGGCACTTGCGTTAACAGCAGCCCGTTAACATATGTGTTGAACGGGCTGCCGTTAATGCAATGTGAACCCGGCCTTAGACTTTTCTTTTCACAGGTATTTTTTTTCTCCCTATTTGCTTTTTTTCTTTTAGCTTTTTCTTTTCAGATTGTAGTTTGCACCAATCACTATCCCCCACACATACACATACAGTTATAAATAAAGTACACACAAAGCACCATATTCACAAAAAAAAGTCCCACCCGTCACGTTCGTCCCAACAGCGCTATTCAGCGGAGGAGGTATATTCTTTCCTTGCCTCCAACACTGATAGCAAGGGAGAGAATCCGACATTTTTTTACTTTTCTGATTCTTCATCCTCTTCCCCCTCCTCATCTTCCTCCTGCAGGCCTGGGGAACCGCCACGCAGACGCCGCAGGACAGAAGAGGAGGCAGCACCCACCATTCCAGAAGATTAAGATAAAGATGAAGCAGCGCCCACCATTCCCGAAGATGAACCAGCGTGCCCCACTGCGGACCCCATATGGACCTCGTTGCCCGAAAATTACGAGCCATTGATTCCTGATTTTGTGGCAGAATCACAGAGCTTGTTCTCTTGTTCCCAGTCTGCTGAGTAGTGACCTGCAAATGCCCACTCCCTCCTTTTATCAGTTTGTATGTGGGGGGTGGCTATTTAGTGTCTAGACAGGTTTACATGTGAAAAAGCATGCGTTCTCATAGACTGAAATGCGTTTTTTCGCCGCATTCCTTCCGCTAACAACCACATACGTTTCTAGGCAGCAAATTCACGCCTCTGAAATAACAACATGTAGTGTTTACTGCGCCAAGCTGCAGACAACCAGATGACGCATACGTCGTCAAATATAGGAATATAGGACATATGCGGAAAAATGCGGCATAAACGCTGCGGACACAACCGCAAATGTGAAACCAGCCTTACAATCTAACTGTGGAGTAGTATTTTATAGATGCCTCTCCACTACTAACCTGTGAGCTTGATGTCAGCGGCAATAAAACAGCTGTCATCAACGCCACAAACATTACTCCACTTGCCACCGCACCAGGGCAAGTGGTGGGAAGAGAAGGGCAAAGCGCCAGAATTGGCACATCTAATGGATGTGTCTTTTATGGGGCGGCTGCGGGTTACTATTTTTAGATTGGGAGAAGCAATATCTATGGCCCCTTACCAGTCTAAGAATACCAGCCCCAAGCTGTTTGCTTTAACTTGGCTAGTTGTAAAAAATGAGGGGCTCCACGTTGCTTTTTTTAATTATTAATTTAAATAACTTTGTAAAAACTGTGTGGGACCCCTCTATTCTTGATAACCATCCATGATAAAGCTGACAGCTGAGAGTTGCAGCCCACAGCTTTTTGTTTTACCTGCGTTTTTTATCAAAAATAGAAGAGACCCCACGTAATTGTTTTATTTATTTATTCATTTTTAGCGCAGGCATCGACTAATGAACACTCCCACTGCAGTCATAGGCTGATGGGACTAATACTCTCTTCAGCCGACATGTTTGACCAGAGGTAAACTTTTCACCGCCGTCATCAACTGCTGGCTCACGCTGTCATCAAACAGCATAGGAACTGCAGCTCCTTGACTGGCGGTCAGAGCCACTGGTGTTTCTTGCGCTGTCATGCAGATGACAGCGTGGGAAACACCTGATGTTCGGGGTGCCAAACCCAAAAAGTAACACGGACTTCCTGGAGAAGTCGGTGTTCGGGGTCAGTGCCCAAACAATAGGTGTCTGGTCCGGACCCCAAACTTTACTGTTCGGATTCGCTCATCTCTAAAGCTGGCATGAATGATAAATCTCTGAGACTCTCTTATATGTATGTCATGCAATATAATCTTTAGTTAGAACTTGAATACGATTGGGTCATTGCTTAACAATAGGCACTGTAGGAAGTGACTGACAATTATAATAATGCATATTAGGACATTGGTGACACAGAAGTAAAACATATACACCGGAAAGGGGAAGAGAAAGAAGTGGCTTGTAAGCGGAGAAAAAAAAAGCAGAGTTCCCTGCTAGGATATATTTACATAGCTACTTATATACACCTGTATTATTGATTTATACAAAGTTTGTTTAAAATTCCTTTTAAGTTCTTTGAATCCTTTCTTAACAGGCTCAAAAATGTGATTTCACCTTTAGTTTTGATGGTAGAATTTCTATTCTTGGCTATTCCATGCATTATAGCTGATATACAGTACAGTGCAAAAGTTTGGACACCCCTTCTCATTTAAAGATTTTTCTTTATTTTCATGACTATGAAAATTGTACATTCACACTGAAGGCATCAAAACTATGAATTAACACAAGTGGAATTATATACTTAACAAAAAAGTGTGAAACAACTGAAAATATGTCTTATATTCTAAGTTCTTCAAAGTAGCCACCTTTTGCGTTCATGACTGCTTTGCACACTCTTGGCATTCTCTTGATGAGCTTCAAGAGGTAGTCACCGGAAATGGTTTTCACTTCACAGGTGTGCCCTGTCAGGTTTAATAAGTAGGATTTCTTGTCTTATAAATGGAGTTGGGACCATCAGTTGTGTTGTGCAGAAGTCTGGTGGATACACAGAAGATAGTCCTACTGAATAGACTGTTAGAATTTGTATTATGGCAAGAAAAAAGCAGCTAAGTAAAGAAAAACGAGTGGCTATCATTACTTTAAGAACTGAAGGTCAGTCAGTCAGAAAAATTGGGAAAACTTTGAAACTGTCCCCAAGTGTAGTTGCCAAAACCATCAAGCGCGACAAAGAAACTGGCTCACATGAGGACTGCCCCAGGAATGGAAGACCAAGAGTCACCTCTGCTTCTGAGGATAAGTTTATCCTAGTCACCAGACTCAGAAATCGCAGGTTAACAGTAGCTCAGAATAGAGACCAGGTCAATGCCACACAGAGTTCTAGCAGCAGACACATCTCTATAACAACTGTTAAGAGGAGACTCTATGCAGCAGGCCTTCATGGTAAAATAGCTGCTAGGAAACCACTGCTAAGGACAGGCAACAAGCAGAAGAGACTAGTTTGGGCTAAAGAACACAAGGAATGGACATTAGACCAGTGGAAATCTGTGCTTTGGTCCGATGAGTCCAAATTTGAGATCTTTGGTTCCAACCATCGTGTCTTTGTGCCACGCAGAAAAGGTGAATGGATGGACTCTACATGCCTGGTTCCCACCGTGAAGCATGAAGGAGGTGTGATGGTGTGGGGGTGCTTTGCTGGTGACACTGTTGGGGATTTATTCATAATTGAAGGCATACTGAACCAGCATGGCTACCACAGCATCTTGCAGCGGCATGCTATTCCATCTGGTTTGCGTTTAGTTGGACCATCATTTATTTTTCAACAGGACAATGACCCCAAACACACCTCCAGGCTGTGTAAGGGCTATTTGACCAAGAAGGAGAGTGATGGGGTGCTACTCCAGATGACCTGGTCTCCACAGTCACCAGACCTGAACCCAATCGAGATGGTTTGGGGTGAGCTGGACCGCAGAGTGAAGGCAAAGGGCCAACAAGTGCTAAGCATCTCTGGGAACTCCTTCAAGATTGTTGGAAGACCATTTCCGGTGACTACCTCTTGAAGCTCATCAAGAGAATGCCAAGAGTGTGCAAAGCAGTCATGAAAGCAAAAGGTGGCTACTTTGAAGAACCTAGAATATAAGACATATTTTCAGCTGTTTTACACTTTTTTAAGTATATTATTCCACATGTGTTAATTCATAGTGTTGATGCTTTCACTGTGAATTATAGTCAAAAGTCATGAAAATATAGAAAGATCTTTAAATGAGAAGGTGTGTCCAAACTTTTGCTCTGTACTGTATATCGGCATTGAAAATTCAGTGTATTTAGTTTGAACCTTGAAGATTCAATAGGTCTACCACTGGGCTTAATAAACCATTTCGAACAATGATTGTCAATTCCAGTCCTCAAGTACCCCTCTTAACAAGCCATGATTTCAAGACGCACTCCCATCAAAATTTGAATTCTCTTACTATATAGTAGTCATCATATTATACAGCACTGTTCACTTACATTTGCTCATTTTGCTCTTCTACCCAGTTAATTCTTCTCTTTTCCATTAGGTCTATGACATCACGTGATTAAAAACTGACTAGCTGAATACTTCTAAGCTCTACGTAGAAACAGGAGGTCAATTTTCCCTCCATGAGTCATGAGTCCCTGGCCGGGGTGGGGGGTTTAGGATGAGGGAGGGAGCAGCTGAGTCAGGACTTGAAAAGGGGAATGATAAATGCAGGGAAAATAGACTTCCTGTTTCTACATAAAGTAGAGAAAAGATAAGAACTACCTGGGTAGAAAGACGAACTGAGCAATTGTAAGTACACAGTGATATATGATGATTGCAATATACTAAGATGATAGAATCTTCAATGGGAGTGCTTCTTAAGGGTATCAAGTAGAGTTTTAATTATTTACAACTGCATAAATACTGTTTGCGTTGCTGAAACAAAAACTAACCAGGACTGTAACAAAAAAAATCAATGTTATGGTAGGAAATATCACTATATGAAGAGCAATGTACTTTACATTTTACAATGTGTCATTCCATTTAATTTTTTATTCCCTTTTTAATTAGGTCAGGTTACATAAGAGCTAAATGGAAGCAATGAGGTGCAGAATGTTCTAGGTCAAATTTATACATTGCACAATCCTGCAAGCACTATTCATGAAAATTTTACATGCCAAAATGGATTAGAAATGAAACCTCTAATTAAGGTTATTTGAAAGGAAACAGAATGTGTGCAAAATTTAATAGGGCAAATGAAATAAAATAAAAAAAAGACACAAATTAAAACATAACAATGAGTTTTATTTCCAGGTGCTAAGTCTAGATTTAAAGGATAACTTTTTTGAATTTAATTATCCTTTAGACATTGTAAAGTTATAAATCTTTGTATACTCTCCGCTAATTATTTTGCTTCCCTCTCAAACACCATATTGAAAATGCTGTTTTAACTTCCTCGTTCATGTTCTTTTAAATGCTTATTTAAACAGTTCCAGAAATGGCGATTTTAGATTTTTTTTTCCCCTTTTTTCCAAGAGCCATATGAAGTCTTGTTTTTTCGTGAGACAAATTGTATTTTCGAATGACACTGTCCATTTTACCATGTGTTATAGTGAAAAATGTAGAGAATTTGAGAAAAAAAAAGTGCAACTGTTTTTTGGGTTTTGTTTTTATGGCTTTCATTGTGTGATGAGAATATCCTTGGAACATGACTCTACAATTCACTATGATTGCGGTGATACCAAACATACATAGCTTTTTAAAAAAAGTTTAAGTGGCAAAAACACAAGTCAGAAATTCGTAAAAAAAAGAATTTCATGTGTCACTTTCCAAGACTTGTAACATTTTTATTTTTCAGTTGATGGAGTTGTGTTAGGGCTACTTTTTTGAATGGCAAGGTGACTTTTTTATTGTTTACAGTTCTAGCAAATACAATGTTTTGTTCTCTTCCTATTGCTGCAACAACAATAAGGCTTCTTCTACACATACCGTTGTTTTGTGGCCTGTTTTTGCGGCCCCAATAGATTTTGATGGGGCCACAAAAACAGGCCGAGCAATAATTTCATGGTGCGCCGTGAGGGCCGTATTTACGGCCGTGAAAAAAGATCGAGCCTACTCGATCTTTTTCCTGGCTTACAGACATGGCCCCCATTGAAAATCAATGGGGCCGCAAAAACAACGGAGGTTTGTTTTTGCGGTGCACCGTGACTTCTGGTTTTGCGGAAGGCCTTTTTTTTCCAATACTATTTCCATAGAATCGGAAACCTGAAAAACGGCGATCCGCAAGTTATTTGCAGTCCGTTATTGCGGCAGACCGTGAAAATTGCGGCGATACGACCCGCAAAAAAGGCCTGCTATAACGGGCAGCAAAAAACCCGGTATGTGTAAAAGAAGCCTAAAATGGCAATTCAGGCATTTAGATTTTTTTTTCCTTTATGTTGTTGATGAATCGGGTTAATTAATTTTAGATTTTGATAGGTTGGACTTTGGCGGACACAGTGATACCAGATATGTGTGTTTTGTATATATATATATATATATATATAAAAATATATATTTTTTTTTTTCATAATTTAAAAACTTTTTTTATTTTGATTGCAGTTTTTAGTCTTCTTATAGGACTCAAACCTGTGATCGTCTGATCACATATACTATAGACTATAATACCAGAACATCACAATTTTCTTTAAAGCCCAGTCACAAGCTGTTCTTCAAAGAAGTACTACAGTGGGGGAAATAAAGTATTTGATCCCTTGCTGATTTTGTAAGTTTGCCCACTGTCAAAGATATGAACATTCTATAATTTTAAGGGCAGGTTAATTTTAACATTGAGAAATAGAATATCAAAAATGATATCTAGAAAATCACATTGTATAAATTATATGCAGTGAGAAATAAGTATTTTATCCCCTACCAACCATTAAGAGTTCTGGCTCCTACAGACCAGTTAGACGCTCCTAATCAACTTGTTACCTGCATTAAAGACAGCTGTCTTACATAGTCACCTTTATAAAAGACTCCTGTCCACAGACTCAATTAGTCAATCAGACTCTAACCTCTACAACATGGGCAAGACCAAAGTGCTTTGTAAAGCTGTCAGGGACAAGATCCTAGACCTTCACAAAGCTGGAATGGGCTACAAAACCATAAGTAAGACTCTGGGTGAGAAGGAGACAACTGTTGGTGCAATAGTAAGAAAATGGAAGAAATACCAAATGACTGTCAATCGACATTAATCTGGGGCACCATGCAAAATCTCACCTTGTGGGGTATCCTTGATCATGAGACATCAGTCTAAAACTACACAGGGGGAACTTGTTAATGATTTCAAGGCAGCTGGGACCACAGTCACCAAGAAAACCATTGGTAACACATTATGCTGTAAAGGTGTAAAATCCTGCAGTGCCCACAAGGTTCCCTGCTCAAGAAGGCACATGTGCAGGTCTGTCTGAAGTTTGCCAATGAGGTCTGTAGCATTAACTCAACTCGCTGTGTTTGGAGGAAGAGAAATGCTGCCTATGACCCAAAGAACACGGTGCCCACTGTCAAGCATGAAGGTGGAAACATTATGTTTTGGGGGTGTTTCTCTGCTAGGGGCACAGGACAACTTCACTGCATCAATGGGAAAATGGATAGAGCAATGTACCATAAAATCCTGAGTGACTATCTCCTTCCCTCTGCCAGGACATTAAAAATGGATCATGGCTCAGTCTTCCAGCGAGACTATGACCCAAAACATACAACCAAGGAAACAAAGGAATAGCTAAAAAAAAAAGCACATTAAGGTCATGGAGTGGCCTAGCCAGTCTCCAGACCTTAATCCCATACAAAACTTATTTAGGGAGTTGAAGCTCCAAGTTGCCAAGCTACAACCTCAAAATCTTAATGATTTAGAGATGATCTGCAAAGAGGAGTGGGCCAAAATTCCTCCTGACATGTGCACAAACATCATCATCAACTACAAAAAAAGTTTGCCTGCTGTGCTTGCCAATAGAGAGGGGCAAACCTGAACATTAAAGTTCGGCGTCCGTACCGAACACCTACTGTTCAGGCACGGACACCAAACCCGGACTTCACCAGGAAGTCAGTGTTACTGTTCGGATTCGGCTGCCAGAACACTGGGTGTATGACAGCGTGGCAAACACCGCTTCTGATTGGCGGTGAAATCATCCCCGCCGGTCAGAGAGCAGTGGTTCCCATGCTGTAAAAAGACAGCGTGAGCACTCTGGTGTGATCGGAGGTATAAAGTTTACCTCTGTTCACTGGCATCAGCTGATGGGACAACTGCTCCCATCATCCGAAACCTGCTGCCGCTAATAACAGCGAGAGCAGGAGCGGCGGATGGGTGTATTCAGCTGCTCCTGCGCTGTAAATAAATAATTAAACAAAAACCCGGCATGGAATCCCCTGCATTTTTGTTAACCAGCCAGGCAGAACTCACTGCTGGGGGCTGCAACCCTCAGCTATCAGCTTCAGCAAGGCTAGTTATCAAGAATAGAGGGGTCCCCACTCCGTATTTTTTAATTATTTAAATACATAATTAAATAATTCATGATTATGGAGGCCACTGTGCTCTTAGGAACCTTGAATACTGCTGAAATTCTGTTGTAACGTTGGCAAGATCTGTGCCTTGCCACAATTCTGGTCACAGGAGCGCAGGATAGAGGAAACAGACACCAGTTTGGGTTGAACCACAACGCATTTCAACGGCATACGCCGTCTTCTTCAGGTTCATCCACCTGAAGAAGACGGAGTATGCCGTTAAAACGTGTTGTGGTTCAACCCAAACTGGTGTCTGTGTCCTCTATCCTGTGCTCCTGTGACCGGTTTTCCTTTTTCACTTGCAAGCAACTTCCCCCGCTGGGGGTATCCAGCTGGAGCTGCGTAGATTCGGGTGCCTATCTTCCCTTTCTTGGGACTTCTGCTAGCACTCCACTCACAAACCGCTAATCATTGTTACATGTTTGCCACAATTCTGTCTCTGAGCTCCTTGGCTAGTTCCTTTGACCTCATGATTCTCATTTGGTCTGAGATGCACTGTGAGCTGTGAGGTCTTATATAGACAGGTGTGTGCCTTTCCAAATCAAGTCCTATCAGTTTAATTAAACACAGCTGGACTCCCATGAAGTAGAACCATCTCAAGGAGGATCACAAGCAAATGGACATCATATGACTTAAATAAGAGTGTCTGAGCAAAGGGTCTGAATACTTATGAACATGTGATATTTCAGTTTTTCCTTTTCAATAGGACATAGAAGAGCACGTCTGGGTGTCCTCCTCTATTATTATTATTATTATTTTTTTATATAGCACCATTAATTCATTGATGTACCTTAGACGTGGTTACATCAAAATACAAATGTCACTTAGAGTAAACAAAACTAACAATGACAGACTGATACAGAGGGGAGATGACCCTGCCCTTGCGGGCTTACATTCTACAGGATTGTGGGGAAGGAGACAGTAGGTCGGGGGTTGCAGCAGCTCCGATGGTGTTGAGGTGGCCATGTGGTCATTACAGGTTGTAAGCTTCTTTGAAGAGATGGGTTTTCAGGTATACGCCCGAAAATGAGGCACAACACTGAAATGGTGACTGTATGCATCATTTTAGTCAATGGACTCGGCACATAGGCCTGAATCCCAATTTGCCAGGGGGGTTTGGACGTAAGCCTCGACGGGACGACTGAACGTGGGGAAGTGTTGTGAATTCTGCTTTTGGATTCCCTCCGGTGGTAGTAGGTGGTAATGCAGTTGTCCCTGGGTTGCAGTCCTGGTCAGGTGTGTCTGCTGATTGCAGTTCTGACTGGGGTATTTAGGTGTGCAGGATTCATTAGTCCTTGCCAGTTGTCAATTGTTGTTGAGAGGTGTTGGACCTCTGCCTGGTTCCTCCTGCCTTTCTGCCAAATCAGCAAAGATAAGTGTCTGGGTTTTTTTTCTGTGGCACACATGCTGTGTGCTTCATAATTCAGTGATATTCTTTGTGTTTTTTTGTCCAGCTTAGATTGTGTCAGTATTTTCTCAGTCTTGTTGGATTCTCTGGGGTTGCAGATATTCATTCCACGTCTTTAGTTAGATTGTGGAATTTTTTGTATTATCTGCGGTGGATATGTTTGGAAGGGTTTTATTACTGACCGCCTAGTAATCTGTCCTATCCTTTCCTATTTAGCTAGAGTGGCCTCTTTTGCTAAATCCTGTTTTCTACCTGCGTGTGTCTTTTCTTCTCCTACTCACAGTCATTATTCGTGGGGGGCTGCCTATCCTTTGGGGGTCTGCTCTGAGGCAAGGTAGTATTCCTATTTCCATCTATAGGGGTATTTAGTCCTCCGGCTGTGTCGAGGTGTCTAGGGTTTGTTAGGCACACCCCACGGCTACTTCTAGTTGCGGTGTTAGTTCAGGATTTGCGGTCAGTACAGGTTCCACCGACTCCAGAGAAAGTTTCATGTGGCTCCAAGGTCACCGGATCATAACAGGGAAGGATGCAGTGTGAAAGCACCCTTAGGGTATGTGCAGACGGGGTATTTTAGACACCAGTTTATCAGCGTCATTTTTGAAGCAGACGCTGTTGTTCCTGAAGATTTTTGTTTTTATCTCTTTTTGGATATCTTTTGCTGCTTTTTAAGTGGTTAAAATAAGTTATAAAAGACAAAACATATGCACAGCAGCTTGTATTGACATTGCTGTGTATTATGTTTATTTTTATGGCATTTTCTTTAGTACATAATCCAGTCCTGTTACTTGGGACTAAGATGCTGCCATTCAATTAAAATAGTTTCCACATTGATATGGACAACCTTTAGTCAAACGATGCATGAACAAAACAGTGGGTGTATATGTATTCCTTGCAGGTCTGTAAGCATATTATCGACTTGTTTCTGCTTGTTAACTGAGCAATTTCAATAATGAGAATTTACAGTATAAGGTAATTGTTGTTTATTCAATTTCCTCATACATTAGTGTAGTTACCAGAAGGTGATCAGAGTTCACAGCTAGAACATGAGTAAGAAATTGGAATGACTGATAAAATCGAGATTATGATGTGAAACAGCGTTCCTTCCGAGATGTGCACCCTAGAAAGGAGAGAGTTAAAACAGTATTCACACATAAGCTAAAGTTATCTGCAGGGTTTAAGATTTTAACGTTATCGTTTCCAAGACACAGAGCGAAAAAAAATCCATCCGCTGAACAAATACATTGGTGCCAAGGAACTTACCCTAATTGAAGCAATATGCTGGCATCCCCAAAATGTTCTCATAATTCTAATTGTCAGGGGAGACATAGTCAAAGGGTGATAATGGAAAAGTGGAGAAGTTATTCAAAGAATTAGATCAGGAATCTGATTGCTATGGGCAATGGTTGGACTTCCTGGGAAGGAAAAAATATGGTTTACTGCTCGTAGCACTTGTCTCGGACTCACAAAATTCTCTACCCGTGGCAAGACAATAACTTGTCATGGGAAATTAAGAGAAAATGAAGAGTGAAGTCATGTTTCTGGCAGCTTGGACTTGTTTCCAATATTGGAAATTAGTGAATGGTGACTTCACTGAGACTAATTGTGGAGAGCAGCTGGAAGCCTTGTTTTTACCTCCTGTGGTTCTTGTGTCTGCTATATCCAACAGCCTGATTCCTTTTATCACAGCCCAGTCAAGTTAAAATTAACTCTTTCCCCCCAAAGCCTGTTTTCACCTTCCTGAACAGGCCAAATTTTAACATTCTGACCAGTGTAAGTTTATGTGGTAATAACTCTGGAAAGTTTCAACGATTCCAGTGATTCTGAAAATATTTTTTTGTGCACACATTGTTCTTTAAGTTAGGTAAATTTAGGTCAATTGTTTTTGCTTTATTTGTGGAAATATCAGAATTTGGGTGGAAATTGTAAAAATTTTGCAATTTTGAAAATTAATCATGCTGTACAAAATCATTAATAAATAAAATTTCCCATATGTCTACTTTACATAAGCATAATTTTAAAAAAATATTTTTTTGTTAGGAATAGTGATGAGTGAATGTACTCGTTGCTCGGGTTTTCCAGAGCACGCTCGGGTGACCTCCAAGTATTTATGACTGCTTTAGTTTTCATCATGGCAGCTCAATGATTTACAGCTACTAGCCAGCCTGAGTACATGTGGGGGTTGCCTGGTTGCTAGGGAATCCCCACATGTAATCAAGCTGGCTAATAGCTGTAAATCATTCAGCTGCCGCCATGAAAACTAAATCTCCGAGCAGTCATAAATACTCGGAGGTCACCCGAGCAATGAGTACACTCGCTCATCACTAGTTGGGAAGTTTGACTGGTTAAAACTTTATCAACAATTTCTCATTTTTCCAACAAAACTTACAAAACTTTCTTTTAGAGACCACATCATGTTTTAAATAACTTAGAGAGGCCTATATGACAGATAATACCCAAAAGTGACACCATTTTAAGAACTGCACCCCTTGAAGTACTCAAAAACCAATTTTTCAATAAGTTTCTTAACCCTTCAGGTGTTTAATAGGAATTAAAGCAACATGAAAGTAAAAAATTAACATTTTAATTTTTCCCCACAAAAACATTAATTTAGCCCAAAATTTAGCTTTTTGACAAAAGCAATAGGAGAAAATGAACCATACAATTTGTTGTGCAATTTCTCCTGAGTACGCAGGTACCCCATATGTGGAGACTACTGTATGGATACAAGGGCTCATTTACAGAGCAACTGATACAGTGCCTACAAGTAGTATTCAACCCCCTGCAGATTTAGCAGGTTTAATAAGATGCAAATAAGTTAGAGCCTTCAAACTTCAAACAAGAGCAGGATTTATTAACAGATGCATAAATCTTACAAACCAAAAAGTTTTGTTGCTCAGTTAAATTTTTATAAATTTTAAACATAAAAGTGTGGGTCAATTATTATTCAACCCCTAGGTTTAATATTTTGTGGAATAACCTTTGTTTGCAATTACAGCTAATAATCGTCTTTTATAAGACCTGATCAGGCCGGCACAGGTCTCTGGAGTTATCTTGGCCCACTCCTCCATGCAGATCTTCTCCAAGTTATCTAGGTTCTTTGGGTGTCTCATGTGGACTTTAATCTTGAGCTCCTTCCACAAGTTTTCAATTGGGTTAAGGTCAGGAGACTGACTAGGCCACTGCAACACCTTGATTTTTTGCCTCTTGAACCAGGCCTTGGTTTTCTTGGCTGTGTGCTTTGGGTCATTGTCTTGTTGGAAGATGAAATGACGACCCATCTTAAGATCCTTGATGGAGGAGCGGAGGTTCTTGGCTAAAATCTCCAGGTAGGCCGTGCTATCCATCTTCCCATGGATGAGGACCAGATGGCCAGGCCCCTTGGCTGAGAAACAGCCCCACAGCATGATGCTGCCACCACCATGCTTGACTGTAGGGATGGTATTCTTGGGGTCGTATGCAGTGCCATCCAGTCTCCAAACGTCACGTGTGTGGTTGGCACCAAAGATCTCGATCTTGGTCTCATCAGACCAGAGAACCTTGAACCAGTCAGTCTCAGAGTCCTCCAAGTGATCATGAGCAAACTGTAGACGAGCCTTGACATGACGCTTTGAAAGTAAAGGTACCTTACGGGCTCGTCTGGAACGGAGACCATTGCGGTGGAGTACGTTACTTATGGTATTGACTGAAACCAATGTCCCCACTGCCATGAGATCTTCCCGGAGCTCCTTCCTTGTTGTCCTTGGGTTAGCCTTGACTCTTTGGACAAGCCTGGCCTCGGCACGGGAGGAAACTTTCAAAGGCTGTCCAGGCCGTGGAAGGCTAACAGTAGTTCCATAAGCCTTCCACTTCCGGATGATGCTCCCAACAGTGGAGACAGGTAGGCCCAACTCCTTGGAAAGGGTTTTGTACCCCTTGCCAGCCTTGTGACCCTCCACGATCTTGTCTCTGATGGCCTTGGAATGCTCCTTTGTCTTTCCCATGTTGACCATGTATGAGTGCTGTTCACAAGTTTGGGGAGGGTCTTAAATAGTCAGAAAAGGCTGGAAAAAGAGATAATTAATCCAAACATGTGAAGCTCATTGTTCTTTGTGCCTGAACTACTTCTTAATACTTTAGGGGAACCAAACAGAATTCTGGTGGGTTGAGGGGTTGAATAATAAATGACCCTCTGAAAAGACTTTTCACAATTCAAAAAAAAAAAATAAACAAAGAAATAACATTCTTTTTTGCTGCAGTGCATTTCACACTTCCAGGCTGATCTACAGTCCAAATGTCACAATGCCAAGTTAATTCCAAATGTGTAAACCTGCTAAATCTGCAGGGGGTTGAATACTACTTGTAGGCACTGTATGTCTAAACAGTGGAAACCCCCTACAAATGACCCCATTTCTAGAATGATTTTTCCAGAAGTATAGTGAGCATCATGAACCCACAGGTGCTTTACAGAATTGTATAATGTTGAGGCTTGAAAATTAAAAAATAAATTGTTCCAACAAACATGTTCCTTTTGCCACAAATTTTTCATTTTCACAAGTGTAACAGTAGAAAATGGACCATACAATTTGTTGTGCAATTTGTCCTGAGTGTGCTGATACCCCATATGTGGTGGAAAACAACTGTTTAGGAGCACCGCTTGGAATGGAAGGAGCATCATTTGACTTTGTCTGGGATAGCTCGCGTCATGTCACGTTGGCAGAGACCCTAATGTTCCTAAACAGTGGAAACCCCCTATAAGTGACCCCATATTGGAAACTAAACCCCTTAAGGAATTTATCTAGAGGTTTGTTGAACTCCTTGAACCCACAGGTGTTTCCCAGAATTTTATAACGTTAAGCCATGAAAATAAAAAAAGATATTTATGTGTTGAAGTAACAGAGCTCTGTATGTTGATGTAGCAGAATTGTGTGTGCGTGTACACTGTGTGAGCATCATTATATTGGTTGGGTTCTGTGGGGGAATGTGTGTGGAGAAATAGGCGTGTCATACTGTGCCATCCCACCACAACAAGGTGTACCCAATTATGTTGGTCCGATCTCAGATATAAAACTTCACCCTGTGTCAGCAGTCCTCAATATAGATGGGAAAGAGCAGGACCCAGACCCAACTGTTCAGACACCTGTCCATGGAAAGCTAAAGTTAAGTCCATATATATTTCGACAG
The DNA here is from genome assembly GCF_051348905.1 of Ranitomeya variabilis. Lineage (NCBI taxonomy): Eukaryota > Metazoa > Chordata > Amphibia > Anura > Dendrobatidae > Ranitomeya > Ranitomeya variabilis. The sequence goes on along the minus strand of NC_135239.1, from coordinate 171,443,239 downwards.
AGACATTTTTCTAATTTTGGCCATAGACATGACCACAATGAATTTTAAACAAAACAATTCAGATGCAGTTGCAGTTGAAGTTGAGGATACCCTCAAATGAAAGCTGAAAGTCTGAACTTCAACTGCATCTGAATTGTTAAAATTCACTGTGGTAATGTCTATAACTAAAATTAGAAAAATGTTGTCTCTGTCCAAATATATATGGACTTAACAGTATATATATACAAAATGCCCATTTATTTAGATTTACTATTACTATTTACGCATTTAATTACTACAGGGTATTTGCTCATTTTGTTTTTATCTTAGGGTACCGTCACACAGTGGCACTTTTGTCGCTACGACGGTACGATCTGTGACGTTCCAGCGATATCCATACGATATCGCTGTGTCTGTGATCCTGCTGAGAATCGTACGTCGTAGCAGATCGTTTGGAACTTTCTTTCGTCGCTGGATCTCCCGCTGTCATCGCTGGATCGTTGTGTGTGACAGCGATCCAGCGATGCGTTCGCTTGTAACCAGGGTAAACATCGGGTTACTAAGTGCAGGGCCGCGCTTAGTAACCCGATGTTTACCCTGGTTACCAGCTCCCGGCCGTAAGGCAGTACAGAGCACAGCGGTTACGTCACCGCTGTGCTCTGCTTTCACTTTACGGCGGCACTCAGTCAGAGCGGGAAGCAGACGGCAAGGGACCTGAAGGACACCGGAATGTGAGTATGTACGTTTTTTTTTTTTTTTACTTTTACGCTGGTAACCAGGGTAAACATCGGGTTACTAAGCGCGGCCCTGCGCTTAGTAACCCGATGTTTACCCTGGTTACCCGGGGCCCTCGGCATCGTTGGTCGCTAGAGAGCGGTCTGTGTGACAGCTCTCCAGCGATCACACAACGACTTTCCAATGATCACGGACAGGTCGTATCGCTGGTCGTGATCGTTGGTAAATCGTTTTGTGAGACGGTACCCTTAGGCTTTGCCTGTTAGATGGCCACAGTGTGAAAGTGTACCTACATGTTGCACTTATTCCAACATATGTTCTGACTTATTTCTTTGGTTTTTAGCTTTTTGTACTTGTGCGTGGCTCCCCTCTTTTGGGCTAGCCAATTTTTCTTTATTATAGCTTTCCACAGGCAGGTGTCTGAACTCATTAGAACTAATTTAACAGTGGTGTGAACTTGCCCAGGTATTACAAAGCAATATGCTAATTCAAAATAATGCTATCTTTGGAACAGAAATGTGCATTAAAGGGAACCTGACAGTTGATATATGTGTGAGATGTGTGATGGCTCACCATAGTGGTATAATTGTGTATAGCTGTATCCACACCAGTATAACACTGTACCTGTTGTAAATAGATTTGGTTCTCATCAGTACTGTTGTTATTCAGTCAAAAGATGTCACTGTTGCCTAAGCATTGCTGAAAGACTGTGAGATGCATACAAAATGTCAGAGGTGGGATTACAATGTGACTGATGTGAAACACAGGAAGAGGAAGTGCGGCCATCTTAAGCGCAGTCTGCAGCTAATCAGAACAGGGAGAGGATGTGCTTGAAAGGAATAATACAACATTCTTTCATGGAAGCACCTCATTGAGACCAGAGCAGCGGCAGATGGGAGCTGATCTTGTCCGTGATCAGAACCTGTCCAGATTTGAGGAGATTTCTGCAAGGAACGCAACTAAGAGATGGAAAAGTCCAGGACCTAGCGTGAGAGGTGTTAGATGCCGCTAAAGAATTAAGCCACAAGAATCAACGGTACCACTCACCTGTTGGATCTGTCCATATACACCGACTGTTTGTTCGGAGCAGACCTGGGTCGGTAAAAACAATAGGGCCCACTGCGCCACTGCAGTAGGTAACCGTGCACGCACCACACTACATTCTGGCACCAAAAGACTTAAGGCTGAAATACAGCCTGTACTGAGATAGTAGATCGATAGGCATAATGACTGTTCTGGACACATTTATTGCCAAAATCAGCATTCAGAACTTTTGGATTTGTTGCCACGTTTCCTGTTTGTTTCGTAACTAAGGCTACTTTCACACTGGCGTTAACTGCATTACGTCGCAATGCGTCGTTTTGCCGAAAAAACGCATCCTGCAAAAGTGCTTGCAGGATGCGTTTTTTCTGCATTGACTAACATTAGCGACGCATTTGCGACGCAATGACACACGTCGCAACCGTCGTGCGACGGTTGCGCTGTGCTGTGGTGGACCGTCGGGAGCAAAAAACGTTACATGTAACGTTTTTTGCTCCCGACGGTCCGCTTTTTCCGACCGCGCATGCGCGGCCGGAACTCCACCCCCACCTCCCCGCACTTCCCCGCACCTCACAATGGGGCAGCGGATGCGCTAGAAAAATGCATCCGCTGCCCCCGTTGTGCGGCGGAGACAACGCTAGCGTCGGGAACCTCGCCCGACGCTAGTGTGAAAGAAGCCTAAGAATCTTAATCCATACCTGGGTGCTGACATGGCACGCAATGGACTCCAGACCAAACTTGAACGTTCTTTCATTTCAGGGGAGAGAGTTTTTGTGGAGCATTATAGTACGGGGCAGCTGTTAAACTTCGATAGACTTTGTTCACGGCTAATTAGCCAATACAGATGGTTAACTTTTGGAGTTTTTTAAATATAATTGAGGGCAAACTATTCATCTGAGTTCATTGAGGTCACATCAGAATGGGAGATGGATATTTGGTTGGGAATAGGAGTAATTATTTGTAAAATGCTGTGCTGAACTGCAGGCTACCCCAAACTTTACACTCATATAATCAATCCAGTTTCCAGGGCATAAACAAGTAACGGGCAGCCGGTTTAGACAGGCACGCCAGTAGGTAGATTTCCTGCCTGTGAAAATCTGCGCCTGTGCGGCCGCCCTGCCTGTGAATCCCAGCCCCGTAGTATGAATAAATAAGAAGACAATGCGGGGCAGGGATTCATAGGCAGGGCGGCCGCACAGGCGCAGTCAGCTAGACTGCATATGAGGACAGAGGACAGGCAGCGCTCACTGCGCCTGCCCAAGGCAGGAGAAAAGAGCGCAGGCGCCGGCTGATTTCAAAACAGCGGTGAGGAGGCGGCGCCCGGCGCCAAGAAGACATGACTGATGGCTGTGTGGCGTCTGCAGCAGGGGGGAAAGGCCGGCCTCCTTGACTGAAGAAAAGGTATTTTGGACAAATAACAAAGCTGATTATTTCGGCAGTTACAGCACCAATAACTAAAAGAGCGACCTTGTCAGAATGCAGCATTACTGCTGCACAAGGTGGCTCTTTTAGTTAAAAACGCCTGGGGGCGGTGACAGGATCCCTTTAAGTTGCCTACCGTGCAGGTACTGTCCCTGGACAGGGAAGAAAGAGGGCCTTGTTAGAAAGCTACAGGCAGCAAGGGACCACAGACCAGCGCATAGTGGAAGGCTCCCAAACTGACCTGTCAAGGGGATTTCCACCTGTCTTCGGGCTGCCTGGACTCATCTTTACCTGTTGCCGGTACCCTGGACTGAGGCAGTTTAACACCAGTAAATCAGGTAAAGACTGCAACCTTGTGTACTCCATTTATTTGCCGGCATTCACCAACCCTGCTAACCACACTGGGAGCCCTGGGGACACTGCTTCACCTGTGGGAAGCGACACCATCTTTGCTGCAGCACCATCGCCCCCAGAGGACCCCTTTAAGCAGCATTGGTCACCTCTGATCGAGAACCATAGGTGGCGTCACGAACTTTCATTATTTCCACAGCCCCTTTAAAGACAGTCCCTTTTACTTGGGCGGCCACGGACAGGGTCGCTGCCACCGTGACCACCCCTTTAATTGCGACCGGACCCGGTACCGAGTACCCCACTGCCCTAACGGGCGACTCACATGCCACATGACTGACAGTCTGCTCTCCTCATCACACAGCCAGTGTTTAGTTCATGCTGCCCCGGATTGGGCAGCATGTGTCAGGTTCACTTTAACTACAGTGCCTCATAAGAGTTTAGAGCGTGTGCTGCATTTTCAGGCAGACCACAGTGGTCAACTGAGCCATCCTGTGAAGGACCATGGTTATTTCAATGGTTAATAGATTAAAAAGGGTATTATTTTGCACTGAATAGAATGTTAGAGCTGGAAGGGACCTCCAGGGTCATAGTGTCCAATCCCCTTCTCAATGCAGGATTAACTAAACCATCTCAGACAGATGTCTGTCCAATCTCCGTTGGAAGACTTCCATTTAAAGAGAACTCACCACCTCTTGTGGCAGCCTGTGTCACTCATTGATGACCCTCGCTGTCATGTTCAGGAGAGGGTGTTGATTTTGCACAAAATTTCAGGAGCTTTAAGCTCTATTATGTGGTGAAACAGTGGATTCGACAGAACCACACAATACACTGCGTGCACTACTTTTCTACAGCTTATGAGATAGGTGGCACTATTAACTGTCCTCTTCCTGTAGGAACATTTTTACTATGCTGCAGTTGGCATAATTGTAGCTCAGCACATTAGGCAAGCTACTATTTAGTCATAGTCTGGTCTGCAACGCAGTCTACAGACATAAGTCATGAAAAACTCTTTTCTTTCTTATAATATTTTTGTTGACAAGTTTTTTTTACAATAAATGGTTAAAAGAAACGAATGTGACTCTCACTATGATGAAAGCCCTCAGCAGGTTTGTTTCACTATGACTTGAATGTGTGATAATAGGTGCCCGCTCTGCATGTGGAAACTGTTAGGTGGCTCTTGTCAGGCGCATATGTTGTGGGGGAGCCCCGGGTTTGGTCTCACATGGGGATTGACTACAAACCTTTTGTTCTCCTTCAACAATAACGGAATCTGTTTTTGTTACATTGTCACCTCTGTTCAGTTATTATCAGTTCACCCAAATAAGTTTTCAAACATGAGAAGCAGAAGAGGAGAATGGGGAGTGGTGGTGGAAACTGGAGAGGACACAACTATAGCAAAGATATGGTGTATATAATAAAAAAGTGCAATAAAAAGATTAGAATATCCTGGACCGGCCGGCCTGTAGAGTCCCCCTCAATAGGAGCCTACAGCCACTGCCATTGCTGCTGAACCTCAGAACGAAGGTCAGTCACCTCCAGTGCCAATGCCAGTGCCAATCTCTGTAGCTGCTCTGCCAGCACAGAAAGGGGACCCATGAACCCAGCAAAAGAAAAAAAACCCACACAGAAAAAACACACCAAAAAAAGTGTACTTTTTTGTGCCTTTTGCAAACGTGAAAGACAACGTTTAGGAAAGGCTCAGTGCAACACTAAGGGATAAAGGAAAGGGGACCAAACACTAAGGAATGGGGAGTGGAGACCCCTAGGCAGATATAATGTCACCCTGCCTGCCCTATTGTCCCTATATAGGTTCCGCACCTATGGCCGAGCAGGAATGCCTGACCCTGGTGATAAGCCGTGCATAGGGTAGGACAGGATAAACGCTAGTTAATCCCAACTACCACTAAAGACAGGTAGGATACACAAGCAAGGGGAACACTTAGCCTGAGTAGGCTCAGAGAGAAACACAGACGTCCTCCAGCAACACCAAGAAGGAAGAAAGCTGATTGCTATGGCTTCAAGCCTCAACATGGAAATGGAAATAGAAATATCAACTGCAACTTCCAGTAGCAAGCTGAAAGTTATAAACACCCCGGTCCAGGTGTGTCAACTAGATCCAGGGGAAGGTTGCCACTGGGTCCTAGAGTCAGAAGGTCCATGAAGAAGTCAGCAAAGCAAACTTCTGAGACTGTCTGCCGTCACATGCAGAGCAACGGTCTGCAGCCTCTGACACACCCGTGACAGTGCCCTTACCAGCCTGAGAATACCAGCACCAAGCTGTCTGCTTTAGCAAGGCCGGTTGTCAAAAATAGGTGGGACCTCATGCTGGTTTTTTTTTAAACTATTTATTTCAATAATTAAAAAAAGTGTGGAAACTCCTCTATTCTTGATAACCAGCTTTGCTAACACTGACAGCTGGGGGTTGCAGCCCCCAGCTGTCAATTTTACCTGGCTGGTTATCAAAAATACAGGGGAACCCATGCCATTTTTTTTAAATGACTTATTTAGAGTGCAGAAGCTGGCTGAAGAATACTCCAAGCAGCTGATGCCTGCTCTCACTGTTATTAGCGGCAGCAAATGTAGGCTGATGGAAACGGTAGTACCATCAGCCAACGCCAGTGACCTGAGGTAAACTTTTTACCTCTGATTACAGCTGGAGGCTCACGCCGTCATTTGACAGCGTTGGAACTGTGGCTGTCTGATCGGCGTTAATAATTTTACCGCAGATCAGAAGTAGTGTTTTCTGCGCTGTCATTCACAGGACAGCTCAACAAACTTCTGGTGTTCGGGGGGATGAACCTGAACAGTAACACAGACTTCCTGGTGAAGTCCATTTTTGGTGTCTATGCCCAAACAGTAGGTGTTCATTACAAACCCCCAACTTTACTGTTCGGGTTCACCTATCTCTAGTCACCAACACAGCTTGGGCACTGGTACCACCTCTGAAGGCATGGTTAGCATGGCAGAAATGTGGAAAACCTTACTCAGCGAGTTGCATAATCCAGCACATACAGGTTATGACTGTGTAGGAACTCAGTGGGGATTTCTAGAATAGACACTAAAAAAGGTATAGGTGGACAATTTAAAACACCTGTGTTAAGGTAGACAGACTGCAGCCAGAAAACAGAGCCCAAACACCAAGAGAAAAGGATTGTCTCCTGTGGATCAGCAGAAAAAGAAGCTGATTACAAAACACAAGCTTAAGGGATCATGAGCATGACAGTTTCAACAATACGGTGGAAGAGTATGGGTCCACATATCTCCACATACTGAGTGATGGGTCTGGCCAATGTAACTTCAAAATCTACAAATTGTACATGGCCTGAGCTTGCCCTTTACACCTTGGAGGTGCTGGCCTGCCCTGTGGAAAGTGTACTGTTTGAATGTGTGTTTAGCACAGCAGGAGATGTTATCTCAGACATATGCATGCTAGTGGTGAGTGAGCGTGCTCATTACATCTTTTTACACACAGTGTGCTCGAGATGCTTGTTACTCTGCGAGTATTTTTGAATGCTCGCGCGAAAGCTCGAGTCAGTGCCCCGCATGTTTGGCGCTTCCTAGGCAGCCAATAAACATGGAGGGATTACCTGCCTGTCACTGTAATGCGTAGCCATCTTGGTTGTAGTATTAATGGGATTGGCTGGCCGCATAGCGTCATAGAGCCTGTGATGCCATGCTCGGCACAGTGTACCAACAGACACAGGTAGAGCAGTGAGAGGTGCTGCACTGCCGAGCTAGGGACAGAGTTGTAGCTGAATATAAGCAGGGATTATACACTATTATTATTTCTTTCAATTGCAACAACAGCCCTTCTTAGGGCTAATTATGATCAATATTCATACTGTTGATAGCAGTACATAGGAAGAGATTGTGCTGAAGGGATAGTGTTGGACAGGATAGAGTTAACTGCACGTCCTTTCTGATGCAACTCATACCAAAATGCCTTCAAGTTCTCAGGGCTAATAATATTCCTTTTGCTCTTAATACTGCAAATTTTTCTGAGCAGGGAGATATTATACGCCATTTTTACTGTGCCAGTTGTGCATCAAAAGTATAGAGCCAGACTTGGCACTTTAGCAATAGCATCGCTGTATTGCTCCTGCACTGTAAAAAGTCCATCTGAGGTGGGCAAATTTTCCTGTGCTAGTAATCCTGCTAGTGGAAGTGGAAAGCGAGGTGGTGGATGATGACCAAAGCTGGGAAGTTGACAGAGCAAGGACAACAGAGCAAGGACAGCAGCACACAAGGGGAGGAACCTGCAGCACCAAAAGAGGCAGTGGGGTGGCCAGAGACAGAATGTTGGCAACTGTTCCCCAAAGCACTAACGCGGGTGACGTTGCCAGACCAAGGGTTAGGTGTTCCTGAGACTGGCGCTTTTTAAAAAATAGTCAAGTTACCACAAAAAAAGGCTATTTGCAACATCTGCCATGCCAGGATCAGCAGGGGCAGCATAACAACCAGCCTGATTACTATCAGGTTGTGCTCAGGCACATGACAGCAAAGCAAATGATTAGTTGGGCTGAACGCCAGGGTCCAGAAACAGTGTCTGCATGTGACATCACTTCTTCTTCCCTGTTCTACTTGCACACCAATCCCCTGTGCATGACACAAGCGAACATGTCTCCCCCCCTTCATCTGTCATTGCACACTTGTAACCACTGTCAGCAACCACATCCACGCCTTTGTCCCAGGGCAGCGTTCAGTTGTCCCTACCGCAGTCTTTGTACGCAGGCTTAAATATGCAGTCACCCACCCTCAGGTCCCAATATTAAATGGCTATATTGCTTGCCTTGGAAATGTTGCTGTTTAAGCTTGTGGAGATGCAAGCTTTCCACAACCTCATGATGGAGGCTGTCCCTTGGTACTCGGTCCCCAGCCGCCACTATTTCATTTCTCCCAGTGTACCATCCCCACCTTACATAAGCACATGTTCCATAACATCAGCCATGCCTTGGCGAACACTGTTACTGGGAATGTCTACTTAACCATGGACACGTGGACAAGTGCTTGTGGCCAGAGATGCTACATTTCTCTGATGGCACACTGGGTGAACTTGCGGAAGTCAGGACCCAGTCGGACCCTGGGATGGAACACGTACTACTGACACCAAAGATTGCAGGCCCTGGTTCAATCAGGGTTTTCCCCACCTTCTACAGCATTTCCTGCACCTACTCCTCCTCACCCTCCATCTCAGAAACGTCAACATCCATAGCAAGCTGGAAGCATTGCAGCACTGCCTCAGCCAAGCAGCAACAGGCTCTACTGAAGCTAATCTGCTTAGGTAACAAACCACACTCCACCGCAGAGTTGTTGAAAGGTCTAACAAACCAGACCACCTACAACCAGACATGGTCGTCTGTGACAATGACCGATAGCTGGTGGTGCCTCTGAAACTTGGCAATCTCGCACACTTACAATGCCTAGCCCATGTGCTCAACTTAGTAGTTCAGCAGTTTCTAAAAACCTGCCCAAATCTGCCTGAGCTACTTGTGAAAGTACACAGCATGTGTGTCCATTTTCTCAAGTCAGTTACAGCTGCCGCCATCCTGGCATTTCTGCAGCAGCATTTGCAACTTTCAGCTGATGAGTAGGTATGGATGTCTGACATCTGTGTAGTTCTCCAAAACTTTGAGGACTCAACCAGGATAGTGAGTGTCGATGATGCTATATGATACAGGAAAGATATATATCTTGGTACCGTGTAAGCCAGTAGATAGAAAGATGTTTAGAACTGAGAGCCCTCAGTGGTTGATACCTTTTAACGCTATATGTGTATGTGTATATATATATATATATATATATATACAGTATATATATATATATATATATATATATATATATATGACGCTATAATCAGCGTAACTATCCTGCTTCTCTGTTTACTGTAATGCTCACTGCCAAAAGTGGAGGCTTTGCAGGTGGAGCAGATTGAGATAGAGCAAGAAACTATACAGGGTGATCCTACACAGCCCAGCCTCATCTCATCATCTCATCACAAATTGGGTGATAATGAGGAGTAGGAGGAAAAGAGCTGGTTGCCTGCACTACAGATGGAACTACCCACACCATCTTCATCCCGTCTGTTCAGCATGGATGGCCTGAAGATGAGGAGGAGGATGAGGAGGAGAAGATGAACAGTGAACAGTCGTCCTCTTGGTGGGTACAGGGAAGTCTTGGCTGTTGGCAGTCTGGAACACATAGTGAGATGCACTCATTAGTAATGTGAAAAAATGCCTTTCTGATACTCCACCTTCTAGTTGAGGGAACATTTTTGGAAACCAAAAGGGCGTGGGTTCTATTAGTATATGATCTAGTGCCTTATTGTGGGCTGTCAGGTGGATTTCACAGCTGGAATAGGAGACTTTGTACAGTAAGTACAAAAGATACTGGTTTCCTCTATATCAGGCTGAGAAGATGCAAAAAGCTCCACTATCCCACCAATGACAACATCTGCAAGGAGTTTGTATGTTCTCCCTGGATTTGCATGGGTGTTCTCCAGGTTCTCCGGTTTCCTCCCACATTCCAAAGACATACTCATTGGGAAATTAGATTGTGAGCCCTAATGGGGACAGCAATGATAATGTATGTAAAGAGCTGCAGAATATCATAGCGCTATATAAGCAAAGCATAATAAATAGATAAAATATATTCCCCAACAGGGTTGATTAAATAACAGTCCTTGATACTGCTATGTTAAACATTAAACTAATAGCTTTTTCAGAGCTAATTCAAATATATTCTATTCTCTAATAATACCTCAGGTATCTGCAATTCATATAGGGTGATGTGCTGTAGTAGGGATAGCGTATTACAGCCATCTAGTCAGGGATTATTGCCTTATAAGTTATAATCCTCTCTGCTGCAATATAACAAAAAATGTCAAGGTAACATCTATTCTATTCCCTATTAATACCACTGTTAGCTGTGTTTAGTGCAGGGATAGGTGCTAGATATCATCTGCTGGAAATGAGTGTTCACTCTGGTCACACACATCTCTTCCACAGTCCATCACTTGATTTATTTTTTCCATACACTCATTGACAGATATGTGTGTTTTATGGTGATCTGCACTCAGAAATTCATCAAAGCAGGCAAAATTAACTGATTTAATATGTCCATTCTCAGTTTCACTGTAGCAGCTGTATGCAAGAAGTATGGTTGGGAGACTTTGCATTATTGGAGCTGGAATTACCACTTCTGAACTCTCCAGTAATTTGTTTCCATCAATTTCTGGGTGCTTCTCAAAGTATATTTGGGGTCATTGTCCTGCTGGAAGACCCATGACCTAGGATACAAACCCAGCTTTCTAATGGAGCGCCCCCAGACGCAGGGCAGTGGGGTACTCGGTACCGGGTCTCTTGGTCTCGGTTCTGGGGATGTCACGGTGGCTGGACCCGGTCCGTGGCCCTGCTAAGGGGCATCCAATTAGAGGTGTAGGTGAAAGTCTGTCAAGTGTTCGTGACGCCACCTGTGGTATTCGGTCAGAGTGACTGACGCTGCTGGGGGTCCGCTGGGGTGATGGAATGGCAGCTAGATGGTATACCTTCCCACAGGTGAAGTATGTCCCCAGGGCTTCCCTTGACGTGTAGATGGTGATGGTGTAGGTCGCGGTAAATAACGAGGACACAGGGTTGCAGTCTCTTCACCTTTTACTGTAGACTTCGGCATCCACAATCCAGAGCACTGCTAACAGGGCTGGCTGAGACCGGCCGGTCCGAAGGCACATCCAGAGTTCCCTTCACAGGTGGAAATCAGTAGCCTTCCTACTTGCGCCTGTGTGTTGTAGTACCTCCCTGCTGAGCACCACGGGATAATCCTCACAACCTTTGTATCTGTTTCTGATGTTCTCCTTCTCTCCGTCCCCCAGTGTGGATAGGATGCACCCGTATGATGGGGGTAGGCCTGGAGCTTTTTTATAGGGACCCTAGAGACGCCCCTTTCCCACAATTTGCCTCTTGTTGTCTGCTTAGGTGAATAGGTGAGACAGCATACCTAAAGTTAACTGCCCTGCCGCGATCGGAGTAGTGCGTAGAGCCAGTACTCCCTCGGTCTTCCGGCCACTGGCTACGCGCCTCAGAAGGATGTTGCCACGATCTTAGGGCAGGACTCCTCCCGGTATTATCTCCTTAGTGCTGTGATCTCGTTTTCTCACTTCTCCACAATATACTCCGCTTCTTGTCCTTCCTTAGGATGCCGCCGCAAGGTAGTGCAGGCACGGCTCCGTAACGATCTGTCTCTTGCTAGGCCACTGTCAGGATCCCACCCTTGACAGAGACCCCCCTGAATCTTCCCAGTAACTCCCTCTCTCACAGGATGTTGCCTGGGCAAAACCCAGTCAGCTTCTCCCTAACTTCCCCTCCAACCCCCAGTTTTACCCGAGTGTGAGGAGTGGCCTAATACATAAAACCTTGCTCCTCCTGGAGGCCGGAGTGTGAAGTGTAGTGTGTGACTGTGATACCTGGTCAGGTGAACTCCTTTAGTACAATCAGACGTAACATCGCTCCCCTTAGTGGCAGAGCGACATTACTGCAACGACCAGAACTCTGGGGTGCTGCACTCCCCCCGGTTAAATCCAGTACTCCCAGACTGGGAAAAGAAGAACAACAATACATGTTAGCAAAAGACATACAAAATTTTGAAATGCTGTAAACAATTAAAACAAACGGTAAACTGAACTATTTACATTGTCCAGATCCTTGGGGTTTATTCTTGGTCTGGCGGCCGTAGCTCCACAGGTAGCAGTGGGCGGGGCCATCCGCCCGGATACCTGCGGCTACCAGGTGTTGCACCAGGAGCCCCCTCGCTCCAGATAGGGGTCTGGGTATCCACAGTTTTGGATCTGGAGATGGCCTGGGTACTAGCCATCACTGCGGTCGGTTCCTTAGCCACAACGGTGGTGGTGGTGGTAACGGTACAGGTGTTGGTTTTGACGATGGTGCACATCGGGGTGGCAACAGCAGTTTTTGTAGTGACTGTAGCCTGACCACGAGGGGGCATCACTGCCATGGGAGACAACTTCACCGGCACTTTAGTCGGGGGCGCCGCGGAGCCCCGTCTTTTGTGGACATTCAGGGAAAACCATCCCTTTTCCCCAAAGTGCCAGGTGTAGGTGACTTCGTCTCCAGGGTGGAGATCCCGATCTGGGTGGCCTTCTCTAAGGTGGGACTCCACATCCCTCCAATTTACGAAAACTTCAGCGTACAGGCCTGGCTCCTTAATGAAGCTCCAGCCCCCACGGAGTCTAAAGACAATAACGGTGCCTTGCCTACGCGGGGCCTGGTGGGTGGTGTGGTCCTTTCGGGCTTGGGCCTTGACCGCTAGGTCCCGCTGGTGATGGGCTTCCCGCCTGGCCTGGTACTCTTTCTCCTTCTTCTCCCACTGTTGGTCTAGCTGGACCTGGTACTCCTCCCAGCTGAGGGCCTCCACCATCTCCCCTTCATGCGACTTCACCCCGGGGAATCCCATGAAGTCCGATCCTGGGTTCACCCAGCGGCACACCGTGCGCTCTGCATAGACCTCACCCGGCAAGGTGGTTGGCGAGATCGGGGCCTTTAAGAAATGCTCCATACCTGTGGCCTGATCCCAGGGTGCAAGGTGCTGAAGTCTATAGGTCCCAGAGAGATGGGGTGCTGCGACGGGGCCTATCAGCAGGTCCTTTGCTGGCAAGGCAAGGTCGGCGGCTTACCGGACGGTGCAGATTCCTCCATTGCGGCTGGCTCCGCTGGCGGTGGCGATATCGGCAGCAGCTCTGGTAGCGGTACAGGAACCGATGTCGGGGGGTCCTTTGCCGGCACCTCCTGGTACGGGGCCTTGGCCTCCACCCCCAGTTGAAGGAGCTGCTCAATTAATTCCTCCATCTCGATCTGCAGGAGGTCAGTGCCGACTGTGGAGGTTTGGCTGCTGTGCTCTTCCGGGTAGCTGGGGGAGTCCTCCGCTTCAACCCCACACTCTGGTTCTGAGTGACTGGCCATGGCGTCCTCCATGTGGCGCACTTCCTGATCTTTTTCCTGCTCTCTCCTTCATGGGCGGTTTCTTTTCCTTTGTCGACGCCCTCCAATAAGGATCAGGAGGCGGATCTCGGCTGCTGACGGACACGTCCTCAAGGTACAGAAATATTTAGACTGGGCGGCCATTGCCCTTCGCACTCTTCAGCTTGTTTACGCCCACATTCCACGCCCTTCTTCTTCTCCTGCGCTCCTCTTGGCGCTGTAATGGCGGCGGTTTTGGCGGGAATTTTTGGCGGCAAGTGGCAATACACAGTCTTTGCAATAAGTCACAGTTCAAGCACAATTCAACACAGTTCCAAGGCACACATGACCTGATTTTCAGGCTTAAGTAGATCCTGTTCGTGATGCCAAGTTTGGAGAGCCCCCAGACGCAGGGCAGTGGGGTACTCGGTACCGGGTCTCTTGGTCTCGGTTCTGGGAATGTCACGGTGGCTCAACCCAGTCCGTGGCCCTGCTAAGGGGGGTCCAATTAAAGGTGTAGGTGAAAGTCTGTCAACTAGTGTTCGTGACGCCACCTGTGGTATTCGGTCAGAGTGACCGACGCTGCTGGGGGTCCGCTGGGGTGATGGAATGGCAGCTAGATGGTATACCTTCCCACAAGTGAAGAATGTCCCCAGTGCTTCCCTTGACGTGTAGATGGTGATGGTGTAGGTCGCGGTAAATAACGAGGACACAGGGTTGCAGTCTCTTTACCTTTTACTGTAGACTTCGGCATCCACAATCCAGAGCACTGCTAACAGGGCTGGCTGAGACTGGCCGGTCCGAAGGCACATCCAGAGTTCCCTTCACAGGTGGAAATCAGTAGCCTTCCTACTTGCGCCTGTGTGTTGTAGTACCTCCCTGCTGAGCACCACGGGATAATCCTCACAACCTTTGTATCTGTTTCTGATGTTCTCTTTCTCTCCGTCCCCCAGTGTGGATAGGACGCACCCGTATGACGGGGTAGGCCTGGAGCTTTTTTATAGGGACCCTAGAGATGCCCCTCTCCCACAATTTGCCTCTTGTTGTCTGCTTAGGTGAATAGGTGAGACAGCCAACCTAAAGTTAACTGCCCCGCCGCGATCGGAGAAGTGCGTAGAGCTAGTACTCCCTCTGTCTTCCGGCCACCGGCTACGCGCCTCAGAAGGATGTTGCCACGATCTTAGGGCAGGACTCCTCCCGGTATTATCTCCTTAGTGCTGTGATCTCGTTTTCTCACTTCTCCACAATATACTTCACTTCTTGTCCTTCCTTAGGATGTCACCGCAAGGTAGTGCAGGCACGGCTCTGTAACGATCTGTCTCTTGCTAGGCCACTGTCAGGATCCCACCCCTGACAGGGACCCCCCGAGTCTTCCCAGTAACTCCCTCTCTCACAGGATGTTGCCTGGGCAAAACCCAGTCAGCTTCTCCCTAACTTCCCCTCCAACCCCCAGTTTTACCCGAGTGTGAGGAGTGGCCTAATACATAAAACCTTTTGCTCCCCCTGGAGGCCGGAGTGTGAAGTGTAGTGTATGACTGTGATACCCGGTCAGGTGAACTCCTTTAGTACAATCAGACGTAACATCACTCCCCTTAGTGGCAGAGCGACATTACTGCAACGACCAGAACTCTGGGGCGCTGCACTAACATTGGACACTATACATTGCGACACTAAAGTCTTTGGGAATCTTCACATTTCATGTTGCCTTGCACACAGTAAAGGCACCCAGTGCCAGAGGCAGCAAAGCATCCCCAAAATATCTTTGAACCTTCACTATATTTGACTGTAACTACTATGTTCTCTTTTTTGTAGGCCTCATTCCACTCACTATAATCAGTAGAATGATGTGATTTACCAAAAAGCTCTATCTTGGTCTCATCTATTAACAGGACGCCTGCCGGCCCTCTAAAAATAGTGGGGGATGCCTGCTGGCCCTCTATAAATTGTGAGGGATGGCTGCTAGCACTTTAAAATTAGATTAAGGGCCGACTGCTGCTCTCTACAAATACTGAGGGCAGCCTGATGGTTCTGAAAAAAAAATTGTGACTTTCAGAGTCCTACCTTCATAAATTAAACAGAATGTGTCTGATCATGTCTCACACACCACATGTCCAGATAAGATAGTAAAATGGCAAAATTACATTTCCTGGTGAATGGTTTTTTTTCACCATTGAAAGCAATGCAAACGAGCAGAAACACTACGTGTGAACGTAGCCCAAGGTGTGGAGGACCAATTCTTTTTTCTTATTGATTTTGAATTGTATACAAGTCATGATGCTGAAAAGAATGTTTCTTTACATTTATTCCAATAAAATCAATTTTAATTTAGGTTTTGAATGTTTTTTTGTCAGTCCGAAAAAGTGGTGTAATACTCTGACAATATTGTTCATAGCTGTGACCTGGGATTCAGAGATGCTTCCAGGGGTCTCCTCTATGTTGTTCCCATGCCATTTCAGTGCTGTTTCCATTGACTGCCGACATTTTTAGACCCCCCCTCCAGACTTCCTGGGGGGTGGCTGCTGGGAAAATGCTCAAGTTTCCCTTTCACTTCCATTATAGTTGTTACATGAGTTAAGCACCCGCGCTTTACGATTTACTCAACTTGAGTAACAAGCAGCCTAGAATTCCAGTGTTCGCTCTGGTGCTGTTTACACTACAACTCTTTCACAAAAGTGAGTTATTTTCTCTGCAATCAGGTATATGGTTTGCCTGTTTATCACACCTGCCTACCATTAGCTATGTTTTTGCTGATTGCATTAATCTCTGCCATTGATTATGTATCTGCTGATAGCTCACAACTCTGATATTAACCATTTATCTGCGGCGAGTCCTGGGTCAAGTATATAGCTACAGTTCTCAAAAATTTACATACCCCGGCAGAATTTTTGCTTTCTTGGTCTTTTTTCAGAGAATATGAATGATAACACCAAAAGTTTTTCTCCACTCATGGTTAATGGTTGGGTGAAGCCATTTATTGTCAAACTACTGTGTTTTCTCTTTTTAAATCATAATGGCAACCCAAAACATCCAAGTGACCCTGATAAAAAGTTCACATACTCAATTTCTTAATACCGTATATTGCCCCCTCTAACATCAATGACAGCTTGAAGTCTTGTGTGGTAGTTGTGGGTGAGGTTCTTTATTTTCTCAGATAGTAAAGCTGCCCACTCTTCTTGGCAAAAAGCCTCCAGTTCCTGGGCTGCCTTGTATAAACCACGCGCTTGAGATCTTCCCAGAGTGACTCAATGAAATTGAGGTCAGGAGACTGAGATGGCCATTCCAGAGCCTTCACTTTGTTCTGCTGTAGCCAATGACAGGTCGACTTGGCCTTGTGTTTTGGATTGTTGTCATGTTGGAACGTCCAAGTACGTCCCATTTGCAGCTTCAGGGCTGATGAGTGCAAATTTGCCTCCAAAATTTGCTGAAAACATGCTGAATTCATCTTTCTTTCAACCTTTACCAAGTTTCCAGTGCCTTTTTAGCTCACACATCCCCAAAACATCAGTGATCCACCTCCATGCTTTACAGTAGGAATGGTGTTCCTTTAATCATAGGTCTTGTTGACCTCTCTCCAAATGTAACATTTATGGTTATGGCCAAAAAGTTCAATTTCGGTCTCATGACTCCAAATTACCTTGTTCCAGAAGTTTTGAGGCTTGCCTCTGTGCTGTTTTGCTTATTGTAGGTGAGATACTTTGTGGCATTTGCGCAGTAATGGCTTTCTTCTGGTGACTCGACCATGCAGCCCATTTTTCTTCAAGTGCCTCCTTATTGTGCATCTTGCAACAGCCACACCGCTAGTTTTCAGAGAGTCCTGTATTTCAGCTGATGTTATTTGTGGGTTTTTCTTTGCATCCCGAACAATTTTCCTGGCAGTTGTAGACAAAATTTTTGTTGGTCTACCTGACCGTGGTTTTGTTTTTACAGAGCCCCTGATTTTCCATTTGTTAATCATAGTTTGAACGCTGCTGACTGGCATTGTCAATTCCTTGGATATCTTTTTGTGTCCCTTTCCTGTTTTATACAGTTCAACTACCTTTTCCCGCAGATAAAAATATTGGATTGCACTCGGCCCAATGTTAAACTATGGGGCAGCTCACATATGCAATTAATTTTTTCATGCCAATTCGACATGCAAAAATAATCTCAGCATGCTGTGAATGGCTGCAAGAATCGGATCGCACGCACCCATACAAGTTTATAGGTGCTTGTGAAACATTGCACTGTACTCAAATGTCACCTGAGTGCAGATCGATTCCAGCATATGGAAATGAAGAAATTAATTTCTCCATCACCTCTCATGCAAGAGGATAGTAGCACAGAGCACTGACCCTCGGCTCCCTCGCAGCAGAATTTGAGCTGACTGTCATTAGCATATCACATCCGATGTTCTTGCATTAGACGCCATATGCTAGGGTGACTCCGGCCTTTCATTGGGAGTTCAGATGTCAATCACAGCTTGGCTCCACCATTACATTCTGTCATATGCAGGTACGGACTGGGGCTGAAATTCAGCCCTGGCATTTGAAATCACATAGGCCCATGCTGTCCCCGTCCCCAAGCACCAGATGAGATATATTACCAATTCCCGTGGCCTGCTGGGGTAAGTGACAGGGTCAGCGACTTTGTGCTCCATCACAACTCTTAACAGTATGGGTGTCTTGAGAACACCGATTCTGTTAACAACATTGCAGACAAGGCGGCCCACGACCAGACAGGCCCTTCCGGCATTTGCCAGAATTGCCAGATGGCCAGTCCGGCCCTCGTCATATGTTAAGGGGTTAAGCAACTAACTTTGGTGTAACAACACTCATTCAAAAATGTTATTGTTATTGTAATTGAACTTATACAATATACATTTTACATTTTTATGTCATATATTATACAAACAGTGGTGTGCATGCGATATGCATAAAGACTGAACCCCAGACGAGTCATTATTTATAATGTGCACTAATGAAATTTAAGAAAGTGAAGACTGAAACTACAAGTAGGTCAGAAGAATTTTGTCTTACTTAGCAAAGTAAAATGGCTTTTCTCTCTGCGCTCTCAAGGTCACTTGTGGTTAGACTTTGACACATTCGCATTGACCACCCCAGAGATAGCCAGATAGTAACAGGAACAGCACGCATGGCCGGTGTACTTACCGCAGCCCCTTCCTGTGTATTCGATATGGTAAATATCATGTTTATACCTTGTTTTTGTTAAATGCAAAACTTTTCAACATATGTAACATTCAGCACATAAACAATTTTTTCATACCGATTTTCCATTTTCATGTATGTTTTGCACAGCTCTAAATATGAAGGATATTACCGGTAATTTCTATAGTATCTCACTGACCATATATTTATCTCACTTCTACTTGTGCCTCTGCAGTGTTACTTCCTCTCTAAAATTTCGATAAATAACTCGGCTCTGTTATTTCACACCTCTATTAGGAACCATACACGCTAGAAATATACACGTATCTATTAATTTAACCATTTGCTCAGCTCTAAGCAAGGATATTATATAAAACTACATTATATCACATATAAAACTGCTAAAAGCGGTTTTTGATTGGAAAAGATACACACTGTGTGGTTAATGTCCCATAGTTATATAACAAAAAAGCATTGTTTCATGAAAATCAATGTGACTTATACAGTAGAGAATGCTGAAGGATATGAGAAATACAGTGGGTACGGAAAGTATTCAGACCCCTTTAAATTTTCACTCTTTGTTTCATTGCAGCCATTTAGCAAATTCTGAAAAGTTTTTTTTTTCTCATTAATGTACACTCTGCACAATATCTTGACTGAAAAAAACAGAAATGTGGACATTTTTGCAAATTTATTAAAAAATAAAAACTGAAATATCACATGGTCATAAGTATTCAGACCCTTTGCTCAGTATTCAGCAGAAGCACCTTTTGAGCTAGTACAGCCATGAGTCTTCTTGTGAATGATGCAACCAAGTATTTCACACCTGGACTTGGGCATCCTCTGCCATTCTTCCTTGCAGATCCTCTCCAGTTCCCTCAGGTTGGATGGTGAACGTTGGTGGACAGCCATTTTCAAGTCTCTTCAGAGATGCCCAATTGGGTTTAGGTCAGGGCTCTGGCTGGGCCAGTCAAGAATGGTCACAGAGTTGTTCTGAAGCCACTCCTTTGTTATTTTAGCTGTGTGCTTAGGGTCATTGTCTTGTTGGATGGTGAACCTTCGGCCAAGTCTGAGGTCCAGAGCACTCTGGAAGAGGTTTTCATCCAGGATATCTCTGTACTTGGCCTCATTCATGTTTCTTTCAATGACAACCAGTCGTCCTGTCCCTTCAGCTGAAAAACACCCCCATAGCATGATGCTGACACCACCATGTTTCACTGTTGGGATTGTATTGGGCAGGTGATTAGCAGTGCCTTGTTTTCTCCACACAAACCGCTTAGAATTATCGCCAAAAAGGTCTATCTTCATCTCACCTGACCACAGAATCTTATTTCTCATAGTCTGGGAGTCCTTCATGTGTTTTTTACAAGCTCTATGCGGACTTTCATATGTCTTGCACTGAGGAGAGGCTTCTGTCGGCCACTCTGCCATAAAGGCCCGACTGGTGGAGGGCTGCAGAGATAGTTGACTTTGTGGAACTTTTCTCCTATCTCCCTACTGCATCTCTGGAGCTCAGCCACAGTGATCTTGGGGATCTTCTTTACCTCTCTCACCAAGCCTCTTCTCCCACATTTGCTCAGTTTGGCTGGACGTCCAGGTCTAGGAAAACTTCTGGTGGTCCCAAGCTTCTTCCATTTGAGGATTATGGAGGCCACTGTGTTCTTAGGAACTTTGAGTCCTGCAGAAATTCTTTTGTAACCTTGGCCAGATCTGTGCCTTGCCTCAATTATGTCTCTGAGCTCCTTGGCCAGTTCCTTTGACCTCATGATTCTCATTTGGTCTGACATGCACTGTGAGCTGTGAGGTCTTTTATAGACAGGTATGTGCCTTTCCAAATCAAGTCCTATCAGTTTAATTAAACACAGCTGGACTCCAATGAAGAAGTAGAAACATCTCAAGGAGGATCACAAGGAAATGGACACAGAGCAACATTGTAGTTGGGAAGATAAGCAAGTACCTTCTTCAGGATTAGCCAGAGGTCGGTACATGGAGCAGCAGCATAGTTGGGAGGATAAGCAGGTAGCGTAGTCAGGATATAGCCAGAGGGCAGTACACGGAACAGCAGTAGGACCTTGAGGATAAGCAACAGGTGGGAAGAAGCTAGACAAAAGGCTGGAGCTCCACAATCCGCAATGAAGGAAGTGCAGTGCCAGGTTTAAGTACGGTGCTCAATCAGGAGATCACAGGGTGAGCTGCAGCGCCCCAGAGTCCTGGTCATTGCAGTAACTTCGCTCTGCCGCTAATGGGAGTGATGGTACGTCTGATTGTACTAAAAGAGTTCACCTGACCAGGTATCACAGTCACACTCCGGCCACCAGGGGGAGCAAAAGGTTTTATGTATTAGGCCACACCTCACACTCTGGTAAAACTGGGGGTTGGATAGGAAGTTAGAGAGAAGCTGACTGGGTTTTGCACCTAAGCAGACAACGGAGGCAATTGTGGGAGAGGGGCGTCTCTAGGGTCCCTATAAAATAACTGCAGGCCTACCCCGTCATACGGGTGCGTCCTAGCCATACCAACTGAGGGACGGAGAGAGAACATCAGAAACAGATACAAGAGTTGTGAGGACTATCCCGTGGTGCTCAGCAAGGAGGTACTACAACACACAGGCGCTAGTAGGAAGGCTACTGATTTCCACCTGTAAAGGGAACTCTGGATGTGCCTTCGGACCGGCCGGTCTCAGCCAGCCCTGTTAGCAGTGCTCTGGATTGTGGATGCCGAAGTCTACAGTAAAAGGTAAAGAGACTGCAACCTTGTGTCTTCGTTATTCATCGCGCCTTGCACCACCCACCATCACCTTTAATTGGACGCCCCTTAGCAGGGTCACGGACCGGGTCTAGCCACCGTGACATCCCCAGGACCGAGACAGAGAGACCCGGTACTGGTACCCCATTGCCCTGCGTCTGGGGGCGCTCCAGAGCCAATCAAGAACTAGGGGTGGAGACATCAGGAACTCAGGTAAGAGACATCATGAACAACACAGGTATCTGATTTAGGAAGGAACTGTCCCGCGATCTGAATAGCTAAGTGGTAAGAGCAGCCACTTAAAACTACTCTCGTATATTGGTTTAAATTAATGGGTCATTCAGTTTCCATCTCTATCTGGGGAATCTTATTTCCCCATAAATGGCATGTCATTATGCCAAGATATGATCTGGTAACAGGTTAGCAGAGTCTGCCAGGGCACCTGTTCATGGAGAAGTCATTGAATATTAGCTTAAAGAGAATCTGTCAGCCTGTTTTTGCTAATTTATCTGGGAGGAACATGATATACGGGCAGATACCCTGATTCCAGCTATGTGAGACTAACTACTTTTGTTTAAAAATAATCAGTGTTTTATCAGCAGGAGATTGTGACTACAGGACTAGATAGTCCACCACCATCACTGATTAGCAGTTTTCTGTTAATTTACCATGTACACAAAAGGCTGCCAATCAAGGATGTGGACGAAGTTTTACAGGGTTCAGCATTCTGAGCTCTGCAGCAGAGAAAACTGTGATTCTATCACAGCTGCTGCAGCTAGAAAACTAAGTGACACATCACAGGAACCAGGGTCTCTGTCTCTAGATCATGCTGCATAGCAAAAATCTGCTGACAGGTTCAATTTAATTTTTTAGCTGTTTTTAACCCCTTCCTGACATCAGACGTACTATCCCGTCGAGGTGGGGTGGGCCCGTATGACCGCCGACGGGATAGTACGTCATCACCGATCAGCGGCGCTCACGGGGGGAGCGCAGCCGATCGCGGCCGGGTGTCAGCTGCATATCGCAGCTGACATCCGGCACTATGTGCCAGAAGCGGTCATGGACCGCCCCCGGCACATTAACACCCGGCACACCGCGATCAAACATGATCGCAGTGTACCGGCGGTATAGGGAAGCATCGCGCAGGGAGGGGGCTCCCTGCGGGCTTCCCTGAGACCCCCGGAGCAACGCGATGTGATCGCGTTGCTGCGAGGGTCTCCTACCTCCTTCCTGGCTGCAGGTCCCGGATCCAAGATGGCCGCGGCATCCGGGTCCTGCAGGGAAGGAGGTGGCTTACCGAGTGTCTGCTCAGAGCAGACACTTGGTAAGCCTGCAGCCCTGCACAGCAGATCGTCGATCTGGCAGAGTGCTGTGCACACTGCCAGATCAATGATCTGTGATGTCCCCCCCTGGGACAAAGTAAAAAAGTAAAAAAAAAATTTTTCCACATGTGTAAAAAAAAAAAAAAAAAAATTCCTAAATAAATAATAAAAAAATATATATATTATTCCCATAAATACATTTCTTTATCTAAATAAAAAAACAAAACAATAAAAGTACACATATTTAGTATCGCCGCGTCTGTAACGACCCAACCTATAAAACTGCCCCACTAGTTAACCCCTTCAGTAAACACCGTAAGAAAAAAAAAACAAAACGAGGCAAAAAACAACGCTTTATTACCATACCGCCGAACAAAAAGTGGAATAACACGCGATCAAAAAGACTGATATAAATATCCATGGTACCGCTGAAAACGTCATCTTGTCCCGCAAAAAACAAGCCACCATACAGCATCATCAGCAAAAAAATAAAAAAGTTATAGTCCTGAGAATAAAGCGATACCAAAATAATTATTTTTTCTATATTTTAGTTTTTATCGTATAAAAGCGCCAAAACATAAAAAAATGATATAAATGAGATATCGCTGTAATCATACTGACCCGACGAATAAAAATGCTTTATCAATTTTACCAAACGCGGAACGGTATAAACGCCTCTCCCAAAAGAAATTCATGAATAGCTGGTTTTTGGTCATTCTGCCTCACAAAAATCGGAATAAAAAGCGATCAAAAATGGTCACGTGTCCGAAAATGGTACCAATAAAAACGTCAACTCGTCCCGCAAAAAACAAGACCTCACATGACTCTGTGGAGCAAAATGTGGAAAAATTATAGGTCTCAAAATGTGGAGACGCAAAAACTTTTTTGCTATAAAAAGCGTCGCTGGTTTCACACTTGCGTTTTTGTCTGCAGCGTTTTTTGCACAAAAAAACGCATGCGTTTTTTCCCTATATTTAACATTGAAAACGCATGCGTTTTTTTTGTACGCGTTTGGTCGCGTTTTCAAACGCATGCGTTTTTTTTCTGCATGCGTTCATTTTCAGAAATACAACCTGCAGTATTTTCTTGCGTTTTTAAGCACATGCGTTTGTTTGCGTTAAAAACGCATGCATTTTTATCGAAAAAAAACAGAAAACACACTGAAAAGCCACCCACCACCATCAAGGTGATAAAGGGATCCAAACCCTAACCCTAACTCTACCCCTAACCTCACCCCTAACCGTTTAATGAACATTTTCTGACAGTCATAGTGCCACGTATTTCAGTGCCACGTATTTCAGTGCCACGTATTTCAGTGCCACGTATTTCAGTGCCACGTGTTTCAGTGCCACGTGTTTCAGTGCCACGTATTTCAGTGCCACGTATCACGTATTTCAGTGCCACGTATCACGTATTTCAGTGCCACGTATCACGTATTTCAGTGCCACATATTTTAGTACCACGTATTTCAGTTGCACGTATTTCAGTGCCACGTATTTCAGTGCCACGTATTTCAGTGCCACGTATTTCAGTGCCACGTATCACGTATTTCAGTGCCACGTGTTTCAGTGCCATGTATTTAAATGCCACGTATCACATATTTCAGTGCCACGTATTTCAGTGCCACGTATTTCAGTGCCACGTATTTCAGTGCCACGTATTTCAGTGCCACGTATTTCAGTGCCACGTATTTCAGTGCCACGTATCACGTATTTCAGTGCCACGTGTTTCAGTGCCACGTATTTAAGTGCCACGTATCACGTATTTCAGTGCCACGTATTTCAGTGCCACGTATTTCAGTGCCACGTATTTCAGTGCCACGTATTTCAGTGCCACGTATTTCAGTCACGGTTAGGGTTAGGGTTGGGGTAGGGTTAGGGCTAGGGTTGGAGGTAAAGTTAGGGTTGGGGCTAAAGTTAGGGTTGGGGCTAAAGTTAGGGTTAGGGTTTGGATTACATTTACGTTTGGATTAGGGTTGGGATTAGAATTATGGGTGTGTCAGGGCTAGGGGTGTGGTTAGGGTTACCGTTGGGATTAGGGTTAGGGGTGTGTTTGGGTTAGGGTTTCAGGTAGAATTGGGGAGTTTCCACTGTCCAGGCACATCAGGGGCTCTCCAAGCGCGACATGGCGTCCAATCTCAATTCCAGCCAATTCTGCGTTGAAAAAGTAAAACAGTGCTCCTTCCCTTCCGAGCTCTCCCGTGCGCCCAAAAAGGGGTTTACCCCAACATATGTGTTATCAGCGTACTCGGGACAAATTGAACAACAACTTCTGGGGTCCAAGTTCTCTTGTTATCCTTAGGAAAATAAAAATTTGGGGGGCTAAATATCATTTTTGTGGGAAAAAAAAGATGTTTTATTTTCACGGCTCTGCGTTATAAACTGTAGTGAAGCACTTGGGGGTTCAAAGTTCTCACAACACATCTAGATAAGTTCCTTGGGAGGTCTAGTTTCCAATATGGGGTCACTTGTGGGGGGTTTGTACTGTTTGGGTACATCAGGGGCTCTGCAAATGCAACGTGACGCCTGCAGACCAATCCATTTAAGGCTGCATTCCAAATGGCGCTCCTTCCCTTCCGAGCTCTGTCATGCACCCAAACAGTGGTTCCCCCCCACATATGGGGTATCAGCGTACTCAGGACAAATTGGACAACAACTTTTGGGGTCTAATTTATCCTGTTACCCTTGTGAAAATACAAAACTGGGGGCTAAAAAATCATTTTTGTGAAAAAAAAAAGAATTTTTATTTTCACGGCTTTGCGCTATAAACTTTAGTGAAACACTTGGGGGTTCAAAGTTCTCAAAACACATCTAGATAAGTTCCTTGGGAGGTCTAGTTTACAATATGGGGTCACTTGTGGGGGGTTTGTACTGTTTGGGTACATCAGGGGCTCTGCAAATGCAACGTGACGGCTGCTGACCAATCCATTTAAGTCTGCATTCCAAATGGCGCTCCTTCCCTTCCGAGCTCTGTCATGCGCCCAAACAGTGGTTCCCCCCCACATATGGGGTATCAGCGTACTCAGGACAAATTGGAAAACAAATTTTGGGGTCCAATTTATTCTGTTACCCTTGTAAAAATACAAAGCTGGGTGCTAAAAAATCATTTTTGAGAAAAAAAAATAAAAATTATTTTCACGGCTCTGCGTTATAATCTGTAGTGAAACACTTGGGGGTTCAAAGCTCTCAAAACACATCTAGATAAGTTCCTTAGGGGGTCTACTTTCCAAAATGGTGTCACTTGTAGGGAGTTTCAATGTTTAGGCACATCAGGGGCTCTCCAAACGCAACATGGCGTCCCATCTCAATTCCAGTCAATTTTGCATTGAAAAGTCAAATGGCGCTCCTTCCCTTCCAAGCTCTGCCATGCGCCCAAACAATGGTTTACACCCACATATGGGGTATCATCGTACTCAGGACAAATTGCACAACATTTTTTGGGGTCCAATTTCTTCTCTTACCCTTGGGAAAATAAAAAATTGGGGGCAAAAAGATCATTTTTGTGAAAAAATATGATTTTTTATTTTTACGGCTCTGCATTATAAACTTCTGTGAAGCACTTGGTGGGTCAAAGTGCTCACCACACATCTAGATAAGTTCCTTAGGGGGTCTACTTTCCAAAATGGTGTCACTTATAGGGAGTTTCAATGTTTAGGCACATCAGGGGCTCTCCAAACGCAACATGGCGTCCCATCTCAATTCCAGTCAATTTTGCATTGAAAAGTCAAATGGCGCTCCTTTCCTTCCGAGCTCTGCCATACGCCCAAACAGTGGTTTACCCTCACATATGGGGTATCAGCGTACTCAGGACAAATTGTACAACAACTTTGGGGGTCCATTTTCTCCTGTTACCCTTGGTAAAATAAAACAAATTGGAGCTGAAATAAATTGTGTGTGAAAAAAAGTTAAATGTTCATTTTTATTTAAACATTCCAAAAATTCCTGTGAAACACCTGAAGGGTTAATAAACTTCTTGAATGTGGTTTTGAGCACCTTGAGGGGTGCAGTTTTTAGAATGGTGTCACACTTGAGTATTTTCTATCATATAGACCCCTCAAAATGACTTCAAATGAGATGTGGTCCCTAAAAAAAAATGGTGTTGTAAAAATGAGAAATTGCTGGTCAAATTTTAACCCTTATAACTCCGTCACAAAAAAAAATTTTGGTTCCAAAATTGTACTGATGTAAAGTAGACATGTGGGAAATGTTACTTATTAAGTATTTTGCATGACATATGTCTGTGATTTAAGGGCATAAAAATTCAAAGTTGGAAAATTGCAAAATTTTCAAAATTTTCGCCAAATTTCCATTTTTTTCACAAATAAACGCAAGTTATATCGAATAAATTTTACCACTAACATGAAGTACAATATGTCACGAGAAAACAATGTCAGAATTGCCAAGAATCGTCAAAGCGTTCCAGAGTTATAGCCTCATAAAGGGACAGTGGTCAGAATTGTAAAAATTGGCCCGGTCATTAACGTGCAAACCACCCTTGGGGGTGAAGGGGTTAAAACCTTTTATTCCCATATTGGTAGAGACATGAATTAATCATAGTATACATACGCTTGCATATATATACACAGGACAATCTCTATATTAGCAGATACAACCCATAAACATGTTTAGTGCTGTTTTTTGCTGTTCTAATCTTGGATGAGTAAAAAAAAAAAAACGGTGATTGTTGACTATTAGTGATGAGCGAATATACTCGTTACTCGAGATTTCTCGAGCACGCTCGGGTGACCTCCGAGTATTTTTCTTAGTGCTCGGAGTTTTAGTTTTTATTGACGCAGCTGAATGATTTACATGTTAGCCAGCATAAGTACATGTGGGGATTCCCTAGCAACCCGGCAACCCCCACATGTACTGAGCCTGGCTAACATATGTAAATCATTCAGCTGCCGCAATAAAAACGAAAACTCCGAGTACTAAAAAATACTCGGAGCACCCCCCGAGCGTGCTCGAAAAATCTCGAGTAACGAGTATATTCACTCATCATCACTATTGACTATACCAAACAAATTCAGCTTAGAAATAAGCTTGGAAGCTGAGTAGATAAAGGGTATAAGCTATTAGAGATACACAGAGAAGCATGGAGCCCAGAGAGAGCTATAAGACCTACATCCAATACGCGACATTTTCAGTGTCCATGCAGTGCGTCTGAGATTGAGAGTGTAACAACCCATTTATTTTTCACGAGAGCTTTAATCCATTGAATTGCACTTGAGTGGCAGCTTAGCTTGCAGAGACTAACGTTATCTCTTCACTTGATGCAGGAGGACACTTCAGGATATAATTTAGTAAATCAGAAGAAGGTTACATTCCTCCTTCACGGTAATACCAGGTCTGCAATGGAAAATAACATTCATGATTTATAATTTAACAGTCGCTTCTAAATTGTCAACAATGTTTTATACCGGATGAATTAATTAACCAGTTCCTTTCTTCTATGAAAAAAAAGATAACTATAAATATTTTCATGCTGTGCCCATCACACGTGACATTACAAGTTTAATTCTTAAGCCAAATTATGCCATTGTTTACAGATTTTGTTCAAAATTTTAGAGATTGAAGCTGGGCTATTGAGCAAAATTTTTTATAGTACCCCAGTGATAGCTCAAGCGCTATTATAACTATTATATATTCCCCCAGAATCGTGATAACTGAGTGACATAAAAATTCCACTTTAAGGGGTTGTCTAGGCTTAAGGTTCAAGTCTGCAGTCACTGTATATAACTACAGACTTGTGGATCCTGACGGCGCGCAGTGTGCGCATTGTCAGGAATCTCCAGGGCAGGATGAAGGCGATTTGCATACGTGCGGTCACGTTCCAACTAGATATGCGTGGCCTTATTTATTACATGTGAATTGATCAAGGTCAGAGACGTCTAGTTGAAATGTGGCCATAAGTATGTAGATCACATACTTGCATTCACATGACCGACCTCTCCCAACACCAGCAGCGGAGAATCCTGAAAGCACGCATAGTGCTTGCTGTGAGGATTAACAAGTCTGCAGTCCCATAGAGTGACTGCAGATTAAGCCCCAAGCCTGGACAACCCCTTTATGCACAGTACCCTCATAACTTTGATAGTAACAATGTCCCCTAAGAACACAGCCATAGTACCTGGAAAGGTGGACAACCATAGTGCTTCCATAAAAAGTTGCACTACCCAATAACCACCGGAAATTGGCATAAATTGCAAAACAAATGTATTAAAACTTTGACACACAGACTGCAAGAGATACGAGCAACTCTTAATAATTCTGGTGCATCTGGTCCATTTATGTATAAAAATTCACCGCACTCTCCAAGGATAATGCAGACATGAATCGTTTTATTCAAATGTGGAGTAGGAAATGTGAGAAATATTGCAGTAACAGTAAAGGTATTTTTTGTAATTCTTCACACATTCCAAAGAGAAAACCATATTTATACCCCTCTGTCCTTATTTTGCTTATGAAAAAAATCCCGAATCCAAGGCTTGTGTGTCACAAAGTGTTCTATATGGTTTATGAGATGGGAAAAATCTCTATAATCCAGAAATGTAAACACAACTGTCTATCTCAAAAACAGTGTGTGATATAAAAATATTCTTTTTGCACACTTCTTTGTTGTAATAGTCCAATATAAGGCGTCCAAATACCACTGTTAGTTAATAATGGTTACCATCCGATTGCCACTAGCCAGATAGTTTTAGGACATTAATAAGGAGACACAAAGCTAAGGGTATGTCCACATTGCCTCTTTTTCTGGCCTTGATTGAGTGGGTGTTCTCTGAAAAATGCTAGGAAAAAACCCTTACAAAACGCTCCAAAATATGGTCCTTTTTATTTCTGTTGAAAAAGACTTGCTGTTCCCAGGTTATTCCTTTAAACACATTTTAACAATTTCAGCCTTGCAAAACCGCCAAGTATTAAAAAGTAGAGACCTGTCAATTCTTCAGCCGTTTTCCTCTAGAAACACGCTCCTTGCGTTATAATGCAAATCAAAGGTAAGGCTAAAAAACTTACCTACAAAAAATCTAGGCATTTTCTTAGTGTTTTCACCTTAGTGATATGGGGGTTTATTCATTACTTAATGGATTCAATAAAACATCAGAAAAATGGGAAAAAAATAGCAAAAACGCTGCAGGAAACAACCAACAAATTTCGAACAAACATCACTCAGGATTACACAACCTCTGAAAAAAAATTAAAAAAGGGAGCACTTCCTAAGGGCTTGCCCACATGACAGTATACATCAGACTAGTGCTATCTGATGTTTTATTGGACAGCACTCTGACCAATTTTATTCTTAGGGACACTGCTGATAAGCATTTTTTTCACAGTTCAATTCGGCATGAGAAAAAAAAAAATTGCAGCATGTTGTGAGGAGTGCATGCAATAATCGGATCATGCGCACCCATATAAGTGTACGACATGTCTATGACATTCAATGAAGTCAAAGACATCCGAGTGTAGTCCGATTTACGTGAACTCACCTTTGCTACGATTCTCTCATCAGAGAGAATTGGATCACACTAAGCTGACCTTCGACTCAAACTCTGAAAATTTACATAATTGATCCGATTCTCTTGCATGAGAGAATACATGCTCAAGTGATCCCGGAGTTAAGCGTCTTCTTCTTTAACCCCTTCACCCCCAAGGGTTGTTTGCACGTTAATGACCAGGCCAATTTTTACAATTCTGACCACTGTCCCTTTATGAGGTTATAACTCTGGAACGCTTCAACGGATCCTGGTTATTCTGACACTGTTTTCTCATGACATATTGTACTTCATGATAGTGGTAAAATTTATTTGATAATACCTACATTTATTTGTGAAAAAATGGAAATTTGGCAAAAATTTAGAAAATTTCGCAATTTTCCAACTTTGAATTTTTATGCAATTAAATCACAGTGATATGTCACACAAAATACTTAATAGGTAACATTTCCCACATGCCTACTTTACATCAGCACAATTTTGGAACAAAAAATTTTTTTGTTAGGGAGTTATAAGGGTTAAAAGTTGACCAGCAATTTCTCATTTTTACAACACCATTTTTTTTTAGGGACCAAATCTCATTTGAAGTCATTTTGAGGGGTCTATATGATAGAAAATACCCAAGTGTGACAACATTCTAAAAACTGCACCCCTCAAGGTGCTCAAAGCCACATTCAAGAAGTTTATTAACCCTTCAGGTGTTTCACAGGAATTTTTGGAATGTTTAAATAAAAATGAACATTTAACTTTTTTTCACACACAATTTACTTCAGCTCCAATTTGTTTTATTTTAAGAAGGGTAACAGGAGAAAATGGACCCCAAAAGATGTTGTACAATTTGTCCTGAGTACGCCGATACCCCATATGTGGGGGTAAACCACTGTTTGGGCGCATGACAGAGCTCAGAAGCGAAGGAGCGCCATTTGACTTTTCAATGCAAAATTGACTGGAATTGAGATGGGACGCCATGTTGCGTTTGGGGAGCCCCTGATGTGCCTAAACATTGAAACCCCCCACAAGTGACACCATTTTGGAAAGTAGACACCCTAAGGAACTTATCTAGAGGTGTGGTGAGCACTTTTACCCACCAAGTGCTTCACAGAAGTTTATAATGCAGAACCGTAAAAATAAAAAATCATATTTTTTCACAAAAATTATCTTTTCGCCCCCAATTTTTTATTTTCCCAAGGGTAAGAGAAGAAATTGGTCCACAAAAGTTGTTGTACAATTTGTCTTGAGTACGCTGATACCCCATATGTGGGGGTAAACCACTGTTTGGGTGCATGGGAGAGCTCGGAAGGGAAGGAGCGCCGTTTGACTTTTCACTGCAAAATTGACAGGAATTGAGATGGGACGCCATGTTGCGTTTGGAGAGCCCCTGATGTGCCTAAACAGTAAAAAAAAGCCACAAGTGACACCATTTTGAAAAGCAGACCCCCTAAGGAACTCATCTAGATGTGTTGTGAGAGCTTTGAACCCCCAAATGTTTCACTACAGTTATAACGCAGAGCCGTGCAAATAAAAAATATTTTTTTTTCCACAAAAATTATTTATTAGCCCCCAGTTTTGTATTTTCCCAAGTGTAACAGGAGAAATTGGACCACAAAAGTTGTTCTCCAATGTGTTCTGAGTACGCTGATACCCCATATGTTGGGGTAAACCCCTGTTTGGGCGTACGGGAGAGCTCGGAAGGGAAGGAGCACTGTTTTACTTTTTCAACGCAGAATTGGCTGGAATTGAGATCGGATGCCATGTCGCGTTTGGAGAGCCCCTGATGTGCCTAAACAGTGGAAACCCCCAATTATAACTGAAACCCTATCCAAACACACCCCTAACCCTAATCCCAACGGTAACCCTAACCACACCTCTAACCCTGACACACCCCTAACCCTAATCCCAACCCTATTCCCAACCGTAAATGTAATCCAAACCCCAACCCTAACTTTAGCCCCAACCCTAACTGTAGCCTTAACCCTAGCCCCAACCCTAACCCTAGCCCTAACCCTAACCCTAGCCCTAACCCTAACCCTAACCATAGGCCTAACCCTAACCCTAGCCCTAACCCTAACCCTAGCCCTAACCCTAGCCCTAGCCCTAATGGGAAAATGGAAATAAATACATTTTAAAAAATATATATTTTTCCCTAACTAAGCGGGTGATGAAGGGGGGTTTGATTTACTTTTATAGCGGGTTTTTTAGCGGATTTTTATGATTGGCAGCCATCACACACTGAAAGACGCTTTTTATTGCAAAAAATATTTTTTGCGTTACCACATTTTGAGAGCTATAATTTTTCCATATTTGAGTCCACAGAGTCATGTGAGGTCTTGTTTTTTGCGGGATGAGTTGACATTTTTATTGGTAACATGTTCGGGCACGGGAGATTTTTTGATCGCTTTTTATTCCGATTTTTGTGAGGCAGAATGACCAAAAACCAGCTATTCATGAATTTCTTTTGGGGGAGGCGTTTATACCGTTCCGCGTTTGGTAAAATTGATAAAGCAGTTTTATTCTTCGGGTCAGTACGATTACAGCGATACCTCATTTATATCATTTTTTTATGTTTTGGCGCTTTTATACGATAAAAACTATTTTATAGAAAAAATAATTATTTTGGCATCGCTTTATTCTGACGACTATAACTTTTTTACTTTTTCGCTGGTGATGCTGTATGGCGGCTCGTTTTTTGCGGGACAAGATGATGTTTTCAGTGGTACCATGGTTATTTATATCCGTCTTTTTGATCCACTTTTTGTTTGGCGTTATGAGAATAAAGCGTTGTTTTTTGCCTTTTTTTTCTTTTTTTTTTTTTTTTACGTTGTTCACTGAAGGGGTTAACTAGAGGGACAGTTTTATAGGTTGGGTCGCTACGGACGCGGTGATACTAAATATGTGAACTCTTATTGTTTGATTTTTTTTATTTAGATAAAGACATGTATTTATGGGAATAATATATATTTTTTTTCTTTATTTAGGAATTTTTTTTTTCTTTTTTTTTTACACATGTGGAATTTTTTTTTTTACTTTTTTACTTTGTCCCAGGGGGGGACATCACAGATCGGTGATCTGACAGTTTGCACAGCACTCAGATCACCGATCTGAGTTCCAGCGCTACAGGCTTACCAGAGCCTGGTCTGCACCCGGAAGTAATCCCTGCAGGACCCGGATGCAGCCCCGCGGCCATTTTGGATCCGGGGCCTGCAGGGATAGGAGGTAAGAGACCCTCGCAGCAGCGCGATCACCTCGCGTTGCTCTGGGGGTCTTAGGGAAGCCCGCAGGGAGCCCCCTCCCTGCGCGATGCTTCCCTGTACCGCCGGCACACTGCGATCATGTTTGATCGCAGTGTGCCGGGGGTTAATGTGCCGGGGGTGGTCCGTGACCGGTCCTGGCACATACTGCCGGATGTCAGCTGCGATAGGCCGCTGACACCCGGCCGCGATCGGCCGCGCTCACCCCGTGAGCGCTGCCGATCGCGCTGGACGTACTATTCCGTCCTTGGGAATTAGGGCCCACCCCACATGGACGGAATAGTACGTCCAATGGCAGAAAGGGGTTAAAGACGGACTTATTTGCCTGCTGGAAAATAACGCAGTGTAAACCTACTCTAAGGCTGTGTGCACACGTAGCAGATTTTTCACGTTTTTTTTGCGGTTTTTCGCTATAAAAACGCTATGAAACCGTGAAAAAAACCCTCACATTAAGCATCCTATTTAATAGAATGCAGTCCGCATTTTTGTGCACATGCTGCATTGTTTTCCTGAGCAGAATTGCATTCCAGAAAAAAATGCAGCATGTTCATTAAATTTGCGGAATCGCGGGGATTCCGCACACCTAGGAGTGCATTGATCTGCTTACTTCCCGCATGGGGCTATGCCCACCATGCGGGAAGTAAGCGGATCATGTGCGGTTGGTACCCAGGGTGGAGGAGAGGAGACTCTCCTCCACGGACTGGGCACCATATAATTGTTAAAAAAAAAGAATTAAAATTAAAAATCGTGATATACTCACCTTCTGATGGCCCCAGATTCTTCCCACCTCTGAGCAGTGCACGCTACCGCTTCCGTTCCCAGGGATGCTGTGTGTGAAGGACCTGCGATGACGTCGCGGTCACGTGACCGTGACATCATCGCAGGTCCTTCACACACAGCATCTATAGGAACGGAAGCCGCTGAGGAGATCCGGGGCCATCAGAAGGTGAGTATAACCATTTTTTTAATTTTTTTTTAATATTTTTAACATTCTATCTTTTATTATTGATGCTGCATAGGCAGTTGGTCACACTTGTCAAACACTCTGTTTGACAAGTGTGACCAACCTGTCAATCAGTTTTCCAAGCAATGCTACAGATCGCTTGGAAAATGCTAGCATTCTGCAAGCTAATTACGCTTGCAAAACGCTAGTTTTTAGCGGGAATACGCATGCCAATTCCGCATGTGATATACCCGCGGCAGGAGTTGCAGAATTGCAGTGGAAATTTCCGTGGCAATTCTGCAACGTGTGCACTTAGCCTAAAGGTAGTTTTGAGTGTCTTCACTTCTTCACTGGTACTCTACAATATGTATTGTCCACAGGCAAAGCACAAAGGGTTAATAGCTTGCATGTTTTCTGATAATAATTCAAAACAATGTCCTAAATAAGGGGAGGCACTTCTTGCAATATTTAACAACAACCCACATATAAATAAATATGGGGAATAGCAAGTGATCCACAGAAGAAACTGGTGGCAAAACGCGCATCGGGGTGAGGGGATGCTTGGGCACATCTCCCGTAGTAGCTATTACTGTCCTTATTTACGCTTTCCGTGTCAGTTGTCTGGCTAATAGGATTGTGTTAGAGGCCATTGCTGCATTTATCTAGAATTTAGTCAGTATACTCAGGACACGCTTGGGTTATAAGCTCTATACCTGGGCTGCATTTGGGCATTGAAGTTTTATCTTTATAGAAAGGAGTCACTAATTACTGATTATTCTCTCCATCTCCCATTGTTATCCCTTCATTAATCTTCCCATTTACTTATTTACATATTTACTGCCCCTTGTTTTGCCCAGCATCCCCTAAGGTATTTCTGCTGCTTTTTGATACTGTGATTTTTTTAATTAATTATCTTTAAGTAAAAATTAATCATTTTAATATGATCTGTGGATCTCTTCTTGTTCCCCATATTTATTTATATATGGGTTGTTGTTATATGTTTCCTGATAAGTTAAATAAAAAAAGATCATAAGACTGAAAGAAAAAATAAATTAATTGACCAATTAGCCAATTATGGTATACTCATATCACACAAATACATCTTGTGTTGAAAAAACAAGTGTTTTTTCTTCTGTCCCTTATAATTATTATTATTAATTATTATTTAATGGTCTTTGGATCAGTTTTGAGCCATGGCGTCTTGATGGATGAACACTCTATAGGAAGATTGATCTTGTGCAAGCTTAGAAACATCGACCAAGGTTTTCTCCATTGTTATCTTGATAGTGTCAAGCCATCAGGTTGCTGGTATTCCTCTTTGTCTTGTTCCTTCTATTTTTCCGACCATGATGTCCTTCTCCAGTGATTGCTCTCTTCATATGATGTGTCCAAAGTAGGCAAGTCGAAGCTTGGTGATCCTTTCAGTGACATGTCTGGCTTGATTTGTTCCAAAATTGATTTATTTGTTCTTCTTGCCATCCATGGTATTGATAACATTTTTGTTCAGCGCCACATTTCAAAGGCATCGATTCTTCTTCTGTCTTGTTTCTTTACGGTCCATGTTTTGCATACATATGTTACCACAGAAAAGGCCAACCTATGAACGAGCTGTGTCCTTGTCGCAAGTGAATTGTTTGGCGATTCGAAGACCTTGTCCAGGGACTTCATTATTGATTTACCCATAGCTGTTCTCCTGCTGACTTCCTGTGTCGTCACTGCAGCTTGAGTTATTATCTTTCCGAGTAGGTTAAAGTCCTTTACAACTTCCAGTTTGTCGCCTTCCATCTCAAATGTGTTCCGGTCGTACCTGGCAGTAGTCAACATTTTTGTCTTCTTTGTGTTGAGTAGCAATCCTAAGTTTGAGCTTTCCATCTTGACATTCCTTAATAAGGCCTTCATTTCATCTATGCTTGCTGAGATCAATGTTGTATCTATATTCCTTGCAAAGTTTTATTGTTTTGTTTGTCCTTCACGTGCCATGGACTTCAAGATGGAATCCTAGCGTGTCCTTTATCCCTCCCTATATGTTAATTAGCCTATGGCTTGGGGAATGCAAAGGAATCATTTTCAGTGAACACACCACACACTGTCATAATTTATAAATGCCAAAGAATGGAGTAAACAACAACACTATCAAAAGAAATAAAATAAAATTATTTTTATTAAATAC
Source organism: Ranitomeya variabilis (assembly GCF_051348905.1). NCBI lineage: Eukaryota > Metazoa > Chordata > Amphibia > Anura > Dendrobatidae > Ranitomeya > Ranitomeya variabilis. The sequence continues at coordinate 171,406,679 of NC_135239.1, read as the reverse complement.
ATAAACTAACAATTAAATACATAAACTAACAAACCGATATAACCTTTAAATACAAAGGATCACAGATAAAAATAAGGAGGAAACAATGCCAGTACCCAGAGGAGATCCGACCGATCACTAGTACGACATAGGTAAAGCACAGGCAGCAGCACTCAGGTGCAGACTAGCGTCCACATAAAAATATCAGTACCAAAACCAATCATTCCATACTAGACACCCATGTGGAGCTGCCCCCAAAGTAAGACGCTATATTCAGTAAAGTGCTTACCCATAGTGAGTCCAGATCGGCAAGGATCTCCCCGCAACCCCTCAGGGTTGTGTAATCTACACATATTTAGTATCGCCGCGTTCAGAATCGCCCGATCTATCAATAACAAAAAAGGATTAACCTGATTGCTAAACAGTGTAGCGAGAAAAAAATTTGAAAAGGCAGAATTAGGAATCACTTTTTTGGTTGCCGTGACATTGCATTATAATGCAATAACGGGCAATCAAAAGAACATATCTACAGCAAAATAATATAATTAAAAATGTCAGCTCGGCGCACAAAAAATAAGCCCTCACGCAACCCCAGATCAGGAAAAATGTAGACGCTACAGGTATCGGAAAATGGCGCAATTTATTTTTTTTTTAGCAAAGTTTGGATTTTTTTTCACCACTTAGATAAAAAAGAACCTAGACATATTTGGTGTCTATAAATTGTACTGACCTGGAAAATCAAAATAGCAGGTCAGTTTTAGCATTTAGTGAACCTAGCAAAAAAGCCAAACAAAAAACAAGTGTGGGATTGCACTTTTTTTCCAATTTCACCGCACTTGGAATTTTTTTCCTGTTTTCTAATACATGACATGCTAAAACCAATGATGTCGTACAAAAGTACAACTCGTCCCGCAAAATTAAGCCCTCACATGGCCATATTGATGGAAAAATAAAAAAAATTATGGCTCTGGGAAGGAGGGGAGCGAAAAACGAAAACGAAAAAACCACGGGTCATGAAGGGGTTAAATATGTACTGTGGATAAATGACACATATAATCCACACCCAAAAAACAAGAAAAAACGAACAGCAAAAATGCAGTAAAAAAACAGCAAAACCTGCTTCTTTCTTGCCAAGAGAGCACGTCTTGCCTGCAAAAAATAAAAACACTGCAAAAATACATCAGGTGGCCAAAGCCTTAAGTGGCTAAAGCTATGGCCACATGAATATCGGATCAAACTCAGGCATGCTGCAACTTCAGAAATGTGCTCAGCCCCATAGTATAACATTAATCTTAGTGCATTTCCATGTTTTGTCTGGTCGCACTCAGATCAAAAACATTGTCATGTGCATGGTCATGTCCTTCTCAGTGTTGGGTGTTTATCATTTCTTTGGTCAATTCATCCAACTTGACCTTGAGCTTTTGAGATCAAAGGGTGAAGCAAACTACACTTGTCACCTGTCACCAGGTTTGGCCGACACAAGTTATGGCCACCTCCTTTCAGGGCTTATCTACAGCATTCTATAAGAGGACGGCATCGCAAGAAGATGGGAGGCACCGGACCAAGAAGAGCACCACCCATTGGACCGGACCGCCCCGCAGGTGACTATAATAAAAGTTATTTTTATTATTTTATTTTTCTTCTCTTACAGGTCGGGTTGGGGGCTTATGCGGCGCGCCCCCACACCGCCGCAGGGCCGAGGGGTACCCGGAGCCGGGCCTCTAGTTCTCAGTCTCGGGGCTGTCACGGTGGCTAGACCCGGTCCGTGGCCCTGTCCGTCAGTGGGGGACGTCCGGTGAAATAAGTGGTGCTAATGGTGGTGTAGCGGTGCGGTTGTGGGGTGTAAGTCGCGGTAAAGAACGAGGACACCAGGTTGCAGTCTCTTTACCTCTTTACTGGAGATCTCTGAGTCCTCAGTCCAGAACACGGTTCACCAGGCTACGCAAGTCCGGCCGGTCCAATGGCACCTCCAGAGTTCTCCTCTCAGGTGGAAATCTGTGCCTTCCTTCTAGCGCTATGTGTTGTAGTCCTTCCCTGCTGTGCTCACGGAAAGTAACCCCACAACGGTTGTGTCTGTTTCTTAAGTTCCCTCACAACTCGATTTGATGTTCCTCTGTAATCCACCCCTTCCCTGTATTCAGGTTGGAATGGCACCCGTTTGTCAGGTAGGCCTGGAGTTCTTCCGGGACCCTAGAGACGCCCCTCTCCCGCAATTGCCCCCCAAGACTTCATAGGTGATATGTGGTAGACAGCCCGCCTGAGACCGACTGTCCTGCCGCTGTTTGGAGTATGGCTTGAAGCTGTATTCTAATCCACTCCCTCGGCGTTCCGGCCACCGGTATTGCGCCTCAGCAGGGTGCTGCCTCTTTCAACAAAACCCCTGCTGGTATTCTCCTTCTGCTTGATCTCGTTTCTCACTCAGCACAATCTATCTCGCTTCTAGTCCTTTCTTGAGTCCCGCCGCTTCCAGGAGCCTGCGCGGACCCGTTACGTTCTTTCAATGCCAAGCCTCTGCCAGGATCCCACCCCTGGCAGAGACCCTACAGTCTCTCCCTTCACAACACCCCCTGCCACAGGGTGTTGCTCCGTTCAATCCCGTCAGCGTTCTCTACTAACTTCCTGCCTGACCCCCAGTTTACCCACTATGGTGGGGAGTGGCCTAATGAATAGCACCCTTAGCTCCCCCCGGAGGCCCAGCTGTGAAACATATTGGTGTCTGTGATACCTGATTGGAGGAACTCCTTCGGTGCCATCGAACGTACCATGGCTCCCCTTAGCGGCGAAGCCACAGCACTGCAACGACCAGGACTCTGGGGCGCTGCACTCCCCCCTGGTTAAACACAGTACTCCGGGACTGGGAAGAAAAACAACAATACAGATTAGCAAAAAGACATACAATTTTGTTGAGTGCAAAACGATAAGTATACTTGAACAGGCTTCCCTTTATGGGAGGTGAGGACACTTTTAACGTTACAAACATGGTCAACATTATAAATTACAGGCTATGCATAACTCCTGTTACCCAACCGGGTATTCTACTTAGTGCAAATTCTGGAACAATAAATTAACATTGCCTTTAAGAAACATACACTCTTAGTTTACCAAAGGCCTTCCTATAATCACATTACAGGGTAAGGTAACTTCACATTCTCCTACTTTGAACCTGCAGGACCGCCTGTCCCTATGGCACCAGACCTACTGCCTCTCCTTTCTTTTACAGGACCGCCCCGTTCAGCCAGGGCCTACTGCCTTTCGCTACTATACATAGTATAGACATAACATTCCTTTCGTTTAAAGAACTCTGAGCCCGCTCTACTCGGCTCCTTTAAGGACTCACTCTCTAACCCCTACGGGTTCGCCTTCTGTCCTTAGTAACAAAGTAACTTTCTATGGGGACGCAGGGTTGACCTTCTATCCTCACCTTCATCATTACTTCCTTACTTTCAGCTATGCAGATCTCTATCTCTACCCCTACGGGCTCTCTGCATCTTTTCTTTCTGCAAAACATTATTTAGATTTCACATTTCAACAAATTCAACACATATAACTTAGCATGTAAAACAGTTACATTTCTTTTTCAAGCTTCATTATCACATTACTGTTCTGCAACAGTATCTTTCTCAAGTTCAATTTCACACATCCCCTTTAAGAGGGGACCAAGTCTTTCTGAGGTAGCTCGTCTTCTCAGCCTACCAGCCCACGCAAAGGTTCCGGTATGGTATCTTCGCAAAGTGTCTTTAACTAGAACCGGTAGGAAAGGTATCTTCACAAAGTGTCTTTGGCTCAAACCAATAGGGCAAATATCTTCGCAAAGTGTCTTTGGCTAAAACCAGTAGGGAGCACCTTTAAGAAGGTGCAAACTATTTACAAAAGAAAGTTCGAATCATGCACAGTCCATGATTTCTGCAGTTTGTGTAACTTGGTGCAAAAACTTCAAGAAAAAGAAAAACAAACAAAGGGGATCCCGGGTCAACAAAGGGATCCATTAACCCTAGACAGGTTTAGCAGCAACTCAAAAGAACAAACAGTAACTATTTACATTTTCACAAAGCGAAATCTTACTCTTCTTTCAGAAGTTTCCATGAGGCGCCACCTGGCGGGCGGACCCCTGCAATTCAGGTTTCAGGTCCACTCCCGCTGCCAGATACACCCCATGGGTTCGGGTCTGTTGCACGACCAGGTCGTGCGCGGCGATCAAGGTCTGTGTCCCCACTTCTCTCTGTGCTGGTACATCCGGAACATCGGTCACTCGAAGGGGCACCTCCTTAGGCACGACGGTGGTGGCGGCGATCGGGTGGCAGATCGCAAGTTCTGTGGTCAGGCAGGTGGGGCCGACCAGGGTGGTTACAGATCGGTCACACGGCGGCACTTTGGCCACAGGGGCTGGTTTCTCTTTCTTGTAGACGTTCAGAGCGAACCACCCCTTTTCCCCAAGATGCCGGGTGTAGGTAACACTGTCTCCCGGATAGAGGTCTCGATCGGGGTGACCCTCTCTAAGGTGTGACTCGACATCCCGTCGGTTAACAAAGACCTCCGCGTATAGCCCCGGTTCTTTAATGAAGCCCCAGCCTCTTTGGAGTTTAAAGACGGTGATGATGCCCTGCCTGCGCGGGGCCTGGTGAGTGGTGGGGTCCTTACGGGCCCGGTCCTTGACCGCCAAATCTTTTTGATGGTAGGCCTCCCGTTTAGCCTGATGTGTTTCCTCTTCCTCTCGCCACCGCTGTTCTAGCTGGATCTGGTATTCTTCCCAGCTTAGGGCCTGTACCATTTCTCCCTTCTGGGTCTCCACCCCGGGGAACCCCATGAGATTGGATCCAGGGTTCACCCAGCGGCACACCGTGCGTTCCGCGCTGACCTCACACGGCAAGGGAGTAGGGGTGATTGGGGCTCGCATACGGTGTTCCATGCCCGTGGCTTCCTCCCATGGTAACAGGCGCTGAAGTCTATGGGTCCCCGGGAGAGGTGGTGCTGCTACGGGACCCACTAACACACCCTCTGCTGGTGGGGCAGGATCGGCGGACTCACCCACTGGTACGATTCCACTTTCCGCAACAGGTCCCGCTGGTTCTTCCGATGTCCGGGAATCCACTGCCGGTCCCACCTGATGCGGGGCCTGGACTCTTACATGCAGTTGGAGGAGCTGGTTATATAAATCCTCCATCTCGGCTCTCAGGAATTTGGTGTTATCCACGGAGGACAGGCTGCTGGGCTCATCCGGGTAGTCAGGGGAGACTTCCACTTCAACCCCGCTGTCGGGTTCGGAGCTGCTGGCCATAGCGTCCTCCACGTGGGTCGCTTCCTGGTCTTTTTCCCGCTCTCTCCTGCGTGAGCAGTTTCGTTTTCTCTGCCTCCGGCCCCCATTAAGGATTAGGAGGCGGATCTCTGCTGCTGACGGACACGTCCTCACTGCACAGAAATATTTAGACTGGGCGGCCATTATTCTTCGCGCTCTCCAGCTCGTCTACGCCCACTCCACGCCCCTCTTCTCTTCCTGCGCTTTCCTCAGCGCTGCAATGGCGGCGGATTTTGGCGGCAACTGGCGCAGCACAGTCTTTGTAATAAAGTACAGTCCAAGCACAACAAATCACAGTCTCTAGGCACACATGACCTGATTCTTCAGGCTTAAGTAGATCCTGTTCGTGACGCCAAGTCTGCGGCGCGCCCCCACACCGCCGCAGGGCCGAGGGGTACCCGGAGCCGGGCCTCTAGTTCTCAGTCTCGGGGTTGTCACGGTGGCTAGACCCGGTCCGTGGCCCTGTCCGTCAGTGGGGGACGTCCGGTGAAATAAGTGGTGCTAATGGTGGTGTAGCGGTGCGGTTGTGGGGTGTAAGTCGCGGTAAATAACGAGGACACCAGGTTGCAGTCTCTTTACCTCTTTACTGGAGATCTCTGAGTCCTCAGTCCAGAACACGGTTCACCAGGCTACGCAAGTCCGGCCGGTCCAATGGCACCTCCAGAGTTCTCCTCTCAGGTGGAAATCTGTGCCTTCCTTCTAGCGCTATGTGTTGTAGTCCTTCCCTGCTGTGCTCACGGAAAGTAACCCCACAACGGTTGTGTCTGTTTCTTAAGTTCCCTCACAACTCGATTTGATGTTCCTCTGTAATCCACCCCTTCCCTGTATTCAGGTTGGAATGGCACCCGTTTGTCAGGTAGGCCTGGAGTTCTTCCGGGACCCTAGAGACGCCCCTCTCCCGCAATTGCCCCCCAAGACTTCATAGGTGATATGTGGTAGACAGCCCGCCTGAGACCGACTGTCCTGCCGCTGTTTGGAGTATGGCTTGAAGCTGTATTCTAATCCACTCCCTCGGCGTTCCGGCCACCGGTATTGCGCCTCAGCAGGGTGCTGCCTCTTTAAACAAAACCCCTGCTGGTATTCTCCTTCTGCTTGATCTCGTTTCTCACTCAGCACAATCTATCTCGCTTCTAGTCCTTTCTTGAGTCCCGCCGCTTCCAGGAGCCTGCGCGGACCCGTTACGTTCTTTCAATGCCAAGCCTCTGCCAGGATCCCACCCCTGGCAGAGACCCTACAGTCTCTCCCTTCACAACACCCCCTGCCACAGGGTGTTGCTCCGTTCAATCCCGTCAGCGTTCTCTACTAACTTCCTGCCTGACCCCCAGTTTACCCACTATGGTGGGGAGTGGCCTAATGAATAGCACCCTTAGCTCCCCCCGGAGGCCCAGCTGTGAAACATATTGGTGTCTGTGATACCTGATTGGAGGAACTCCTTCGGTGCCATCGAACGTACCATGGCTCCCCTTAGCGGCGAAGCCACAGCACTGCAACGACCAGGACTCTGGGGCGCTGCACTTATCTATAGCATTATAGAATGCTGTATATGAGCCCTGAAAGGGGGTGGCCGTAACTTGTATTGTACAGGTTCCCTTTAAATATCTCCTCTGAACGCAGTCCCATGAGCGAAAGCTCATCACAGCTGGAGATTCCTTCTCTGGTCTCAGAAGGGACTATGGACACATGGATATAAATTTTTACATCTCACAAAAAAACCTCAGGTGGTGGCTTCATCAGGAACATTTTGTTTCGTTGATGCAAAAATAAAAATGGAAATTTGAGAAGTATTAGCATGCAGTTATTATTTCCCTTACAATTTGTTCTATTCCATTTTTTAGGGAATAACAACCTTACAATTCTCAACTTCCCCATTATCATCTGCATGCGTGCGAGTCTATAGTTCGGATCCATTTATTCCTAATACAGCTTTTATAGTTTCAAAAGCAGTTTTATTGTAAAAAGCTTTAGGAATAACATATTTTCTGTTCCTTGGGATACACGCTCTTGCCGTCAGCGCTTTTCTTGGTTTCTCTTCTATGTCGAGATGCCTTCAGAGCGTTATCAGCATGTACCCTTCAGAACTGGGTAAGCTGAGGCTCATTTAAGATTCATTTGTATCCAGTCTCACGCATGGTACCTAACATCTCAGGGGAGGAAGGCTACAGACGTACATAGTTTATTCCCAGTTTGCTCAGTGTTCTGTAACTTGACTTTCTGAGCAAGTATTACGAGAATCAAATCAATCTGCTTGACTGATTAAATTGACTTTGGATACATGCTCATACTGTGACCACAGACTCACTTCAAAAACAAGTATTTATTCTCCTCCCATTTATTTTTAACTAGTGAAGTATAAAACACAGAATTCATACATCGTTCAGCCGCTGAATTTCTTTATTTGTGCAGTAAACAGTTTTTAAATATTAGAGAAAAATATTATTCTACTGCGCTTTTTTCACGAGAATTTTGCCATATTTTCCATGATCAAACCCACGAGAAATCAATGTGATTATAGATGCCTATTATTTTCAATGGAGAATCAGCATTTCGCTGATCCAATTTTTCGCTGCAGATTTAAAACCTGCATCAAGGGAACAAGATATGTGACTTGTTCAGATCAACTTTGGATTTTTGAGGTGGAAAAAACAAACGTGCAAACATGGCCTTGGAGGTCTAGCATAGGCGGAATGAGAATGGTGAATCACTTGGCATTAAAAGTTATGAACTCCTTACCAACCCCTAGAGAAATTATGGACTTGAGTTAGGTGACATATTGCAGTCTTACTCGGCAAAACTGAAAACATATTAACATCAATTACTCTAACTTCTCTAATATCATTGTAAAAGATCAGGTTTAGGCCTCATTCAGACAGACGATTTTGCGCATACCAATGCTATCCGTGGTTTTCTCGGATAGTATTCTTAACTGTGATAGTCTATGGGTCCCGTCTTATGTCCGTGATTTTTCATGGACTGATCACGGAAAACATTGGAGACATCTTCAATTTTGATTACAGGGTCGAATCACAATCGGCAATGCAAGTCTATGGGATCGTAAAAAATTCGGAACACACTCGGACAACATCCCAGTGGAGTCCAGTTTTCACGCACTTATTTTTGCATTCAGAGATAACAGGGCATTTGAACAATCACACATCTCAGGACAGTAAGAGCCATGATTAGGAGAACTGCTCTGAAAGCTGCCAATGGTGGGGGCCAGGGACTGGTAATTTTATAGGACTGATAACAGCTTAGAAGTCGAGAGGGAGGTGAACAGTAAACTGCAGTGCAGAATTCTACAAAACAAACAAAAAACTGTCCAGCATCTCTGAACAGAATAAAGCATGTGTGAACAGGTGCAAGCTGCTGTGACTGTATAATATACTAACAAGATAATACAGCAGCCTCTGTAAGTGCTAAGGTGTCTGCAAATATTAACTTTATGAAATTTGATTTGCATTTGCATTGACATATAGTATATACTTCTAACAATGAAGGTATTTAGGTGTATCTTTCTTCGATGGGACCCTAACCTAATATTTATCAAACATGCCTGTCCTGGTCTATACATGTAGAAAAGCCGCGGAGACACCATCACGTGTTTCTCAATGCAAGCAATGAATAGCCTCCGCGAGGTTGGATGTTTTGATCTCCCCGAGGTCATTCACTCTTTTGTTTGTAGTGTTTTCACCAGGCACTGCTCCTAATGGCCAGTTTCCTACTCCACACTGATGAGGGGCAAATACCCCGAAACAGCTGTCTGTGGATGGATACCATGTTTTGGCATAGGTGGTTTTCCTTTATTGGATGCTGCCCTTCCCGTGATGGTTCCTTCCCGGTGAAAGACCTGGCTATTCATTGCTTGCGTTGAGAAACACGTGATGGTGTCTCCGCGGCTTTTCTACATGCATTTGCATATTTCCCATAAAGGATGGGGGCAGTGTTCTGGATCACTGCGTTGAGAAACACGAGATGGTGTCTCTGTGGTGTTGGATGTTTTGATCTCCCCGAGGTCATTCACCCTTTTGTTTATTGTCCTGGTCTATAAACCTACAAATTTAAAGGGCTGTTAGGATCCAACACCAGCTAAAAACAGCCTTAGGCTAATTCTGCAGCTGCGTTGAGTGTCTTCATTTTACAAGTTTGTATGTTCTATATAGCACTAATGCAGTCCAAATTTCATGTATTCAATGTTTGCATACATCTAAGTACTTACAGTGTACTGCTATATTCTTTTCATGGCAATATAAAATTTCAAAAGGATGGAGAGAGCTGCCTGGTGTGTTAGGCATTAATGCCTCCCCTAGAATGTAACTGCTATGCACACTTGGCCTGGCTCTGGTAGACAAGTTCCTTGGAAACTAGCTGTATGCTATGTAAGATAACAACAGTACTCAAAGCAGGAGAACAGCAGTTAGAGAAAGCAAGTCAGTTGCAAACTTGCTTTCTTTCATGCTAACGCAACCAACTTAAAAACATGAAAATACCCCTTTAGCTGTATTACCATGCATCAGATTCACTAAAAAGACCTATTTAGAGATTTACTACATCACCCTACTCTGAGCATTCCCACAGTCTCATAAATTGGACACCTGGAATGACATGGCCTAAAAATCCCGCATAACAATAAATCATGAGAATACGCTTATATTATGCTCCCAATTTGTACTTAGCCTCTACTTTGCACTTGTCATCTCACGCAAGAACAACAATTTACAGACTATGTGGAAAATCCTAAATTCACATATTTTCAAGACTTGAAGTCACTGAGGTATTTTAAGAGCTGTGACCACTTGCTTCTGCAAAGCGTCATCTAATTTCGGATTTATCAAGCTGTAATACTTAGAGAAATAAAATATTTACAGAAATTTATAGAAATAAATACCCATCTGTGCTGCCCTCTCTACAGGAGCCCAATGCATAGAACTCATCTGCTGTACCTCTTGTTGCATATATATATATATATATATATATATATATATATATATATATATATATATATATATGTATACAGTACAGACCAAAAGTTTGGACAAACCTCATTTAAAGATTTTTCTGTATTTTCATGACTATGAAAATGATACATTCACACTGAAGGCATCAAAACTATGAATTAACACATGTGGAATTATATAATTAACAAAAAAGTGTGAAACAACTGAAAATATGTCTTATATTCTAGGTTCTTCAAAGTAGCCACCTTTTGCTTTGGTGACTGCTTTGCACACTCTTGACATTCTCTTGATGAGCTTCAAGAGGTAGTCACCGGGAATGGTCTTCCAACAATCTTGAAGGAGTTCCCAGAGATGCTTAGCTGTCATGATTCTCAATGGCGAGAGAACATAGCCCAGCATATATGAGAACTAGCTCTTGGAAGATGGAAACTATACTGACCATGAACTAAACCTGCCGCACAACTAGAAGTGGCCGGGTAGCATGCCTACGTTTTTTTATCCCTAGATGCCCAGCGCCAGCCGGAGAACTACCTAATCCTAGCAGAGGAAAAGACAGTCCTGGCTCACCTCTAGAGAAATTTTCCCAAAAGGCAGACAGAGGCCCCCACATATATTGGCGGTGATTTTAGATGAAATGACAAACGTAGTATGAAAATAGGTTTAGCAAAAATCGAGGTCCGCTTACTAGATAGCAAGAAGACAGAAAGGGCACTTTCATGGTCAGCAGAAAACCCTATCAAAACACCATCCAGAAATTACTTTAAGACTCTAGCATTAACTCATAACACCAGAGTGGCAATTTCCGCTCACAAGAGCTTTCCAGACACAGTAACGAAACAGCAGCTGTGAACAGGAACAAAATGCAAAAACACACAAGGACAAAAGTCCAACTTAGCTGGGAGTTGTCTAGTAGCAGGAACATGCACAGAAAGGCTTCTGATTACATTGTTGACCGGCATGAAACTGACAGAGGAGCAAGGTTATATAGCGACTCCCACATCCTGATAGGAGCAGGTGAACAGAGGGGATGATGCACACAAGTACAATTCCACAAGTGGCCACCGGGGGAGCCCAGAATCCAATTTCACAACAGTACCCCCCCCTCAAGGAGGGGGCACCGAACCCTCACCAGAACCACCAGGGCGATCAGGATGAGCCCTATGAAAGGCACGGACAAGATCGGAGGCATGAACATCAGAGGCAGTGACCCAAGAATTATCCTCCTGACCGTATCCCTTCCATTTGACCAGATACTGGAGTTTCCGTCTGGAAACACGAGAGTCCAAGATCTTTTCCACAACGTACTCCAACTCACCCTCAACCAACACCGGAGCAGGAGGCTCAACGGAAGGCACAGCCGGTACCTCATACCTGCGCAACAATGACCGATGAAAAACATTATGAATCGAAAAGGATGCAGGGAGGTCCAAACGGAAGGACACAGGGTTAAGAATCTCCAATATCTTGTACGGGCCGATGAACCGAGGCTTAAACTTAGGAGAAGAAACCCTCATAGGGACAAAACGAGAAGACAACCACACCAAGTCCCCAACACAAAGCCGAGGACCAACACGACGACGGCGGTTGGCAAAAAGCTGAGTCTTCTCCTGGGACAACTTCAAATTGTCCACCACCTGCCCCCAAATCTGATGCAACATCAGGCTGACGCAACACTGGGGCGGAAGAAAAGCGGCGCTTGAGCTCCCGAAAGGCCTCCACAGCATCAGGGGACCAATCAGCAACATCAGCACCCTTCTTAGTCAAATCAGTCAATGGTTTTACAACATCAGAAAAACCAGCAATAAATCGACGATAAAAGTTAGCAAAGCCCAAAAATTTCTGAAGACTCTTAAGAGAAGAGGGTTGCGTCCAATCACCAATAGCCTGAACCTTGACAGGATCCATCTCGATGGAAGAGGGGGAAAAAATGTATCCCAAGAAGGAAATCTTTTGAACCCCAAAAACACACTTAGAACCCTTCACACACAAGGAATTAGACCGCAAAACCTGAAAAACCCTCCTGACCTGCTGGACATGAGAGTCCCAGTCATCCGAAAAAATCAGAATATCATCCAGATACACAATCATAAATTTGTCCAAATAATCGCGGAAAATGTCATGCATAAAGGACTGGAAGACTGAAGGGGCATTTGAAAGACCAAAAGGCATCACCAAATACTCAAAATGGCCCTCGGGCGTATTAAATGCGGTTTTCCACTCATCCCCCTGCTTGATTCGCACCAAATTATACGCCCCACGGAGATCAATCTTAGAGAACCACTTGGCCCCCTTTATACGAGCAAACAAATCAGTAAGCAGTGGTAACGGATATTGATATTTAACCGTGATTTTATTCAAAAGTCGATAATCAATACACGGCCTCAAAGAGCCGTCTTTCTTAGACACAAAGAAAAAACCGGCTCCTAAGGGAGATGACGAAGGACGAATATGTCCCATTTCCAAGGACTCCTTTATATATTCTCGCATAGCCGCGTGTTCAGGCACAGACAGATTAAATAAACGACCCTTAGGGTATTTACTACCCGGGATCAAGTCTATGGCACAATCGCACTCCTGGTGCGGAGGTAGTGAACCAACCTTGGGTTCTTCAAAAACGTCACGAAAGTCAGACAAGAATTCAGGAATCTCAGAGGGAATAGATGATGAAATGGAAACCAAAGGTACGTCCCCATGAGTTCCTTTACATCCCCAGCTTAACACAGACATAGCTCTCCAGTCGAGGACTGGGTTATGAGATTGCAGCCATGGCAATCCCAGCACCAAAACATCATGTAGATTATACAGCACCAGAAAGCGAATAACCTCCTGGTGATCCGGATTAACACGCATAGTCACTTGTGTCCAGTATTGTGGTTTATTACTAGCCAATGGGGTGGAGTCAATCCCTTTCAGAGGTATCGGAGCCTCCAATGGCTCCAAATCATACCCACAGCGTTTGGCAAAGGACCAATCCATAAGACTCAAAGCAGCGCCAGAGTCGACATAGGCGTCCGCGGTAATAGATGACAAAGAACAAATCAGGGTCACAGATAGAATAAACTTAGACTGTAAAGTGCTAATTGAAACAGACTTGTCAGGCTTCTTAGTACGCTTAAAGCATGCTGATATAACATGAGTTGAATCACCACAATAGAAGCACAACCCATTTTTTCGTCTAAAATTCTGCCGCTCGCTTCTGGACAGAATTCTATCACATTGCATATTTTCTGGCGTTTTCTCAGTAGACACCGCCAAATGGTGCACAGGTTTGCGCTCCCGCAGACGCCTATCGATCTGAATAGCCATCATCATGGACTCATTCAGACTCGCAGGCACAGGGAACCCCACCATAACATCCTTAATGGCATCAGAGAGACCTTCTCTGAAAATCGCCGCCAGGGCGCACTCATTCCACTGAGTAAGCACAGACCATTTGCGGAACTTTTGGCAGTATATTTCAGCTTCATCTTGCCCCTGAGACAAGGACATCAAGGCCTTTTCCGCCTGAAGCTCTAAATGAGGTTCCTCATAAAGCAACCCCAAGGCCAGAAAAAACGCATCCACATTGAGCAACGCAGGATCCCCTGGTGCCAATGCAAAAGCCCAGTCTTGAGGGTCGCCCCGGAGCAAGGAAATTACAATCCTGACCTGCTGTGCAGGGTCTCCAGCAGAGCGAGACTTCAGGGACAAAAACAATTTGCAATTATTTTTAAAATTTTGAAAGTGAGATCTATTCCCCGAGAAGAATTCAGGCAAAGGAATTCTAGGCTCAGACATAGGTGCATGAACAACAAAATCTTGCAAATTTTGTACCTTTGTGGCGAGATTATTCAAACCTGTAGCTACACTCTGAAGATCCATTTGAAACAGGTGAACACAGAGCCATTCAAGGATAAGAAGGAGAGAAAGAGAGGAAGGCTGCAGTATAGGCAGACTAGCAAGAGATTCAATTAAGAGCACACTCAGAACTAGAGGAAAAAAAAAAAAAAAAAAAAAATTGTAGCAGACTTCTTTTTTCTCTCCTTTCTCAGCCAGTAATTTAACCCTTTTTTTTTTTAGGCCGGTCAAGCTGTCATGATTCTCAATGGCGAGAGAACATAGCCCAGCATATATGAGAACTAGCTCTTGGAAGATGGAAACTATACTGACCATGAACTAAACCTGCCGCACAACTAGAAGTGGCCGGGTAGCATGCCTACGTTTTTTTATCCCTAGATGCCCAGCGCCAGCCGGAGAACTACCTAATCCTAGCAGAGGAAAAGACAGTCCTGGCTCACCTCTAGAGAAATTTTCCCAAAAGGCAGACGGAGGCCCCCACATATATTGGCGGTGATTTTAGATGAAATGACAAACGTAGTATGAAAATAGGTTTAGCAAAAATCGAGGTCCGCTTACTAGATAGCAAGAAGACAGAAAGGGCACTTTCATGGTCAGCAGAAAACCCTATCAAAACACCATCCAGAAATTACTTTAAGACTCTAGCATTAACTCATAACACCAGAGTGGCAATTTCCGCTCACAAGAGCTTTCCAGACACAGTAACGAAACAGCAGCTGTGAACAGGAACAAAATGCAAAAACACACAAGGACAAAAGTCCAACTTAGCTGGGAGTTGTCTAGTAGCAGGAACATGCACAGAAAGGCTTCTGATTACATTGTTGACCGGCATGAAACTGACAGAGGAGCAAGGTTATATAGCGACTCCCACATCCTGATAGGAGCAGGTGAACAGAGGGGATGATGCACACAAGTACAATTCCACAAGTGGCCACCGGGGGAGCCCAGAATCCAATTTCACAACACTTAGCACTTGTTGGCCCTTTTGCCTTCACTCTGTGGTCCAGCTCACCCCAAACCATCTCGATTGGGTTCCGGTCTGGTGACTGTGGAGGCCAGGTCATCTAGCGTAGCACCCCATCACTATCCTTCTTGGTCAAATAGCCCTTACACAGCCTGGAGGTGTGTTTCGGGTCATTGTCCTGTTGAAAAATAAATGATGGTGCACGTAAACACAAACCAGATGGAATAGCATGCCGCTGTAAGATGCTATGGTAGCCATGCTGGTTCAGTATGCCTTCAATTTTGAATATATCCCCAACTGTTGTGAACTCCGTTTTCAGGCTCCCTCTTGTGGTCACAGATGGTATTGTGTGACTTTGGTTTTTTGGCTCCCCCTGGTGGTTTGGTTTATTATCCTGCGGGTCTGCTGGATCAGCTGCCTCGTTATTCACCAGGGAGGCTCCTATTTAGCTCTGCTTCACTTCCACTTGTTGCCGGCTGTCAATGTATTCAGTGCTATTCTGATTACTCCTGATTATCTCGTTTTCTGCCTCTTCAGGATAAGCTAAGTTCTGTTTGAATATTTTTTGCTCATCTGCCTGCAATATGATTTCTGTGTATGATGAGTCTAGTCCAGCTTGCTAATATGTGATTTCTTTTTGCTGGTAAGCTCTGGGGTACGGAGTTGCTTCCCCCGCACCGTTAGTTGGTGCGGGGGCTCGAGCAATCTCTGCGTGGATATTTTGAATAGGGTTTTTTATTGACCGCACAGTTTCCTTCCTATTTTCTGCTATCTAGTATTAGCGGGCCTCATTTGCTAAATCTGATTTAATCTCTGCGTTTGTGCTTTCCCCTTAACTCACCATTAATATTTGTGGGGGGCTATTCTATATCTTTGGGGTCTTCCACTGAGGCAAGTGAGGACTTACTTTCCCTCCAGGAATAGTCAGTTTCTCAGGCCGTGACGAGACGTCTAGGATTTTTAGGTAACGTTCCACGGCTGCCTATAGTTGTTTGCGGATAGGATCAGGTTGCGGTCAATCTAGTTACCACTTCCCCAGAGCTAGTAGTCTGTTCAGTTACTTAGCTAGTCCGACCTGCGATCCTTGCCACTAGGATCATAACACCCAACAGTGTCACCAGCAAAGCACCCCCACACCATCATGCCTCCTCCTCCATGCTTCTCGGTGGGAACCAGGCATGTAGAGTCCATCCGTTCACCTTTTCTGCGTGGCACAAAGACACGGTGGTTGGAGCCAAAGATCTCAAATTTGGACTCATCAGACCAAAGAACAGATTTCCAGCGGTCTAATGTCCATTCCTTGTGTTCTTTAGCCCAAACAAGTCTCTTCTGCTTGTTGCCTGTCCTCAGCAGTGGTTTTCTAGCAGCGATTTTACCATGAAGGCCTGCTGCATAGAGTCTCCTCTTAACAGTTGTTGTAGAGATGTGTCTGCTACTAGAACTCTGTGTGGCATTAACCTGGTCTCTAATATGAGCTGCTGTTAACCTGCAGTTTCTGAGGCTGGAGGCTCAGATAAACTTATCCTCAGAAGCAGAGGTGACTCTTGGTCTTCCTTTCCTGGGGCGGTCCTCATGTGAGCCAGTTTCTTTGTAGCGCTTGATGGTTTTTGCCACTGCACTTGGGGACACTTTCAAAGTTTTCCCAATTTTTCGGACTGACTGACCTTCATTTCTTAAAGTAATGATGGCCACTCGTTTTTCTTTACTTAGCTGCTTTTTTCTTGCCATAATACAAATTCTAACAGTCTATTCAGTAGGACTATCAGCTGTGTATCCACCAGACTTCTGCACAACACAACTGATGGTCCCAACACCATTTATAAGGCAAGAAATCCCACTTATTAAACCTGACAGGGCACATCTGTGAAGTGAAAACTATTCCCGGTGACTACCTCTTGAAGCTCATCAAGAGAATGCCAAGAGTGTGCAAAGCAGTCATCAAAGCAAAAGGTGGCTACTTTGAAGAACCTAGAATAAAATACATAATTTCAGTTGTTTCACACTTTTTTGTTAAGTATATAATTCCACATGTGTTAATTCATAGTTTTGATACCTTCAGTGTCAATGTACAATTTTCATAGTCATATATATATTTATTTATATTTACATTATTCTGAATGAATACACGTTCTGACATTGCCACCCAAAAACATTCACTAAGTTCAATTTTTACTGCCGTTCTGTATATTACAATAATCATACAAGTACTGATGATAGTTATTTAGTAGTTATACATGCTTGATCGTGCATCTACTGCATTTTGCAGATTCCTTATTTGATAACAACAGGTTCATACAATATTAATGTAACCTCTGCTGCCATACAAAGAGAAGTAATCCTGAAATATCCTGACACTCTATGAATTTTATATATGCAATCCACTATGTCTGCTATTAATAGCTTGATGCTTTATAAGCAACCTGTCAGGTGGATTGTACTAATCTAACTAGTAGTGTGACTTTTAGGTCAAAGAGCAAGAATAAAAAAAAGTCATCTGCCTTGTTATAATCCAATGTGCCATCATTAAGAAATCAAGCAGTGAAGCCTCATTCAAATTAGCCTGGAAGTGCATTGGGTCCATGTTGATGTCTTCAGAGGACATCAATGCCCTGACATGCTTCCAGGATAATTCGCAAATGAATTCAAAACTCACTTTCTCTCAGCGCTGGCGCATCAGATTACTACACGGCAGATGTCATTTTTATTGCTGCTTTTTGACCTTAAGAGAAACCTGTCATCAGTTTTTGAGTCTCCAAACAAATGCCACCACCTTTATCTAATCGGACTCCACATAGTGAAACAATAGGTCACACCTGTACAGTAGTCTCGCAGGCCCGTGCAGGTGTACTCTGCTCTGCCAGAGCATAAAACATCACTGCCCAAGCCCTGAACAACGCCATCCAGTCATTTCTGGTGGCAGGTTATGTTGGAGCTGGAATGACTTTACTTGGCTCCTGAGATGTGATGTTTTATGCTTTGCCCGCAGTATGGCAGTGCAAAGTGCTCCTGCACTGGCCTGCCCGGCTACTGTGCAGGTGGGAAATTTTGTTTCCCTATGTGGATGAGGCAAGACACATCATCCACGTCAGTAAAAGCGGGAGGACAGCGATTAGGAGAAGAGAGGAGGCACAGATGCCACAGCGAGGACGACTATCAAACCGGACCATCCCCAATTAAATACATCTAGGAACAATTAAAATGGTTCAGGTTTAGAGCACCCAAAGGCCCCTATGTTCATCTCGAGGTCCCAGTCCCAATAGCCGACTCACTCAGAAGGGTTCTATGGCAATCCACTGCCCGGTGTAACAGGCTCACGTTGGTCCCTAGCAGCCTACTGCCTATGACCACTGCTATCGCTTCACCACACTCCCTCTAACTGAACTTGACACTTCCTGAACTTGACACTAACTCTGAATTTCCCCCTCCCTTATCTGGGCATCCATCACAGTTAATCATGTCTAGGCTACAATGCAGCTCCAGAGGGTTTTGCTTTCATATAACATACATTGCTATAAAATACATTTAACCACTTGGGGTGTCAGGAAGTCAAACGCCATCTCCAGCACTTCGACATTCCCCCACACTTTACTTATGGTCGCCCTCGACCATACCAGACCTTTAAAAGAAGAGTTAGTGCAAATATAAAATATTGTAAAACATTTAGGCTGAAGTCTTGCCATGGTATTCTCTTTTCAGTCGATTCTCGGCCCTTAAAGATTAGAGTCCAGGAAATACACAGTCAGACCCTCAAGTTCGTACCAGCACCAGCAGAAAAATGTGGAATAAAAACTGTATATGTAGCAAACTTAGCCGATTTGGCTCTCATAGACCTTCTCAGCCTTGTAGGTATTAGAACAGTCCTTCAGACTTCTTCCAGGTGCCATTTTAAAGCAAATTCTGCAAGCAAAATGACCAATCTTCAATTGAAATAGGGGAGGCTTGCCCCAACAGGAATTCTTCAGATGCCTCACCCGATTTTCAGCAGACAGGGTGAGTATAGCTCCGTGCAAAATTGTAGCTCCAATGCAAGAGCGCTTTGGTCAGTACCATCTCTCCCTTCAAGATTTCTTCACGACGTTCCAATTCTCCTTCATGAAGGCAGACCAAGCAATGGGGTAGTCTCTTCCACTTCCAGGATTGGTCTGGAAACTTTACTCCTCAGGAGCTTGTTAGTTACTGAGCCCAGTGATTGGTTACAGCATTATTGATGGGACATCACCGCTATAGTCGGTAAACAATCACCAGACCAGTCAGGGCAGGCGTCACCACCTGGTGCGCCCGGAAGAGTGTCGAGGACCTCGATGAATGGGGGCCCACTCACTGTCAGGGACACAGCCATGCTATGGGGCCCATGAGTCTGGCCCTCCTCAAATACTCACTTCTCCCCGTTCCACGCTGCTCTGGTCTCTTCAGTGTCTTCTGCCTCTCTGTGATGTTTCATGGCAGAGGGCGCAATGATGTCATTACAGCACGCCCTCTGCCGAGCAGTCCAGTGAGTCAGAAGACACTGGGGTGACCACAGCAGCAGGGAAAGAGGAGAGATGAGTATCTGATTATTTATTTTTTATGTCTGTATTATTATATTGGGCCATTAAACTGTATGGAGCAATATATAGGGCCATTACATACTGTATGGAGCAATATGTGGGGCCATTATACTGTATGGAGCATTAAATGGGGACATTATATACTGTATGGAGCAATATATGGGGCAATTATATACTGTATTCAGCAATATATTGGTCCATTATATACTATATGGAGCATTATATGGGGCCATTATTCTGTATGGAGCAATATATGGGGCCATTATACTGTATGGAGCAATATATGGGGCCATTATTCTGTATGGAGCAATTTATGGGGCAATTACACTGTATGGAGCAATACATGGGGCCTTTATACTTTCTTGAGCATTATATGGGGCCACTATACTGTATGGAGCAATATATGGGGACATTATTCTGTATGGAGCAATATATGGGACTATTAAATATTGTATGGAGCAATATATGGGGCTCATAATATTGTATGGAACAATATATGGTGCCCATAATTCTTTATGGAGGATTATGTGATGTCCATAATACTGTATGGCTGTTTATATGCAAATAAACAATATAAACCTACAGTGACAACAAAGGAACAATGCTATCAAAATATATTAAAAATAACAATTGTACTTAAATATATTTACAATGATTAATTATATACAATATAGAAGATATACAAGAAAGCCATAAAACCATTATAATTGTGTTGTGAAGCATAGATACAGAAACAACAAAACATGGCCACTAGTGTTGAGCGATACCGTCCGATACTTGAAAGTATCGGTATCGGAAAGTATCGGCCGATACCAGCAAAGTATCGGATCTGATCCGATACCGATACCCGATACCAATACAAGTCAATGGGACTCAAGTATCGGAAGGTATCCCTGATGGTTCCCAGGGTCTGAAGGAGAGGAAACTCTCCTTCAGGCCCTGGGATCCATATTAATGTGTAAAATAAAGAATTAAAATAAAAAATATTGATATACTCACCTCTCCGACGCAGCCTGGACCTTACCGCTGGTAACCGGCAGGCTTCTTTGCTTAAAATGAGCACGTTCAGGGCCTTCCATGACGTCACGGCTTCTGATTGGTCGCGGCCGCCCATGTGACCGCCACGCGACCAATCACAAGCCGTGACGTAATTCTCAGGTCCTAAATTCCTAAATTTAGGACCTGAGAATTACGTCACGGCTTGTGATTGGTCGCGTGGCGGTCACATGGGCGGCCGCGACCAATCACAAGCCGTGACGTCATCTAAGGCCCTGAACGCGCTCATTCTTACGAAGGAAGGCTGCCGGAAAGAAGCCGAGGGTGAGTATATTCCTATTAGGTATATACTCACCCTCGGACGCGCCCTGCTTATTTCCGGCAGCCTTCCTTCTTAAGAATGAGCGCGTTCAGGGCCTTAGATGACGTCACGGCTTGTGATTGGTCGCGGCCGCCCATGTGACCGCTCACGCGACCAATCACAAGCCATGACGTCATCCCTCAGGTCCTAAATTCCTAGAAGGGAATCAATAGTGGCGATATCAATATTTTTTATTTTAATTCTTTATTTTACACATTCATATGGATCCCAGGGCCTGAAGGAGAGTTTCCTCTCCTTCAGACCCTGGGAACCATACACTGGAAACTTCCGATTCCGATTCCCGATACAACAAAAGTATCGGATCTCGGTGTCGGAATTCCGATACTGCAAGTATCGGCCGATACCCGATACTTGCGGTATCGGAATGCTCAACACTAATGGCCACGCATCCTAACATATATAAATGATATGTATAGATAGAGTTAGCCCCTAATGTATATAATGAGGGGTGATTTAGCAGTTCACGCATCTCTTTTATGATGGCCACAGGTAATGGATCATGCTTTTGATTTTTGTATTACTATATATGATCTACTTGTATTATCATATATGGTCTATCGGTGCTACCTATATCTGGGAGTGACAGTTTTATTTAGTTTACTTATTCTCTATTGGTCTTTCCACCCTTTCAGTTCTACACCTACCTATTTAAGGGGGAAAAGGTGGAATACGATAACGGTGTAGTGTGCAGTGTGAACGATATGAATGCAGCTGCCATTGTATATTAGAATGACATGGTGCCAATACAAAAAAACTAACACCAGAGATACCGACTTTCTTGTCACCTGTATACCATTTCTATCCTCATTTCCATCGCTGTTTTATATCCATTCTAGAACAAAAACTTACCAGGGACATAAGGGAGAGCCGCCAATGTGTGGGGGCACCATTCTCGAATCTTAGATGGCCAACCTCCGCTGGTAGGTAGGATCAGCATTAGGAACAGAATAGGCTACAGTTAGATCTATCTGTCTGTGTACAGACTCTTCAAGACAATATTTTTTTTATTTAATTGTTGTATTTTTCACATTTCTTTGTTGTTTTTTGGTGTGTTGGTGTATTTTAACCTATAATACAAATAAAATCTTATTTTAAGGGAATACACGTTCCACTTTTTGACTGATATACTTAGACTAGAACATACAAGACAACCATCATTGGAAAAAAGTATATAGGGGCATGGTTTTTAATCCTATTTGTTCTCTCAAACATTCCCCTGCCTTTCTAATGGAGGTTGGCACCCTATTCCAGCGCAATGGCGCCTCTGCTAATCGGCGGCTCACCATACCTTCCCTTTTAAGCCCTATGTAGGGAAAGGAGGGTAAAACATTGTTATGGTATTTCAAAAATATTGGTGCCATTACAAAAAAAAAGTAGGAACACTATGTATTCACTGGGAAGAGGAGTACTCATATAGACTGTAAACAGGTACTTATATCCAGTGTGAGCAGATACATATATTCAGTGTAAACAGGTACATATATCCAGTGTAAACATGTACATATATTCAGTGTAAACAGGTACGCATATCCAGTGTAAACAGGTACATATATTCAGTGTAAACACGTGCATATATTCAGTATAGACAGGTACATATATTCAGTGTAAACAGGTACATATATCCAGTGTAAACAGGTACTTATATTCAGTGTAAACAGGTACGTATATCCAGTGTAAACAGGTACTTATATTCAGTGTAAACAGATACATATATCCAGTGTAAACAGGTACATATATTCAGTGTAAACAGATACGTATATCCAGTGTAAACAGGTACGTATATCCAGTGTAAACAGGTACGTATATCCAGTGTAAACAGGTACATATATCCAGTGTAAACAGGTACATATATCCAGTGTAAACAGGTATGTATATCCAGTGTAATCAGGTATATATATTCATTGTAAACAGGTACATACATCCAGTGTAAACAGGTACATATATTCAGTGTAAACAGGTACGTATATCCAGTGTAAACAGGTACGTATATCCAGTGTAAACAGGTACATATATCCAGTGGAAACAGGTATGTATATCCAGTGTAAACAGGTACATATATTCAGTGTAAACAGGTACTTATATTCAGTGTAAACATGTACATATATTCAGAGTAAATAGGTACATATATTCAATGTAAACAGGTACATATATTTAGTGTAAACAGGTACATATATTCAGTATAAACAGGTACATATATTCAGTGTAAACAGGTACATATATTCAATGTAAACAGGTACATACTGTATATCTAGTGTAAACAGGTACATATATTCAATGTAAACAGGTACATATATTCAGTGTAAACAGGTACATATATTCAATGTAAACAGGTACATATATTCAGTGTAAACAGGTACATACATCCAGTGTAAACAGGTACATATATTCAATGTAAACAGGTACATATATTCAGTGTAAACAGGTACATATATTCAGTGCGAACAGGTACATATATTCAGTGTAAACAGGTACATACATCCAGTGTAAACAGGTACATATATTCAATGTAAACAGGTGCATATATTCAATGTAAACAGGTACATATATTCAATGTAAACAGGTACATATATTCAATGTAAACAGGTACTTATATTCAGTGTAAACATGTACATGTATTCAGTGTAAAAATAGGCCATCTATTGGCATGAGGTGGCTATTTCTTGATGGTATCAAGTAACAGAAATCAGATTGTACAGGCTATAAGGAGGGTATGTGTAGCGAAGACATCCCAGGTGGGGAACCAATTCTTACCCCTATTAAATGTCTCAAACTTAATCTTATCTTACAGTGATTATTATGACCACCCGAAACAGATCAATTCTTGTGATCGTTAGGGGCTCAGCAGCCGGACTCTCAGCAAATATTTAGTTGTGATATATTCTTGGGTTGCTGATAAATATTGGTTATGGGACAACCCCTTCACATAGCTCATCACTTCATCAGTCATCACCATCCTTATCATAAACCCAGAATCTCTTATTTTTGGTCTTTCAGATGTGGGAGAAAAACGTTTAATGTCATGTTGTTGTGAGTTGGGTAAAAAATCCAGGAAATCATTTGTGCAAAATCTGGGTCATAGTAAAGTTTGAAATGATAACATTGATAGATTAGAACTTTTGGGTGATTCATTGAAGACTTGTTATTCCTTTCAAGGTTGACTAAATTTACCGCTATATTTATTCGTTTTTGGCAGAAACTATCAGAAAACATGTTTTACCTTTCATATCTGTGAACTACGAGTTCAAGTCTCTGGTTGGAAAGACGTATATAGTATAGCCTCTCAAAAACATTGCCTCTTCGAAAAAAACATCACTTATTCAGACTAGATTTTATCATCGTGATCATGTATTATCTCTGAGAGGACCAACCCTTTCGATAACCACATTTCCATGTAATTTTGGGTGGCCTTCTCAGATAGGTTTTACTATATTATGTTTAACAGAAATTCATTGAAAAATTATCTTTCCCTAAAATTGGTATTAATCTTCCGCTAATATTTAGCTGTAATAATTAATTGGATAAGTTAAAGGGGCTGCTTGGCTAGATTATAATGTACTCCAGCAATCAATCAGCTATAATCCCCAGGTAGCAATAAATGAAGAATCATCTAGCATGTCAATTAGTGATGAGCGAGTGTGCTCGTTAATCGAGATTTCCGAGCATGCTCGGGTGTTCTCCGAGTATCTTGGGTGTGCTCATAGATTATGTTTGAGTCCCTGCAGCTGCATGATTTGCGGCTGCTAGACAGCCTGAATACATGTGGAGATTCCCTAACATACAGGCAATCCCTGCATGTGTTCAGGTTGTCTAACAGCCACAAATCATGCAGCTGCGGGGACTCAAACATAATATACGAGCACGCCCAAGATGCTCAGAGAACACCCGAGCATGCTCGGAAATCTCGATTAACGAGCACACTCGCTCATCACTAATGTCAATTATCCAACTCAGAAAGTCATATCATTGATATTAATGGGAAACTGAGCATTCACGTTATCTTAAAAGGGATGTCCACTACTCCAATGACCCCCTTCTCAATCACTATATTTCCCCCATGTAAAATAATGATACTTATACTCAATTTACTCAACAGAGATGTTGCCAGCTTCATTCTCAGGGATCGCATGACATTGTTATGTCACGCAATCCCTGCAACCAATCAGCACCCACTTCACTCTCGCCTCTAATTGATATCCGAAGGAAGTGAGTGAGCAGCCGCTGCATTTATCACTTTTTCCAGGCATCAGTTTTGTCCAAAGAAAGTGAGAGAAAAGCGACCACTGATTGGCTGCAGGGCTTGCATGACATAACAACATCAGGCGAGCCCTGGGAATGAAGCTGGCAACATCGCTGGAGTGGTGCCTGCACTTCAGATGAGTATAGCTGTTATTATTTTACATGGGGGATCTATAGTGATTGAGAAGGAGCTGTGCGAGTACTGGAAAACCTCTTTAAGTGAAAAAGTCCTGGCACTCATTTTCAACTGAAAGAAAGATGTACATGCATGGCCTTTTCTCCACGCTGTTATCACACGTTGTACTCAACACTATCCCATCTCCACTCTTTTTAGGACAGCAGTGAAGTCTCAGTCCTTGGAAACCCACCAATTTGAACTTCCAACATGTCTTATTGATATAAAATACAAATCTGGAAATTGGCTGTTAATTCACAATATTATACATAGTTATGTAGGGAGGGCTGTCTGTGTCAAGTGGAAAGTTTCTTCCTGTTTAGAGTAGTTGGGGCCTAGTGCCCGTGCTGGGCAAAGTTCAAACGTTATACCCACCCATTCAAAGTCCGGTTGAACAACAAGTGCAGCTGAGGCAACAGCCTAACCACAGTTCAGGATAGAAGCTAGGAAAGTGGTCCTTGACACAGGTCGCTCACCATGTGGCAGATCATTGCTTGGACTGAAGCCCTCCATACCGAGGCGAAACGGACGAGGGAAACTCAGGTGTCGTGAGCTTGCACAGGGAGGATGCTGTGTTATCGCAGGAGGCGATACGAACCCATAGTGTACTGCAGGATATAGGGGAAAGTGTAGGAAGAGCAGAGAAAGCAAACTGTGTGGTACCTGATGTTGATGATGTAACTGTCAAGGAGGTGCTGCAACAAGCCAATAGTAAAGTTCATCATTTTAAGTTTGAAAAAGACTCTTCCTCTTATTGTGCAACAGAAGCAGCGGAGCTTCAGCCAGCTCGATGGGACCCAGATGGTGCAGAGGGTGAAGCGAAATGTGTGCTGCAGAAGGGACATTGTTTATATGTGACTGGGGGCCAGGGCATGTGCAACCAATTGTTCCCAGCTACGACTACGGCCCTGGGTTTGCATTTTACATAACCTTCCTAAAAATCATACTACTGTAAAACTAGACCTGTTAGTGGTACAGTGCTTGAGAAAATACATTTTAATTGGTATGCAAAAGAGGGGGCTTCAGGGCATCCTAGGGGTGGCCAAGAGTTTGATGCACCATTATGCTTCCTGATTTTGCATGTTTAGCGCTTCCCCTGCTTCTGATTGACAGTGCTCATGTTTCAGCACATGGCGCACTGACACTGCTTGTGCCCGCTGGCTACGCCTGCACAAAGTGGCTGGGATCCTTCTTTTCCCTCATCCTCTATGCTAACACGGCACATTATACATCCCAGTGTATCAGTGAAGGCACCACAAAGAGCAACCAATGTCAGAGCACATGCATAAACACGCTGGGAAGTAAGCGCTGTCAATCAGAAATGGAAATGTCCACAACATGCAAAAAGAGGGGGCACAACAGTGTATGGATTTTTGGGTCACCCCCAAGTCCCCTCATTTGCATACAAATTAAAAGTTATTTTCTCATTCACTGTAACAGGTATAGTGCTAGTTTGATTTTTAGGGCTCTTTTCCATTTGCGAGAAACACGTCCGTGTCTCGCATGTGGAAAACCAAGCTCTGGCGCCGGCACTTTGGAGCGGAGCGTGCAGCTCCATGTGTTGCAATGCGGCCGCGCGCTCTGCTCTAGAGTGCCGGCGCCAGAGCTTGGTTTTCACATGCGAGACACGGACGTGTTTCTCACAAATGAAAAAGAGCCCTTATAGGACCTAATCCCTCTATATCTTGGTATAGCTTGTTTAAAATGTATTCTTCCTTTAGCCCCTTAACCCCAGGGCCATTTTCCATTTTTGTATTTTTGTTTCTTGGTCCCCGTCTTCCCAGCGCCATAACTTTTTTATTTTTTGGTCAATATGACCATAAGAGGAATTGTTTTTTATTGGACAAGTTGTACTTTTGAACGACATCATTGGTTTTAACATATTGTGTACTGGAAAATGGGGAAAAAAAATCCAAGTGCAGTGAAATTGCAAAAAAAGTACAATTCCACAGTTCTTTTTTGTTTGTTTTTTTACCATGTTCACTAAATGCTAAAACTGACCTACCATTATGATCCTCCAGGTCAATACAAGCTCACAAACACCAAACATGTACAGGATGTTTATATTTGATTTTTAATTGTTTTATTTTGAATGGGTCGAATGGGGGGTGATTTGAATTTTTTATATTTAAAATGTTTTATTTTTTTTACGTGTTGCATGCTTCAATAGTCTCCTTGGGAGACCAGAAGCTGCAGTACTTTGATCGCCGCTGCTACACACAGGCGATGATCAAATCACCTGTGTATAGCAGAAATGCTGCAGACCTATGGTTGTCATGCTTACTCATTATTGACCTGCGATCATGTGACGGGGTTACCGATGGGTGGCGCCAAGATGCTTTTCCTGTAAGTGGAGCGCCCCCATGGGGCCGTGGGGTACTCGGTACTGGGTCCTGCGGTTCACAGGGGGATGTCATGGTGGCTGACCCGGTCCGTGGCCCTAGGGACGTCCGTGTAAAAGGGAGAGATCTTTAAAGGGGAAATGTTTGTGATGCCACCTGTGGTATTTGGTCAGGGTGACTGACGCTGCTTTAAGCGGTCCGCTGGGGTGATGTTATGGCAGCTAGATGGTATACCTTCCCACAGGTGAAGTGTATCCCCAGGGCTTCCCAGTGTGTAGATGGTGGATGGTGAGAGGTGCAGTGAAGAACGAGGACACAAGGTTGCAGTCTCTTTACCTTTACTGAAGATTTCAGCTTCCACAGTCCAGGGCACCAGATCACAGGGCAGGCAGAGTCCAGCCGGTTTAGAGGCAAGTCCAGAGTCCCCTTTGTCCAGGTGGAAGTCAATAGCCTTCCCTTGCACTGTAGTGGTGTAGTCCCTTACTGCCTATGGCTTCACATAAGGGTCTCACAGATGTGGTGTTTCTCTCTCTGTCCCCCGTAGTCGGATAGGACTGGCGGCTTGAGGCTGTTTATAGGGACTCTAGCACGCCCCGGCCTCTGAGGGGTGCCACCGTGCCTCCTGGGTGTAGGTGCGGACAGGTAACCCGCAATAAGCTGTCCTGCCTGTCTCTGAAGTAAAGCATAAAGGTCCTTACTCCCTCGGTGTTCCGGCTACCGGGATTCTGGAAGGAGGCAGCCTGTGCAGGGCTGGTCCCCTTCTGGTATCCTCTCCTTTGCTCTGACTTCCTTCACGCTCACTGCAATATGTTCTGCTTTCTGAATGTCTCTTCCCAGGAGCTGCACGGCTCCTCTGCTTCCTTTCCCTCTGTCTCCGTGACAGGAACTGAACTCTTTCCCTCCAGATCAGGATGTTCTTATAGGGGACTTCACCTAAAACAGGCTTAGAGCTCCCCCTTCTAGTCTGGAGTGTGAACATGTTGCATGCATTGTGTTACTTTACAAAGAGTTCTCCTTCATTGCCTCCAAACGTAACATCACTCTCCCTGAGAGGAAAGCAATACCACTGCGACGACCAGGACCCTGGGGAGTCGCATAAGCGCGAGTTAAATGCCGCTGTCAGAGATTGACAGTGGCATATAACTAGTTAACAGCCACGGGTGGATCGCAATTCCACCTACAGCTGGTTCAGGCACATGTCAGCTGTATAGATCAGCCCAGAAAGGTGCATGCTCAGCGCCAGAGCCCGCACCAAACGGGGGATCCTGACATGTGCGTATTATTACGGCACATGTTGGAAAGGGGGTAAGTAGTATTGCTTTCAGTTGCCGCAGGTCCGTTAGGAGCCCTGACCCCTGGTCAAAATTACTGTTATTGGGAACAGTTAAGTGAGTTGAAGATGAAATGATCTCTAAAAGGCCTAAAGTTAAAGATGACACCTCTTCTTTGCATTTTAAGAATATATATATATATATATATATATATATATATATATATATATATACACACAGTATATATATATATATATATATATATATATATATATATATATATATATATACTTATATATATATATACATTTTACAGTGCCTTGCAAAAGTATTCGGCCCCCTGGAACTTTTCAACCTTTTCCGACATATCATGCTGCAAACATAAAGATACCAAATGTAAATTTTTTGTGAAGAATCAACAACAAGTGGAACACAATTGTGAAGTTGAATGAAATTTATTGGTTATTTTAAATTTTTGTGGAAATTCTAAAACTGAAAAGTGGGGCGTGCAATATTATTCGGTCCCTTTACTTTCAGTGCAGCAAACTCACTCCAGAAGTTCATTGTGGATCTCTGAATGATCCAATGTTGTCCTAAATGCCTAATGATGATAAATATAATCCACCTGTGTGTAATCAAGTCTCCGTATAAATGCACCTGCTCTGTGATAGTCTCAGGGTTCTGTTTGAAGCACAGAGAGCATCATGAAGACCAAGGAACACAACAGGCAGGTCCGTGATACTGGTGTGGAGAAGTTTAAAGCCGAATTTGGATACAAAATGATTTCCAAAACTTTAACCCCTTCATGACCGTGGGATTTTTCGTTTTTCCGTGTTTGTTTTTCACTCCCCTCCTTCCCAGAGCCATAACTTTTTTATTTTTCCGTCAATATGGCCATGTGAGGGCTTATTTTTTGCAAAACAAGTTGTACTTTTGAACGACATCATTGGTTTTACCATGTCGTGTACTAGAAAACAGGAAAAAAATTCCAAGTGCGGTGAAATTGCAAAAAAAGTGCAATCCCACACTTGTTTTTTGCTTGGCTTTTTTGCTAGGTTCACTACATGCTAAAACTGACCTGCCACTATGATTCTCCAGGTCATTACGAGTTCATAGACACCTAACATGACTAGGTTATTTTTTACCTAAGTGGTGAAAAAAAATTCCAAACTTTGCTAAAAAAAAAAAAAATTGCGCCATTTTCCGATACTTGTAGTGTCTCCATTTTTCATGATCTGGGGTCGGGTGAGGGCTTATTTTTTGCGTGCTGAGCTGGCGTTTTTAATGATTCCAATTTGGTGCAGATACGTTCTTTTGATCGCCCGTTATTGCATTTTAATGCAATGTCGCGGTGACCAAAAAAACCTAATTCTGGCGTTTCGATTTTTTTTCTCGTTACGCCGTTTAGCGATCAGGTTAATGCTTGTTTTTTATTGATAGATCGGGCGATTCTGAACGTGGCGATGCCAAATATGTGTAGGTTTGAATTTTTTTTTATTGATTTATTTTGATTGGGGCGAAAGGGGGGTGATTTAAACTTTTATATTTTTTTTATTTTTTTCACATTTTTTTTAACTTTTTTTTTTAAACTTTTGCCATGCTTCAATAGCCTCCATGGGTCTGCTATTCGCTGCTATGTAGTAGAATTGCAGGTGTGCTGTGAGCGCCGACCACAGGGTGGCGCTCACAGCTACCGGCGATCAGTAACCATAGAGGTCTCAAGGACCTCTATGGTTACTGTCCTGACACATCGCCGACCCCCGATCATGTGACGGGGGTCAGCGATGACGTCATTTCCGGCCGCCAGGCCGGATGCGGTAGTTAAATGCCGCTGTCTAGGTTTGACAGCGGCATTTAACTAGTTAATAGCGGCAGGTGAATCGCGATTTCACCCGCCGCTATTGCGGGCACATGTCAGCTGTTCAAAACAGCTGACATGTCCCGGCTTTGATGCGGGCTCACCGCGGAGCCCCGCATCAAAGCAGGGGAGCTGACCTCGGACGTACTATACCATCCGATGTCAGTAAGGGGTTAAACATCACAAGGAGCACTGTGCAAGCGATCATATTGAAATGGAAGGAGTATCATACCACTGCAAATCTACCAAGACCCGGCCGTCCCTCTAAACTTTCATCTCAAACAAGGAGAAGACTGATTAGAGATGCAGCCAAGAGGCCCATGATCACTCTGGATGAACTGCAGAGATCTACAGCTGGGGTGGGACAGTCTGTCCATAAGACAACAATCAGTCATACACTGCACAAATCTGGCCTTTATGGAAGAGTGGCAAGAAGAAAGCCATTTCTCAAAGATATCCATAAAAAGTGTTGTTTAAAGTTTGCAATAAGCCACCTGGGAGACACACCAAACATGTGGAAGAAGGTGCTCTGGTCAGATGAAACCAAAATCGAACTTTTTGGCAACACTGCCAAATGATATGTTTGGTGTAAAGGCAACACAGCTCATCACCCTGAACACACCATCCCCACTGTCAAACATGGTGGTGGCAGCATCATGGTTTGGGCCTGCTTTTCTTCAGCAGGGACAGGGAAGATGGTTAAAATTGATGGGAAGATGGATGGAGCCAAATACAGGGCCATTCTTGAAGAAAACCTGTTGGAGTCTGCAAAAGACCTGAGACTGGGACTGAGATTTGTCTTCCAACAAGACAATGATCCCAAACATAAAGCAAAATCTACAATGGAATGGTTCACAAATAAACGTATCCAGGTGTTAGAATGGCCAAGTCAAAGTCCAGACCTTAATCCAATCGAGAATCTGTGGAAAGAGCTGAAAACTGCTGTTCACAAACGATCTCCATCAAACCTCACTGAGCTCGAGCTGTTTGCCAAGGAAGAATG
Source organism: Ranitomeya variabilis (assembly GCF_051348905.1). Classification (NCBI taxonomy): domain Eukaryota; kingdom Metazoa; phylum Chordata; class Amphibia; order Anura; family Dendrobatidae; genus Ranitomeya; species Ranitomeya variabilis. Next base: position 171,374,844 of record NC_135239.1, on the reverse strand, counting down.
GGCAAGAATTTCAGTCTCTCGATGAACAAAACTGATAGAGACATACCCCAAGCGACCTTCAGCTGTAATCGCAGCAAAAGGTGGCGCAACAAAGTATTAAGTTAAAGGGGCCGAATAATATTGCACGCCCTACTTTTCAGTTTTTGAATTTCCACAAAAATTTAAAATAACCAATAAATTTCGTTCAACTTCACAATTGTGTTCCACTTGTTCTTCATTCTTCACCAAAAATTTACATCTGGTATCTATATGTAGGTTGAAAAGTTCCAGGGGGCCGAATACTTTCACAAGGCACTGTATGTATATATATATATATATATATATATATATATATATATATATATATATATATATATATATATATTCAGCCATTACATTTTAAAAAGTGCAAAAAGGAAAATGGGCTTTCCATTCTTGTTTGAGGGATTTTGATCCATTCTTCCTTGGAATTTTCCAATTCTTCCAATTCTGTGAGATTCCTGGGTCACCTTGCATGCTCTGCTATTTTGAGGTCAAGCCACAGATTTTCAATGAAGTTCGAAATCAGGGGACTGTGAGGCCATTGTAAAACCTTCAGCTTGCACCATTTGAGGTTGTCTATTGTGGATTTTTACATGTGTTTAGGATCATTAACCATTTGTAGACGCCATCCTCTGTTCAACTTCAGCTTTCTTACAAATGGTGTTATGTTTGCATTAAGAATTTGTTGACATTTCATTTTCATTGAATCCATTCTTCCCTCTACCCGTGAAATGTTCCCCGTGCCATTGGCTGCAATACAACCCCAAAGCATGATTGATCCACTCCCATGCGCAATGGTTAGCAAGATATTCTTTTCCTAACATTCTGTGTCCTTTTTTCTCCACACATACCTCTGATCATTGTGACCAAAGAGTTCCATTTTAACCTCATCATCGGTCCACAGGACTTGTTTCCAAAATGCATCAGGCTTGGTTATATGTTCTTTTGCATACTTCTGATGCTGAATTTTACAGTGATGACGCAGGAGAGGTTTTCTTCTGATGACTTTCATAAAAGCAATATTTGTGCAGGTGTCTCTGAACGGTAGTACACTGTACCACAACTCCAGAGTCTGCTAAATCTTTCTGAAAATCTTTAGCAGTCAAGTGGGGGTTCTGATTAACCTCTCTAGCAATCCAGCAAACAGATCTCACAGAAATTTTGCTTGGTTGCTTGGTCTTCCAGACCTTATCTTGACCTCCACTGTTCCTGGTAACTGCCATTCCTTAATTACATTTAGAACTTCATATAGCCTTCTCCTGATTTGTGGGTCTCCACCATTTTTCAGAGTTCAAGGCTTCTTGTCATGATTCTCAATGGCGAGAGAACATAGCCCAGCATATATGAGAACTAGCTCTTGGAAGATGGAAACTATACTGACCATGAACTAAACCTGCCGCACAACTAGAAGTGGCCGGGTAGCATGCCTACGTTTTTTAACCCTAGATGCCCAGCGCCAGCCGGAGAACTACCTAATCCTAGCAGAGGAAAAGACAGTCCTGGCTCACCTCTAGAGAAATTTTCCCAAAAGGCAGACAGAGGCCCCCACATATATTGGCGGTGATTTTAGATGAAAAGACAAACGTAGTATGAAAATAGGTTTAGCAAAATCGAGGTCCGCTTTCTAGATAGCAGGAAAACAGAAAGGACACTTTCATGGTCAGCAGAAAACCCTATCAAAACACCATCCAGAAATTCCTTTAAGACTCTAGCATTAACTCATAACACCAGAGTGGCAATTTCCGATCACAAGAGCTTTCCAGACACAGTAACGAAACAGCAGCTGTGAACAGGAACAAAATGCAAAAACACACAAGGACAAAAGTCCAACTTAGCTGGGAGTTGTCTAGTAGCAGGAACAAGCACAGAAGGCTTCTGATTACATTGTTGACCGGCAAGAAACTGACAGAGGAGCAAGGTTATATAGCGACTCCCACATCCTGATAGGAGCAGGTGAACAGAGGGGATGATGCACACAAGTTCAATTCCACAAGTGGCCACCGGGGGAGCCCAGAATCCAATTTCACAACAGTACCCCCCCCTCAAGGAGGGGGCACCGAACCCTCACCAGAACCACCAGGGCGATCAGGATGAGCCCTATGAAAGGCACGGACAAGATCGGAGGCATGAACATCAGAGGCAGTGACCCAAGAATTATCCTCCTGACCGTATCCCTTCCATTTGACCAGATACTGGAGTCTCCGTCTGGAAACACGAGAGTCTAAGATCTTTTCCACAACGTACTCCAACTGCAGGGAGGTCCAAACGGAAGGACACAGGGTTAAGAATCTCCAATATCTTGTACGGGCCGATGAACCGAGGCTTAAACTTAGGAGAAGAAACCCTCATAGGGACAAAACGAGAAGACAACCACACCAAGTCCCCAACACAAAGCCGAGGACCAACACGACGACGGCGGTTGGCAAAAAGCTGAGTCTTCTCCTGGGACAACTTCAAATTGTCCACCACCTGCCCCCAAATCTGATGCAACCTCTCCACCACAGCATCCACTCCAGGACAATCCGAAGATTCCACTTGACCGGAGGAAAATCGAGGATGAAACCCCAAATTACAGAAAAACGGGGACACCAAGGTGGCAGAGCTGGCCCGATTATTGAGGGCGAACTCCGCCAAAGGCAAAAAAGCAACCCAATCATCCTGATCCGCAGACACAAAACACCTCAAATATGTCTCCAAGGTCTGATTAGTCCGCTCGGTCTGGCCATTAGTCTGAGGATGGAAAGAAGACGAAAAAGACAAATCTATGCCCATCCTAGCACAGAATGCCCGCCAAAATCTAGACACGAATTGGGTCCCTCTGTCAGAAACGATATTCTCAGGAATACCATGCAAACGAACAACATTTTGAAAAAACAGAGGAACCAACTCGGAAGAAGAAGGCAACTTAGGCAAGGGAACCAGATGGACCATCTTAGAGAAACGGTCACACACCACCCAGATGACAGACATCTTCTGAGAAACAGGCAGATCCGAAATAAAATCCATCGAGATGTGCGTCCAAGGCCTCTTCGGGATAGGCAAGGGCAACAACAATCCACTAGCCCGAGAACAACAAGGCTTGGCCCGAGCACAAACGTCACAAGACTGCACAAAGCCTCGCACATCTCGTGACAGGGAAGGCCACCAGAAGGACCATGCCACCAAATCCCTGGTACCAAAGATTCCAGGATGACCTGCCAACGCAGAAGAATGAACCTCAGAGATGACTCTACTGGTCCAATCATCAGGAACAAACAGTCTACCAGGTGGGCAACGATCAGGTCTATCCGCCTGAAACTCCTGCAAGGCCCGCCGCAGGTCTGGAGAAACGGCAGACAATATCACTCCATCTTTAAGGATACCTGTGGGCTCAGAATTACCAGGGGAGTCAGGCTCAAAACTCCTAGAAAGGGCATCCGCCTTAACATTCTTAGAACCCGGTAGGTACGACACCACAAAATTAAACCGAGAGAAAAACAACGACCAGCGCGCCTGTCTAGGATTCAGGCGCCTGGCAGACTCAAGGTAAATTAAATTTTTGTGGTCAGTCAATACCACCACCTGATGTCTGGCCCCCTCAAGCCAGTGACGCCACTCCTCAAAAGCCCACTTCATGGCCAAAAGCTCCCGATTCCCAATATCATAATTCCGCTCGGCGGGCGAAAATTTACGAGAAACAAAAGCACAAGGATTCATCACGGAGCAGTCGGAACTTCTCTGCGACAACACCGCCCCAGCTCCGATTTCAGAAGCGTCGACCTCAACCTGAAAAGGAAGAGCAACATCAGGCTGACGCAACACTGGGGCGGAAGAAAAGCGGCGCTTGAGCTCCCGAAAGGCCTCCACAGCATCAGGGGACCAATCAGCAACATCAGCACCCTTCTTAGTCAAATCAGTCAATGGTTTTACAACATCAGAAAAACCAGCAATAAATCGACGATAAAAGTTAGCAAAGCCCAAAAATTTCTGAAGACTCTTAAGAGAAGAGGGTTGCGTCCAATCACCAATAGCCTGAACCTTGACAGGATCCATCTCGATGGAAGAGGGGGAAAAAATGTATCCCAAGAAAGAAATCTTTTGAACCCCAAAAACACACTTAGAACCCTTCACACACAAGGAATTAGACCGCAAAACCTGAAAAACCCTCCTGACCTGCTGGACATGAGAGTCCCAGTCATCCGAAAAAATCAGAATATCATCCAGATACACAATCATAAATTTATCCAAATAATCGCGGAAAATGTCATGCATAAAGGACTGGAAGACTGAAGGGGCATTTGAAAGACCAAAAGGCATCACCAAATACTCAAAATGGCCCTCGGGCGTATTAAATGCGGTTTTCCACTCATCCCCCTGCTTGATTCGCACCAAATTATACGCCCCACGGAGATCAATCTTAGAGAACCACTTGGCCCCCTTTATAGGAGCAAACAAATCAGTAAGCAGTGGTAACGGATATTGATATTTAACCGTGATTTTATTCAAAAGTCGATAATCAATACACGGCCTCAAAGAGCCGTCTTTCTTAGACACAAAGAAAAAACCGGCTCCTAAGGGAGATGACGAAGGACGAATATGTCCCTTTTCCAAGGACTCCTTTATATATTCTCGCATAGCAGCGTGTTCAGGCACAGACAGATTAAATAAACGACCCTTAGGGTATTTACTACCCGGAATCAAGTCTATGGCACAATCGCACTCCCGGTGCGGAGGTAGTGAACCAACCTTGGGTTCTTCAAAAACGTCACGAAAGTCAGACAAGAATTCAGGAATCTCAGAGGGAATAGATGATGAAATGGAAACCAAAGGTACGTCCCCATGAGTTCCTTTACATCCCCAGCTTAACACAGACATAGCTCTCCAGTCGAGGACTGGGTTATGAGATTGCAGCCATGGCAATCCCAGCACCAAAACATCATGTAGATTATACAGCACCAGAAAGCGAATAACCTCCTGGTGATCCGGATTAACACGCATAGTCACTTGTGTCCAGTATTGTGGTTTATTACTAGCCAATGGGGTGGAGTCAATCCCTTTCAGAGGTATCGGAGCCTCCAGTGGCTCCAAATCATACCCACAGCATTTGGCAAAGGACCAATCCATAAGACTCAAAGCAGCGCCAGAGTCGACATAGGCGTCCGCGGTAATAGATGACAAAGAACAAATCAGGGTCACAGATAGAATAAACTTAGACTGTAAAGTGCTAATTGAAACAGACTTGTCAGGCTTCTTAGTACGCTTAAAGCATGCTGATATAACATGAGTTGAATCACCACAATAGAAGCACAACCCATTTTTTCGTCTAAAATTCTGCCGCTCGCTTCTGGACAGAATTCTATCACATTGCATATTTTCTGGCGTTTTCTCAGTAGACACCGCCAAATGGTGCACAGGTTTGCGCTCCCGCAGACGCCTATCGATCTGAATAGCCATCGTCATGGACTCATTCAGACTCGCAGGCACAGGGAACCCCACCATAACATCCTTAATGGCATCAGAGAGACCTTCTCTGAAAATCGCCGCCAGGGCGCACTCATTCCACTGAGTAAGCACAGACCATTTGCGGAATTTTTGGCAGTATATTTCAGCTTCATCTTGCCCCTGAGACAAGGACATCAAGGCCTTTTCAGCCTGAAGCTCTAAATGAGGTTCCTCATAAAGCAACCCCAAGGCCAGAAAAAACGCATCCACATTGAGCAACGCAGGATCCCCTGGTGCCAATGCAAAAGCCCAGTCTTGAGGGTCGCCCCGGAGCAAGGAAATTACAATCCTGACCTGCTGTGCAGGGTCTCCGGCAGAGCGAGACTTCAGGGACAAAAACAATTTGCAATTATTTTTAAAATTTTGAAAGTGAGATCTATTCCCCGAGAAGAATTCAGGCAAAGGAATTCTAGGCTCAGACATAGGTGCATGAACAACAAAATCTTGCAAATTTTGTACCTTTGTGGCGAGATTATTCAAACCTGTAGCTACACTCTGAAGATCCATTTGAAACAGGTGAACACAGAGCCATTCAAGGATTAGAAGGAGAGAAAGAGAGGAAGGCTGCAGTATAGGCAGACTAGCAAGTGATTCAATTAAGAGCACACTCAGAACTAGAGGGAAAAAAAAAATTGTAGCAGACTTCTTTTTTCTCTCCTTTCTCAGCCAGTAATTTAACCCTTTTTTTTTGGGCCGGTCAAACTGTCATGATTCTCAATGGCGAGAGAACATAGCCCAGCATATATGAGAACTAGCTCTTGGAAGATGGAAACTATACTGACCATGAACTAAACCTGCCGCACAACTAGAAGTGGCCGGGTAGCATGCCTACGTTTTTTAACCCTAGATGCCCAGCGCCAGCCGGAGAACTACCTAATCCTAGCAGAGGAAAAGACAGTCCTGGCTCACCTCTAGAGAAATTTTCCCAAAAGGCAGACAGAGGCCCCCACATATATTGGCGGTGATTTTAGATGAAAAGACAAACGTAGTATGAAAATAGGTTTAGCAAAATCGAGGTCCGCTTTCTAGATAGCAGGAAAACAGAAAGGACACTTTCATGGTCAGCAGAAAACCCTATCAAAACACCATCCAGAAATTCCTTTAAGACTCTAGCATTAACTCATAACACCAGAGTGGCAATTTCCGATCACAAGAGCTTTCCAGACACAGTAACGAAACAGCAGCTGTGAACAGGAACAAAATGCAAAAACACACAAGGACAAAAGTCCAACTTAGCTGGGAGTTGTCTAGTAGCAGGAACAAGCACAGAAGGCTTCTGATTACATTGTTGACCGGCAAGAAACTGACAGAGGAGCAAGGTTATATAGCGACTCCCACATCCTGATAGGAGCAGGTGAACAGAGGGGATGATGCACACAAGTTCAATTCCACAAGTGGCCACCGGGGGAGCCCAGAATCCAATTTCACAACAGCTTCTGCTTAGAAGAACTCATGTGTATTGTTTTTTGGCACAAGGTTAGAGGAGGCTGGGTTTTTATAAAGCTGGGAAATTTGCATCACCTGGCCTTTCCTAACAATGATGGAGAACAAGCCATAACCGTAACAAGTTAATTAAGGTCTGAAACTTGGGTAAAAGTTTTCTGAGCACATAAATCTCCAAGGGTGCCCAAACTGTTGTATTGGCCCATTTTCCTTTTTGTAATTTTTAAAATGTAACAGATGAAAATATATTTTTTTACTAAAATACCAAGGAAATGTGTCATTTTTAACTTTGCTTAACTGTTCACAATAACAGTAATTTTGACCTTGGGCGCCCAAATTTTTGCATGTCACTGTACTTCACTTGGTTCTGTTCCAGGCAGGTGTCTATTATCTCCTCTGCTGCTACTGAATTCCATGTGTTAACCAGCAGTATTTACAAACTCAGGCCAGTTTCCTAGATGATGTCAGAAACTTTAACTCAACAAGCAAGTTACCAAATTATCCCAAATGTACTTGGTGCTGATCACACCTATCCTCTTCAAGTTAGTCTTCTGGTTGCCTGTTCTTCACTGCTATCCTTCACTTAATTTCTTTGCCACAAGTCCTAGATTGCATGCATGCTTTTAAAGGGAGTCTGTCAGCAGGTCTTTGCTGCCTCATCTGAGAGCAACCTGATGTAGGTAAAGAGAAGCTGAATCCAACAATGTATCACTTATAGTGATGAGCGAGTGTACTCGGTACTCGGGTTTTCCTGAGGCTGCTTGGGTGACCTCGGAGTATTTGTTAGTGTTCAGACATTTAGTTTTCGTCACCTCAGCTGAATGATTTACAGCTATTAGCCAGGCTAAGTACATGTGGGGGTTGCCTGGTTGCTAGGGAACCCCCACATGTATTCAAGCTGTCTAGTAGCTGTAAATCATTCAGCTGCCGTGATGAAAACTAAATCTCCGAACACTAACAAATACTCGGAGCGTGCTCAGGAAAACCCGCGCAACGAGTACATCACTAATCACTTAGTTTACTGGGGGCAGCAGTTCTGACATAATCAGAGCTTTTAGAAATAGAATGAAGCAGAGCTGAGAAAGCTAACCCCGCCCACACCAGGCTTTACATAATGAATATAATATTGTTGGCTTAGAAAAAAAAGGAACTTTAGCAAAATGGTGCTGGCGGCACATGCGCAGTAGCATCTATCATTTACTGATAGATGCTACTGTGCAAGCATTGTCGCTGGCACCATTTTGCTGCAACCCTTTTTTTCTCCAACAAAATGGCGCCGGCAGCAGCGCATGTTCAGTGGCATCTATCGGCAAGCAATAGATGCTACTGCGTATGCGCCGCTGTCATTTTGCTGAAGTAAAAATTTTTCAGGAAGCAAAATGGCAGCGCCGCCGGCGCTTCAGCAGTAGCATCTACTGGCAAGTAATAGATGCTACTGTGCATGCACTGTCGCCAGCGCCATTTTGCTGATATTACATTTTTTTGTCCTAAGACAACAATACTATATGCATTATGTACATTAGGAGGCGGATCACTGAAGGATCAGTGACCTATCAAAAGCCTATAAGGATGAATATGTGAACAGAGCACCACATAAACCCCGCCCACAACCACACCCACAGCCACGCCCACAGCCACACCCATAGCCACGCCCGCAGGCCGCCCCGGAGCGCGAGAATCTCATTAACTGAAAACTGCAAGCACCGATTAAACAACAACCACAAGACGGATTTCATCAACCAAGGTATCATTTAAATCAGTATAACGGCGCCGACCTGACACTGTCTGTAGTTTACTGAGCAAAATCCTGCTGACAGGTTCCCTTTAATGGGTACGATCACTCAGATTGACAAGGAATTGTCCAAATAGTAGATGACCCCTTCAAAGCTGATTTTTAGTTCTATAATATTGAGCGCTGCCATTTCTGCAAGGACCAATTCGGAAACGAGTGTTTTTACAAACACTCATTTGACTAATTATTGCCTTAAATAAAGCTGTGTTATGGGTGAATTTATTCGGTCCAGTTGGCTCTTTCCCTGCATTTTAAAGAGATAAAACCAATACAGTTGGGAAATGTTCAGATCTTCTGCTGATAAAGTTCTCCAGGCTCCTGAAGATATTGATGGACAGGAGCATGGATCCACTATCTTGGCTTCCATTTTTTTTAAATACATCTTTAAGAGACCTATATGCAGAACAAACCAGAACTCCTACTCACCCTGACATCAAAACACACGAAACCATCTGCTCCTCCTCCCCACAATTTCCTGTTAGCTAAGGTGAAACTGACATTTATAACTGAGGTCCCTCGTGAAGGGACAGGACTGAAGTGGACAGGAGAAGACCGAACACCAGATAGCAAGCTATACAATGAGATCTGGTAAGAAACATTGATGGTTCTTAGACCCTTCTATCGGGAAAGTCTGATCATGCCGCTATGCGGATGAGAGATGGGACCTTATGTCCAAAATAAAAGGCAGTTCTGATCAATTTGGCAAAGAAAAATGTTTACGGGGCAAAGGGACACAATCCTAATGTATATAATTATTACTGTAAATTGTACATTTATTGTATTTAGATAGAAATCATTGATTGTGGGGAAAAAAGAATAAAAGAATTTCAGTTACCTGTGATGTTGAATCAATGCAGATGGTGAATGTCATCTTCCATACTTACAACTGGTATCTAGAAAATTACCTTACGTACAAGGATGGCTTTGTAGAAAATGGCCGTATAATTATCACAGTTTGCCCCAATTAAGTTCTAATATAATAATAATTTTTTATTTGATAGTTTGACAGAATCTCAAATTTTGTAAGCTTTTGTGATTTTAATTTTTTTTTTACAATTTTTTTTTTTTTTGGTATGGACATGTTTCTTTTCTCCAATTACAGCATTCCATAAGTTTCTCTGTAGGGAATTTAAAAAAAAAAAAAACATTAAAAAATCCCACTGAAAATGCACGGAAATTACCATATGTCATTTTTTATATGTCTAAAAAATTATTTATGAAAGAAGCCTAAAGTTATAGTGGAAAATTCAATGTCTGACATGCGAATGTAAAACAGGACAGAGTGTGACTTGCTGCTGCAGATGAACTATGTAGTCAGACCACACTTTAAGTCATACTTATGGGAATGAAAAAGTCACAGTGAGTAACCAGTGATAGTGGGTAAGTGACTCATGTTGAGAAGAAGAGTAATCTGACAAAGATAAGGGGGAATTGAAATATAACTTTGGGGTCACGCTGAGTTTTTAATGAGGGTTTTTCGGTTTGAAAAATTCAACGTTGAAGCTGCCTAAACAAAAAATTATTTTTTGGATGCTTTTTTTGTGCATCCACATGTTTGTACTTCCATTTTATTCCATTGGTTCACGTTATTCTTTTTTATACAAACTAAGCACTCATGCACACGGGTGTTTATTCGCTTATTCTATGGGGCTGTGTACATGTCAGATTTTTTGAGAGCGTTGGTCCTAGGTTAAAAAAAAAAAATTGCTGCATGCCCGTGCTTGATGCGCCCGCACTCGGCCATGCAGCTGAATGAGTCTGTAGAAACCGTCAGACTGCACTCGGATAACATCTGAGTTCAGTCCGATTTCCATGGACTGACAGAATGGAGAAGATGGAGACATTTTTTTCTCCACCTTCTCCTCATTTGTGAGAATCGGATGAGAGCATGAACTGTCGTCTGCACTTTGCCTAAAAAACATGCTGTACATTTTCCAATTGAATTGATTGGGAAGTTTATTAAAGGGACCGTCCATAAATATATATTTTTTTAGGTTCTTAAGGCTTAAAAATAACAAACAAACGTTGACTTACCAGCCCCGAAACTAAACGCTAAGACTGCCCTGGGTGCTGTTTGTGTGCCAATAGTTGCTTTTGCCATATCTCACCCATTTGCACTAAATAATGAATTCTATATTTCTAATTACTCCCAAAATGCCAATAGGTTCCAGTACAAGTGGGGTGTCATCTGCTCCTGGGATCCATCTGCTATCTTACTTCTTCCTGCGGTCCATGGTGATGGGTAAATATAATACTCGATACTTATTCATGAATTCATTGTATCAGGATCTTCTGATGACAGTGACTGTGATGGTGAAAGATGTCCATATCTATGGTCAGAAACCCTTATAGGTGTCTCTATTATATTTTTATCTCCATATTACGACACATAGATTAGTATTTATATTATTTATTAATAAAGAAGATATTCTGTGTACCTGTAACAAACCTTGGGACAATTAAATGGCCAAGGCGCGGTTCAGATTGAGTAATCAATGGAGGTTAACATTCACTGAATACAAAAAAAAAGGATTGAACACAGAAGAGCTTATATGCAAATTTTATTACATGATGGTAGAACTTTTTAGTATATTTTCCAAAAACTGGAAAATCTCTATAGAAAAAAAAAACTATTTACTATAGTTGCTGACAATTGCAGACACTGGAATATCCCTATAAATACAACTGATTGGAATATATGCAAGACTCCTTTTCGGGTTCAGTCAGACGGCCGTATAAATCAGATCGAGATCGGAACACTGTGTTCGGACTGGCCGGCAGCTCTGCCGACCCAAGCGTGACAGCTTTGTGTATTTCTATGCAGCTGTCACGCTTTGGTCAGGAGAGCCGCCGGCCAGTCCGCCTTATATTGTCAAAGTATCCTGGTGGCTGTGGATGGCACAGATGTCAGATTAAGGAGCACATGCAGCCTAAAGATGCCGCACATTTATTAAAGGAAACCTGTCCAAAAATTGCAAATCTGAAAATAATTAGCACAATTGCGCCCCCCTCAGATTGCATCTTGAAAGTTCTTCTTCTGATCAACAAGAACAAGATTTTGTTAAATTCAATGAGTGCACAGCTATTATACGAAACCTATTTTGTCCAAAAATGCTACTTCCTTGCAGATATAGGGTTAGTCTGCAGATACATAGTATTAATATGCTGCCTGCCCTCCCAGATCAGCGGCTACAGGGAGAAAATGAACTTATATTCTCACTGCAGCTGATCGCTTCCAGTCATAGGGACGGTGCATGGAGCAGTTACCGTGATCTATCACTACACTCTCCAGCACTTTGACAATCTGTTCTGCACACACAGGTTGTCAATGAACATTTGCTGCGCAACATCTCCTCTTCAGCTTTCTGCCTACTTTTCTCCAACATTCTGGTGCTTCCAATCAATACCATCCTGCACTCTTTTGTCTCTTCAGCCCAGAGCAGTAGCCCTGCTCAGATGTTCTTCGGCATCACTAATTTGTCCGCTGTAGTCAATTTCTGCTCTGCTTCATTGAGGAGAACATTGATAACTAGGGGAATATTCTGTATGGCCCAGGTAGGTTTTGGCCCTACTATACACTATGTAGATCCATTTTTAAAGGAAATCTGTCAGCAGGTTCTTGCCATGTAATCTGAGAGCAGCATAATACAGGGGTGAAAAGCCTAATTCTAGCAATGTGCCACTTACTAGGTTGTGACTTGCTGTTTCAATAAAATGGGTGTAAGTATATCACTAATGTATCACTACAGGACTAACCGTCTCATGCCTCCTAGTCCTTCTGCTCTATCTAACCCCGCCCCACAACTGATTAGCAGCTTTCTGTCAATATACACTATGCACAGAAAGTGGCCAATCAGTGGTGTGGGTGTCGTTATTCGGGGCTCAGCATTTGAGCTCTGGTAGATCTACAACATAGAAAGCTTGTGTCAAAATGACAGCAAGGAGCCCAGCAAATGACACATCGTTGGAATCAGTGACTACACCATTCTCCTCTCAGATTACATGGCAAAAACCTGATGACAGATTTCCTTTAAGGCTGGTTTCACATGTCCAATATTCAAGACCAGACTATGGACCGCAATGTCTGGAACGGCGGTTGGTCTCGTGACCTGAACTCACCAGCCTCAATATATGCCTTATGCCTATGAGGTTATTGAGTTAGTGTCAGGAGACCCAATGGCCAGTCCGTACATTGTGATCCGTACTTAATGTGTGAAGCATGTCTAAGGATGGTAAATACGTCTGATAACATTTTCCATGGTGATGGCACACAGCACAAACAGCAACAAAATGGAAAAGACAGGTATCCTGTGATGTCCCTGTAGCGCCCCCCCCACTGCCGCAGGGCCGAGGGGTACCCGGTACCGGGCCTCTGAGTCTCTGCTCTGGGGTTGTCACGGTGGCTAGGCCCGGTCCGTGATCCTGCCGAGGAGCGCACAGCCGAAGATAGATGTGGATAGTGTGGTGGTGCGGTGCAGTAAATAACGAGGACACCAGGTTGCAGTCTCTTTACCTCTTTACTGAAGATCTCTGGGTCCTCAGTCCGGATCCCGGATAACCAGGCTGCGCAAGTCCGGCCGGTCCAGTGGCACCTCCAGAGTTCTCTTTGCAGGTGGAAATCTGTGCCTTCCTTCTAGCGCTATGTGTTGCGGTCCTTCCCTGCTGTGCTTACGGAAAGTCCCCACAACTGTTGTGTCTGTTTCTTATCTTCCCTCACAACACGATTAGATGATGTTCTGCTAATCCTCCGTCCCTCCCTGATGTTACGGTTAGGACGGCACCCGTTTGACGGGTAGGCTCGGAGCTCTTCCGGGACCCTAGAGTCGCCCCTCTCCACAAGTTGCCCCCCAAGACTGCATAGGTGATTTAGGTGAGACAGCCCGCCTGAGACTGACTGTCCTGCCGTAGGTTCGAAGTATTGCCTGAAGCTGGATATAGAAATACTTCCTTTGGCGTTCCGGCCACCGGTTGTTTGTGCCTCAGTAGGATGTTGCCTCAGTCTTACAGCACGACCCCTACTGGTATTCTCCTTCTTGCTTTGATCTCGTTTCTCACTCAGCACAATCTATCTCGCTTCTAATCCTTCCTTGGGCACCGCCGCTATACTGAGCAGGCACGGTCCCGTTACGTTCTCTTCAATTGCCAGGCCTCTGTCAGGATCCCACCCCTGACAGGGACCCTACCGAATCTTCCCCCACAACACCCTCTGCCACAAGGTGTTGCCTGGTTCCAACCCAGTCGGCTTTCTTCCTAACTTCCTGCCTGACCCCCAGTTTTACCAGTATGTGAGTGGCCTAATGAATAGAACCCTTAGCTCCCCCTGGAGGCCCGGCTGTGAAATGTATTGGTGTCTGTGATACCTGGTCAGATGAACTCCTTCAGTGCCATCAGACGTACCATAGCGCCCCTTAGTGGCGGAGCCACAGTACTGCAACGACCAGGACTCTGGGGCGCTGCACTCCCCCCCGGTTAAATCCAGTACTCCGGGACTGGGAAGAAAACAACAATACAGGTTAGCAAAAAGACATACAATTTGTTGAGTGCAATAACAATAAGCATATTTAAATAGAGCTTCCCTTTATGGGAGGTGAGGACACTTGAACGTTACAAACATGGTTAAATATCATAGCAACATGCTATAAGTAACTCTTCTTACCTAACCGGGTATTCTACTTAGTACAAATTCTTGAACAATAATTTAACATTGCCTTTAAGGATGTACACTCTAAATCCACTAAAGACCTTCTTATAACACATTATAAGGCTTGAGCAACTGTGCTACATTCTCCTACTTTACGTCTGCAGGACCGCCTGTCCTAACTGCTCCAGGCCTGCTGCCTCTCCTTTCTTTACAGGACCGCCCCTTTCAGCCCGGGCCTACTGCCTTTTCAACTACTATACACAGTATAGAACATAACATTTTTCTTTCAGTTTAAGAGCACTGAGCCATCTCTATATGGCTCCTAAGAGGACTCACCACTAACCCCTACAGGTTCACTTTCTGTCCTCATTTTCTATCAACATTATCAAACATTAAACTTCCATCATTACTTTTCTTACTGACAGGTATGCAGGACACTACGTCTACCCCTACGGGCCTACTGCATCTTTCTTCTAGCTTTCACTTTCTACCAGAGAACATTATCAGCATTTCTTTACAATTAACTAGTTGGATACATATAACTTTTACATGTAAGCATTATCATCACTTTCTCTTGTCAGGACATTATTGCTATCTGTCTGTCTTAAAGCAATACCGTTCCTTTAAGTGCAACACGTGAACATCCCCTTTAAGTGGGGACCATGTCTTTATGAGGTAGCATATCTTCTCAGGCTACCAGTCCATACTCAGCAAAGGCTCCGGTGCGGTATCTTCGCAAAGAGTCTCTCTTTAAGTAAAACCAGTAGGGTGCACCTTTAAGAAGGTGCAAAACTATTTACAAAAAGTTTGTATCATGCACTGTTCATGATTGCGGCAGTTCTTCATAACATAGAAAAGATAGAAAATAACCAAAGAGCAATAGGGATCCCGGGTCAACAAAGGGATCCCTTTAAGAATTAACCCTAAATGGGTTTAGCAGCAAAACAGTAGAAACAGTTAAGCAAGGGAACTATTTACATTCTCGTGGTATCGAGGTTTATTCTCATAGTAAATCACAAGACATCAGCCGAAAGTGGACACCTTCCGACTGTGCAGGCTTCAATCCTTGATCCATGGCTGATGTCGCACCAGTGTCACTGGTGGATCTCCCCGGTGCAGTCAGACCACCTGATGTCTGAACCTGAAGGCGGACTTTAGCTGCCAGCTCAGTTGCTGCAATAAGACGTACGGCGGCAATGTTGGTAAGATCTGTCACATCCGGTTCCATCATGGTTGAAGCAACAGATGTCACTCTCCCAAGTTCACAGCGGCGAACGTTCCGGGCGTACCATCCGTATGCATTCCGATGACGGGTGTAGGTCACCTGATCCCCCTTTTGCAATGGGTCACCATCTCGGCTGCAGCAGGGAGTTTTCACGTTGCAACTGGCAACGAAAACGTCAGTGGGTAGCCCCGGTTCCTGTATGGAACCCCATCCCCTCTTCGGGTGGAAGGCCAACACAGTTCCCCGCTTCACCACGTCCTCCTCACCACACGCAAGTGGTGATTGTTGTACTCTCGGCGAGTCAGTCAGTTCTGCCTCTTTTTGTCTTTTCCAATGTAGAATCAAGCATTGTTTGTATTGTTCCCAGGTAAGCACAGCAAGGGTGAACCCTTCCTCCCGAGCCCCATCTGGCCCAATCTGGGGGGTGTCCCACTGGAGGATCACCCCGTCTGGGCCCACGTCTATGGGTTCTCCCATCCTAGTCGGCAGCGGCGGTACCAGCTTCCCCATGGCGTCGGGGGGTAACACCACTAGTTCCGTCGAGAGAAGCCGGCTCTTACTGGGGTGAAGGTCGGTCGCGGGGGCGGGATCGAGCGGGGGAGCAAGGGCGTCTTCCATACCTGCGCCTGATGTGATTCCACCGATGTCGATCCGGTCCACTAACAAGGACGCTGGAGTCGGCTGCAGCCCGGACCGCGGCTCCTCCAATGCGGTCTCCGGATGCGGCTCCGCCCTCCATGGTTCCTCCTCCGCTGGCTCCGAGGTCGGGCTGGATAGGCTCAGCTCCGCTGCCGGTTCCAAGGAATTCAGGTCCTTCCGCTGCGGTGGACATGGGTCCGCCTCTGGTGGATGAGGGCAAGCCGGGATTGCTCCTTCCTCGTTCAGGCACTTGCTGTTCATCATCGCTGTCTGATAGTCGGTGGCAGTGCATGCACCTGGCTCCACCATTTCTCCGGGGTCGAGCTTCTCCGTCACCCGCTTCCCGCCGTTGCAAATCAAGGGGTGGTCCTCTGCTTTGAGGCAGGTCCTCGCTTTGCAGTAAGAGGCGCAGGGGGCGGTCGCCGCTTCTGGTGCCACTTTGGTAGTCTCCTCCCATGGCACGCCCTCCTTCTTCTTTGGTGTAGCAATGGCGGCGATTTTTGGCGGGAACTTCAGGCTGCAAACGGCAATACACAGTCTCTCAATAAAGCACAGTAAATCACAGTTCCAAGGCACACATGACCTGATTCTTCAGGCTTAAGTAAATCCTGTTCGTGATGCCAAATTGTAGCGCCCCCCCACTGCCGCAGGGCCGAGGGGTACCCGGTACCGGGCCTCTGAGTCTCTGCTCTGGGGTTGTCACGGTGGCTAGGCCCGGTCCGTGACCCTGCCGAGGAGCGCACAGTCGAAGATAGATGTGGATAGTGTGGTGGTGCGGTGCAGTAAATAACGAGGACACCAGGTTGCAGTCTCTTTACCTCTTTACTGAAGATCTCTGGGTCCTCAGTCCGGATCCCGGATAACCAGGCTGCGCAAGTCCGGCCGGTCCAATGGCACCTCCAGAGTTCTCTTTGCAGGTGGAAATCTGTGCCTTCCTTCTAGCGCTATGTGTTGCGGTCCTTCCCTGCTGTGCTTACGGAAAGTCCCCACAACTGTTGTGTCTGTTTCTTATCTTCCCTCACAACACGATTAGATGATGTTCTGCTAATCCTCCGTCCCTCCCTGATGTTACGGTTAGGACGGCACCCGTTTGACGGGTAGGCTCGGAGCTCTTCCGGGACTCTAGAGTCGCCCCTCTCCACAAGTTGCCCCCCAAGACTGCATAGGTGATTTAGGTGAGACAGCCCGCCTGAGACTGACTGTCCTGCCGTAGGTTCGAAGTATTGCCTGAAGCTGTATATAGAAATACTTCCTTCGGCGTTCCGGCCACCGGTTGTTTGCGCCTCAGTAGGATGTTGCCTCGGTCTTACAGCACGACCCCTACTGGTATTCTCCTTCTTGCTTTGATCTCGTTTCTCACTCAGCACAATCTATCTCGCTTCTAATCCTTCCTTGGGCACCGCCGCTATCCTGAGCAGGCACGGTCCCGTTACGTTCTCTTCAATTGCCAGGCCTCTGTCAGGATCCCACCCCTGACAGGGACTCTACCGAATCTTCCCCCACAACACCCTCTGCCACAAGGTGTTGCCTGGTTCCAACCCAGTCGGCTTTCTTCCTAACTTCCTGCCTGACCCCCAGTTTTACCAGTATGTGAGGAGTGGCCTAATGAATAGAACCCTTAGCTCCCCCTGGAGGCCCGGCTGTGAAATGTATTGGTGTCTGTGATACCTGGTCAGATGAACTCCTTCAGTGCCATCAGACGTACCATAGCTCCCCTTAGTGGCGGAGCCACAGTACTGCAACGACCAGGACTCTGGGGCGCTGCATCCCCATAAGGAGTGAAGGTACTTTTAGGAACAGATGTTGAAGACCTAAATTATTGCAAAGTCAAACAATCATAAAATCTATCTATTAAATAAATTAATGATTAGTACCGTATCACAGTGTCATAGTTTTGTCATAACCCGTGTAATTACAGGGTTCTATATTTCCAGAGATACATGGTATATTATTACAAGAAACTCCCTCGCCTTCGAAAACGAGCATTCCTGGAGAAGAAAGGAGATTTCCTATCATAGTAATTGTCGTCTTTTGCAAACTGATCTGACTCCCGGGACCCTCACAAATCCCTAGGAGAAAGTAGCTGCCATGATAAGAATGTAATTTATATGTTCCCTGCACAAAGCCGCTGCTGACCCAGCAATGTGTTAGCAATAGACTATCAACTTACTAGGTTGTCTAAAGCCAAAAGTCCCCATCCGCATACAAAACGTAGTGTATATGTGGATAAAGGGAATAATTACTTTAAGGAACTTTTATCATAATTATATAACCATGGGAAGACTTGTCATAAATCCGAAGAAAAGCGCAATCTAAGTGTCTGTTGTTGTTGAAGACGAATTAAAAATAAATCAGATTTCCAATGGCAGAGGTTTATAGGAGCAGAGACGTTTCATCAAACCAACAGCCCAAGCAGACGTTTTTCCATTGCCGCAACATTTTGTCTTCAGCGGGCATCTCTAAGGCTCTGTTCACACTTTCCATTGATTTTTGACAAAAAAAAGAGCATAGTAAGATGGAAAGGTTACAGAGGATAATTTGCTGATAACTGGGGGTCTAACCACTGGGACCCACAACGATCCCAAGAATGTGGCTCCCTGAATGGAGTAGGCGTGCACATGCTTGGCCTTAATGCCATTAATTGACTATTGGACAGTGCTCAGCTATTTCCATCCCACAGACAATGAAGGAGGCTCAAGAGCCCCATTCTAGGGATCTCTGGCAGTTTTTCTTTTCCTTAAAGTTTATGAATAGAAGGCGGATTAGGGACATTTTTATCAATACTCTCTTTGTATTTTAGTCAATTTAATAAAAGTTAAGTCTTATGGCTTCTTAGAGTGGGATCCACCATGGGGCTCTCACCTTGCTTTATAATTTAAATAAGTAAAAGCAGTAGTGCATATAAATAACATTGGGTACTTAGTAAACACCATTTATTGATTAAAAAGAGTAAAAGCCATCCCAACAGCGTCAAAGTGTACCCAAATGGGAAAGGTCATAACATCTAGTATTAAAACTTTCGTCAAAGTGACGAGTGACGTCAATGTTAAGAAGAGCCAAACAGGACCGAGTCCTGAATATGGGTACTCTGCCAGGGACGGTTTTACACAAAGTGGGGCCCTGGGCAAAAGTTTAAAGTCAGGCCTCAAATCTACTATATAATTGTCTAAGGGTCACTTCCATCTATCTGTCTGTCTGTCTTTCTGTCTGTCTGTCTGTCTTTCTGTCTGTCTGTCATGGAAATCTCTCGTCGCTGATTGGCTGCGACCAATCAGCGACGGGCACAGTCCGGCCGTGAAATGGCCGCTCCCTACTCCCCCACAGTCAGTGCCCCCTCCATACTCCCCCCAGTCAGCGCCCACATAGCGTTAAAAGGACTGCCTTACACCGCGGCATAACGCGGTGTAAGGCAGTCCGTTAACGCTGCCATTAACCCTCTGTGTGACCAACTTTTTACTATTGATGCTGCCTAAGCAGCATCAATAGTAAAAACATATAATGTTAAAAATAATTTTAAAAAATAAATTAAAATCATCATATACTCGCCCTCCGATGGCCCCTGGATCCAACCCAGGCCTTACCCGCATGTCGCGCGCCGCCCCGGTCACAATAATGCATTGCGGCAATGACCGGAGATGATTATGTAACAAAAACAGAGAAATAGCGGGCACTGGACAAATTAGTAACACAGGGATCAACCACGTGCATATAACAAAGTACAAGACAAAAAAAGGAGAGAAAAAGATATGCTCACTAGTGGGATCAACCAACTGTAATATATTTTATTTAACACATAATCACAAAAGGGCCCCACGCGTATCGACGCTACTAGAGCGTCTTCATCAGGGGAAGGTACCCACCGCCTGGGTATTCTCTATGTATACTTTTTAGTGCACTAGTATTGAGGCAGGTTTTAGACATATTATATGGCATAGAAACATTGTTACTCATTCTGATATTCTGTCTATTCCTGCCTGTTTGAATGGATTACCAATATACACACGGGCTGGTGGTATATGGTTAAGGTCAGCTGGCAGCATAGGATGGTGACTATATTTTTTACCTGTGTGTAATTTGCTGTCTAGTTAATTTATTATATATTTTTGTATGTGTTTTGCC
This sequence comes from Ranitomeya variabilis, assembly GCF_051348905.1. NCBI lineage: Eukaryota > Metazoa > Chordata > Amphibia > Anura > Dendrobatidae > Ranitomeya > Ranitomeya variabilis. Next base: position 171,354,483 of record NC_135239.1, on the reverse strand, counting down.
TATATTATCTTTGTATATTGCCATATTGGTCCGTTTTCACACCTAAACTTGTCCTGGGGGACCTAGGTTGGTCCATTTTGATTTTTAAATGTTTTTAAAACTGTGTGTCCTTCTTGTTGCCCTTTTGTGATTATCTGTTACATAAAATATATTACAGTTGGTTGATCCCACTAGTGTGCATATCTTTTTCTCTCCTTCTTTTGTAATGACCGGAGATGATGTCACGTGTTATTACCGCTTGGGACCGGAGCGGCGCGCGAGGAGCGAGAAAGGCCTGGGATGGATCTGGGGGCCGTCGGAGGGTGAGTATATAATTTTTTTATTTTAATTATTTTTTTAACAGGGATATGGTGCCCACATTGCTATATACTGCGTGGGCTGTGTTATACACTACGTGGGCAGTGTTATATACTGCGTGGGCTGTGTTATATACTAAGTGGGCAGTGTTATATACTGCGTTGGCTGTGTTATATAGTACATCGGCTGTGTAATATAATACGTGGCTGTGCTATATACTACATGGGCTGTGTAATATACTACGTGGCTGTGTAATATACTGCGTGGCCTGTGCTATATACTGCGTGGGCTGTGTTATATACTGTGTCGCCTCTGCAATATACTGCATCGGCTGTGCTATATACTATGTAGGCTGTGCTATATACTACGTGGACTGTGCAATATACTACGTGGCTGTGCAATATACAACGTGGCTGTGCAATTTATTACGTGGCTGTGCAATTTATTACGTGGCTGTGCAAAATACTTCGTGGCTGTGCAATATACTTCGTGGCTGTGCAATATACTACTTGGCTGTGCTACGGACTACGTGGGCTGTGTTATATACTGCATGGGCTGTGTTATATACTACATTGCTGTGCTATATACTATGTTGGCTGTGCTATATACTGCGTGGGCTGTTTTATATACTACATGGCTGTGTTATATACTACGTGGGCTGTGCTATATACCAGGGGTGTCAAACTGCATTCCTCGAGGGCCGCAAACAGGTCATGTTTTCAGGATTTCCTTGTATTGCACAGGTGATAATTTAACCACCTGCACAGATAATGATTCCTGCACCTTGTGCAATGCTAAGGAAATCTTGAAAACACGCATGGTTTGAGACCCTCGAGGAATGCAGTTTGACACCCCTGCTATATACTATGTGGACTGTGCAATATACTACGTGGGCTGTGCTATATACTACATGGACTGTGCAATATACTACGTGGCTGTGCAATATACTACGTGGCTGTGCTATATACTACTTGGCTGTGCTATATACTATGTGGGACTACGTGGCTGTGTTATATGCTGCATGGGCTGTGTTATATACTATGTCGCTGTGCTATATACTACATGGGCTGTGTAATAAACTGCGTGGGCTGTGCATATACTACGTGGATTTGCACTATACTATGTGGCTGTGCTATATACTATGTGGCTGTGCAATATACTACGTGGGCTGTGCAATATACTACATGGCTGTGCAATATACTACGTGGCTGTGCAATATACTACATGGCTGTGCAATATGTGCAATATACTATGTGGGCTGTGCAATATACTACGTGGCTGTGCAATATACTACGTGGCTGTGCAATATACTACATGGGCTGTGTTATATACTATGTGGGCTGTGTTATATACTACGTGGCTGTGTTATACACTATGTGGGCTGTGTTATACACTACATGGGCTGTGTTATATACTGCGTGGACTGTTATATACTACGTGGGCTGTGTAATATACTACGTGGCTGTGTAATATACTACATGGGCTGGGCAATATAATATGTGGCTGTGCTATATACTACGTGGCTGTGCTATATACTACGTGGGCTGTGCAATATACTATGTGGCTGTGCAATATATTATGTGGGCTATGCAATGTATTACGTGGCTGTGCAATATACTACATAAGTTGTGTTATATACTACGTGGCTGTGTTATACACTACGTGGGCTGTGTTATGTACTATGTGAGCTGTGTTATATACTACGTGGCTATGCTATATACTATGTGGGCTGTGTAATATACTACGTGGCTGTGTTATATACTATGTGGGCTGTGCTATATACTACGTGGGCTGTGCTATATACTACATGGACTGTGCAATATACTATGTGGCTGTGCAATATACTATGTGGCTGTGCAATATACTACGTGGCTGTGCTATATACTACTTGGCTGTGCTATATACTATGTGGGACTACGTGGCTGTGTTACATACTGCATGGGCTGTGTTATATACTGCGTGGACTGTTATATACTACGTGGGCTGTGTAATATACTATGTGGCTGTGTAATATACTACGTGGGCTGGGCAATATAATATGTGGCTGTGCTATATACTACATGGCTGTGCTATATACTACGTGGGCTGTGCAATATACTATGTGGCTGTGCAATATATTATGTGGGCTATGCAATGTACTACGTGGCTGTGCAATATACTACGTAAGTTGTGTTATATACTACGTGGCTGTGTTATACACTACGTGGGCTGTGTTATGTACTATGTGAGCTGTGTTATATACTACGTGGCTATGCTATATACTATGTGGGCTGTGTAATATACTACGTGGCTGTGTTATATACTATGTGGGCTGTGCTATATACTACGTGGGCTGTGCTATATACTACATGGACTGTGCAATATACTATGTGGCTGTGCAATATACTATGTGGCTGTGCAATATACTACGTGGCTGTGCTATATACTACTTGGCTGTGCTATATACTATGTGGGACTACGTGGCTGTGTTACATACTGCATGGGCTGTGTTATATACTACGTCGCTGTGCTATATACTATGTGGGCTGTGTAATAAACTGTGTGGGCTGTGCAATATACTACGTGGATATGCAATATACTAAGTCACTGTGCTATATACTACGTGGCTGTGCAATATACTACGTGGGCTGTGCAATATACTACGTGGCTGGGCAATATACTACATTGGCTGTGTTATATACTATGTGGGCTGTGCAATATACTACGTGGCTGTGCAATATACTACGTGGCTGTGCAATATACTATATGGGCTGTTTTATATACTATGTGGGCTGTGTTATATACTACGTGACTGTTATACACTATGTGGGCTGTGTTATACACTATGTGGGCTGTGTTATACACTACATGGGCTGTGTTATATACTGCGTGGGCTGTTATATACTACGTGGGCTGTGTAATATACTACGTGGCTGTGCTATATACTACGTGGCTGTGCTATATACGACGTGGGCTGTGCAATATACTACGTGGCTGTGCAATATACTATGTGGGCTATGCAATATACTACGTGGCTGTGCAATATACTACGTAAGCTGTGTTATATACTACATGGCTGTGTTATACACTACGTGGGCTGTGTTATGTACTACGTGAGCTGTGTTATATACTACGTGGCTGTGTTATATGCTATGTGGGCTGCTATATACTATGTGGCTGTGCTATATACTACGTGGCTGTGCTATATACTATGTGACCGGCCTCAAACAATCAGCGACAGGCGCACTCCGGCCGTGAATTGGCATGGGATTTGAACCACGCTTCGCTAATTGGTTGCGCCCGGCCAGCCGAATTCTGTGTATTCATTGAATTATTCTAAAATCTTCATAAATAAACTACATACATATTCTAGAATACCCGATGCATTAGAATCGGGCCACCATCTAGTGCTAGCATATTGTACCATCACACAGAAACATTTTAATTGTATTTACATGCGCTGAGTTCAGGCAATTACATGAGCGTGATCAACAATATGGAAGTCATTCAATGCTTTGTTTCCCGGCCTCTTTACACTGGCTGATGAAGAATTATGGGCATAGAACGATCACTAGTAGATGAATCTATCCGCGTACAGTATCATGTTATCAGCAGCAAACCTGCAGTTTTCACTGGGCGATGTTCTGCTGAGAACAATGATTTCTGTTCTGGCATAAACATTTCAATCACTCCGCATAATCCTCCATATAGTATAATACACTACCCATAATCCACAATATAGTATAATGTATCCTATTACCCTCCATATAGATTAATACACCCAATAGTCTTCCATATAGTATAATGAACACCATAGTCCTTAATATAGCATAATGCATCTCACAGTCCTCCATATTGTATAATGCAACCCCTATGGTATAATGCAGTCCATAGTCCTTAATTTAGTATAATAGATTTCCAATAGTCCTCACTAGAGTATAATACAGGACCTATTTAGTACACATAGTATAATGCACTCCCCATAGTACTTGATAGAGTATAATGCAGCCCCCACATAGTATAATGCAGCCCCCATAGAGTATAATGCAATCCCCATAGAGTATAATGCAGCCCCCCACAGAGTGTAATGCAGCCCTTAATAGATTATAATTCAGCCCCCACAGAGTATAATGCAGCCCCCACAGCGTATAATGAAGCCCCATAGAGTATAATGCAGCCCCTTAGAGTATAATGCAGCCCCAGAGAGTAGAGTATGATTCAGCCCAAGAGTCACTTTGTGACCTGGCTGCAAACTGTACTATATCCCTATCTGCTTTATGATGTATGGGTCCCCTAATGGACAGACCTGCCACATTCCCCGGAATGGCCATAGGCATATCCTGTAGAAGAACCAAACATACAATACCAGCCATAGGGATAAAATATAACATAACTTTATCACATCACATATAAATACATAAAACTCAGCAGCATTGTCACAGCCCCTGTTGTTACGACATCTTCTTCATCCCTGCCTCCCCCCTTCATTTTCATAGCGTATAATATCAGCCTCATAGAAAAGAATGCAGCCCGACAGTGTATAATGTAGCCCCACAACATATTATGCAAACCTATAGAGTATAATGCAGCCCAAATAATATAACACAGTCCCCATAGAGTATAATTCAGCCCCATAGAGTATAATGCAGCTCCCATATAGTTACACCATATAATGTACTTCCCATTGTCCTTGATAGGGTATAATGCAGCCCCATCGAGTATAATGCACCCCCTATAGATTATAATGCAGCCTCCATAGATTGTAACGTAGCCCCCATAGAGTATAATGCAGCCACCATAGAGTAATTCAGCCTCCATAGAGTGTAACGCAGCCCCCATAGAGTATAATGCAGCCCCCATAGAGTATAATGCAGCCTCCATAGAGTATAATGCAGCCTCCATAAAGTGGAACGCAGCCCCCATAGTGTAATGCAGACCCCATAGAATGTAATGCAGCCCCATAGAGTGTAACGCAGCCCCCATAGAGTATAATGCAGCCCCCATAGAGCATAATGCAGCCTCCATAAAATGTAATGCAGCCCCCATACAGTGTAATACAGACCCCATAGAATGTAATGCAGCTCCCATAGAATGTAACGCAGCCCCCATAGTGTATAATGCAGTCCCATAGAGTATAATACAGACTTTTATACTATAATGCACACTCTATATTCCACTAGTATTATGCCCACCATTTACTCACTGATTTATGACTATATTAATGCAATGCTCACCTCTCCCCATTCTCCCACTGCTCCGGTCTCTGCAGCGCATCTACTCAGCAGCTCCACTGCTCGGCACAGCGTGGTGTGCGATGAAGTGACATCATCATGCCCACCGTGTCAGAAGCAGAGGGGGAATGATAGGAGAGGGAGCGTCACCTTATATAATGCATATAAATAACAGGCTCGTTAGCAAACCACAGGGCATTATAAACAGCAGTCAGTCTGCAATTATGGAGGATAGCAAGGCATCGAATCTAAGACCATGTGAGATTATGGTGCCTAATTATATATAGACCATAGTACAGACCAATATAGGAAAAGGATAAAGTAGGCTGCTATAATAGGGGAGAACGTAAAACTATGGTGCCTTATACCTGAAAAAGGAGGAACAGAGTCAGTCCCCAGCACCGCAGCAGAGGGGATCACAATAGGTAGTGTGATGGTACAACTAGTAGTTCTCCTTTCTGCTATGTTAAGTGTTAAAGCTTTTTAAAAATGTTAACAGGACGAGCTGTGGTCAGCAGCCTTAATATAACGGAACAATACATAGAACAAACATTTCTATATTCTGCATTTTACCCAGCTGTCAATGTGAAATACATTGTATTGATATGGCAGCTTTGTGGTGCCACCTAGTGGAAGGCTTAGAGCTAGCAGTCTGCAGAAACGTGGCCTCATGGAGCAGTAAATATCTTGGTAGCGTGGAGGAAATTAATCATGAATTCCATTTTTTTTGCGCAGCAGAAAGGCAACACTTGTAATTCATAGTGTGAAAGATTCTTTTCTTATGTAAATGTTAGTATACAGTAGAAAACATGTATATCTCTAAGCATCCAAGCTCTACAAAGTTTAAAATAATATATAAACTGGAGTCTTAGATTAATGGTTTCAATTTCATTAAATTTTAAGTGCCAGAATAAATAGGTATATACCCATAAACGTTGGGTAATGATGATAACATGCAGCCTTCATGTGAAGAACATTTAACCCCATAATACAAATATGAAGATAGAGGTGTCTAAGATGTTCTTAAAGGGGTTGTTGGGGCTTTTAGGACAAAAGTCTGAAGTCGCCCTATGTGACTGCAGACTACTGAACTGTTACGATTCCTCGATATTCTGAATGAGAGAGAGTGGTCACAAATGATCACAAATATGAAAATCACATAGATGTGGTCACGTGACCGTCCGCTCGCAACAGGAATATCCAGGTATCGTGACAGAGTGGGCATCCACTAGCTGTCACGATTCGGCTGTCTGCGGTCACATAGTGTGACTACATACTTTTGTCCGAAGCCCCGACAACCCCTCCAAAGAGAACCTGTGGATATTTCTCCCAGAATATTATTGCAATTACACATGTTTTGTTATACACATGTTTATTTCCTTCGTGTATATTGGGACAACATAAAAAAAGAGCAATAAGGGCAAATTGGACATAATTTTACACTAAACCTTAAAAATGGGCCAGACAAAATAGTTGGCACCCTCAACTTGATATTTGGATGCACACGCTTTGTAATAAATAACTGAATCACTCGCTTCCTATAACCATCAACAAGCTACTTACACCTCTAAACTGGAATTTTGGACCACTCATCTGTTGCAAAATGCTCCAAGTCTCTCATATTTGAAAGGTGCCTTCTCCCAACAGCAGTGCCAGAGGCAGCAAAATAACCCCGAAACATCTTTGAACTTCCACCATATTTGACTGTAGGTACTGTGTTCTTTTCTTTGCAAACCTCATTCCGTTTTTGGTAGACAGTAGAAAGATGTGCTTTATCAAAAAGCTTATCTTAGCCTCATCTGTCAACAAGATGCTTTCTAAGAAGGATTTTGGCTTACGTACATACATTTTGGTAAACTGCAGTCTAGCTTTTTGATGTCTGTGTCAGCAGTGTGGGTCATCCTGGGTCTCATGCCATAGCGTTTCATTTTATTCAAATGTCAATGGATAGTTTGCACAGACACTGATGCACCCTGAGCCTGCAAGACAGCTTTAATTTCTGTTGAATTTGATTGGGGCTGCTTATCCAGCATCTGAACAGTGTTGCAAACTTTCAAAAATCTTTCTCTGCCATCCATGTCCAGGGAGATTAGCTACAGTCCCAAGGGTTGTAAACTTCTTGATTACACTGCACATCGTAGACAAAGGAACATTAAGATCGCTGGAGATGGACCTGGAACCTTGAAATTGTTGACATCTTTCAACAATTTTGGTTTTCAAGTGCTCAGACAGTTCTCTTCTTCTCTTTTTGTTCTCCATTTTTAGTGTGGCACACATAAACACACAATGCAAAGATTCAGTCAACTTTTCCCCCTTTTATCTGGTTTCAGGTGTGATATTCATAGTGCCCACTCCTTTTACTTGCCAGAGGTGAGTTTGAACAAACACAACATGCTTGAAATAAAGTTATTTATTCACATTTTTGGACAAGTGCCAACAATTTTGGTAGGGTGATTTTTGGGGAGTTAAATGTGAAATTATGTCCAATTTGCTTTTTTCTATGTTTTTGTTCTGGGAGAAATACTTAATTTTTGGGAACAATTTCAAGGGTGCCAACACTTTCGGCCATGACTGTATATTGTCCCCCCTTCTGGTATAATGTCCCCATCCTGATATAATGTCTCCTTTAAGTTACAATGTCCCCATTCTGGTATAATATCCCCCATTATGCTGTATTGTTCTCTATTTTGTTATATTGTTACCTATTCTGATATAATGTCCCACTTTTATTTTATTTTTTATTATTTAATGTCCCCATTCTGATTTAATGTCCCCATTCTGGTATAATGTCCCTCACTCTGGAATAATGTCCCCCATGCTGGTATTATGTCCACCATATTGGTGTAATATGCACATCCTGATATAATGTCTGCTATCTTGTTATAATGTCCGCCATCCAGATATAAAGTCCGCCTTACTGGTATAATGTCCACATCTTGGTATAATGTCCCTGATGTTGGCATAATGTATGCTATGTTGGAATAATATCTACATCCTAGTATAATGTCCTCATCCTGGTATAATTTCTCCCATCCTGGTATAATGTCCACATCCTGGTTTAATGGAATAATGTCCCAGATTTTGGAATAATGCTTGCTATGTTGGAATAATGTCTACATCTTGGTATAATGTCCTCATCTTGGTATAATGTCTGCCATCTTGGCATAATGTATGCCATCCTGATATAATGTCCACATTTTAAAAAGAAGCAAATGATTCTTTTCACCTTGCTTCGCTTCTACACCATACAGCATGTTCTTCAGAGAATGCATATCCAGGTGAACTTTGCATTGGTGGGCCCCCTCCCACATGGGCTCAGTTTCAGTCGCACCCTCTGCGACCTCGATTGTTGCGCTCTTGCTCTTGTGTATATGGAGCACCCCCATGGGGCCGTGGGGTACTCGGTACCAGATCCTTCGGTTCATAGGGGGATGTCACGGTGGCTGACCCGGTCCGTGGCCCTGGGACGTCCATGTAAAAGGGGAAAGGTCTTTAAAGGGAATGTTCGTGACGCTGCTTTAAGGGGTCTGCTGGGGTGATGTTATTGCAGCTAGATGGTATACCTTCCCACAGGTGAAGTATGTCCCCAGGGCTTCCCGGTGTGTAGATGGTGGATGGTGAGAGGCATAGTGAAGAACGAGGACACAAGGTTGCAGTCTCTTTACCTTTACTGAAGACTTCAGCATCCACAGTCCAGAGCACCAAATCACAGGGCAGACAGATTCCGGCCGGTTTGGAGGCAAGTCCAGAGTTCCCTTGTCCAGGTGGAAATCAGTAGCCTTCCTCTAGCTCCGTGGTGTTGTAGTCCCTTACTGCTAAGCTTCTCATAAGGTCCTCACAGATGTTGTAGATGTTGTCTCTCTCTCTCTCTGTCCCCCGGTTAGGATAGGACAAACCCGTATGACCGGTGGCTTGAGGCGGTTTATAGGGACTCTATCATGCCTCAGCCTCTAAGGGGTGCCACCTTGCCTCCTGGGTGTAGGGGCGGACAGGTAATGTGAAATTAGCTGTCCTGCCGGTCTCTGGAGCAAGGCATAAAGGGTCGTTACTCCCTCGGTGTTCCGGCTACCGGGATCCTGCGCCTCAGAAGGAGGCAGCCTGTGTAGGGCTGATCCCCTCCTGGTGTCCACTCCTTTGCTATGACTTCTCTCACCCTCTCTGCAATACAGTTCTCGTTCAGTTTTCTCTTTCTAGAAGCTGCAGCTCTCAGCATGCACAGCTCTGTGTCCTCCTGTCTCGATCTCTGACTGGATCCCACCCCTGTCAGGGACCAACTACATGAGCGAAGCGAAGCCAGCAACTAACTAACTTTCCCTACAGGTCACCAGTTTTACCAAAGTATGGGGAGTGACCTAATAAATAGGAGCAGAGCTCCCCCTGGTGGCCTGTAGTGTGAAATGTGTTGCATGTTTGTGATACCTGGATGCAGTTGTCCTTCTTTGCCTCCAAACGTAACATCACTCTCCCCTAGAGGAAAATTACAATACTGCAATGACCAGGACCCTGGGGCACTGCATATACAAACACCAGGGATTTCAATGAATAAAATACAAGTTTTACCGAAACTTTTCCCACAAAAATATTTAGCAATCTGCTCAGCGTCTTCTGCTCTATAACATCCTACCCACAGGTCACTTTCACATACAGTTTTCAACATGACAGGTTCCTTTAAAATATATTTGCAAATTTCTCATACCTTACACCCTAATTTTCTCCATTTCGACTGTTTGTAATTATTTGACAGGTCCATGTTCTGAAATTATGTTCCTGAACTACAAAGTCCTGACTGCAGACATCACACAATCAATCACAGAGCAGATCAGCCTCATAGAGGATATGTGATTGATTTGATGATGATGATAGTGTTCATGTAATCTATAAGAAACCTATGTCAGGGGTTTAATTAGGGAACTGGGTGACATTTGTCCTGGAATGCACATAGGGTACCTGTAACACCCCAGGTAACCGGTTATTACAGTGATGTTGCCTTCCTTTCGGGGAGGGTAATATCATGCCAGGAGGCAAGGGGAGTTTCCTTTACCAGGTAAGACACCCACACACAACACATTCCAAATCCAGGCCAGAAGGGGGAGCTCTGAACCCGGACTCGGGAGCTTCCCTCAGATAGAGATATCCTGGTCTGGAGGAGGAGTTAGGCAGTTAGTGAGAGACACTGAGGAGTGAAGAGCAGACGGCGGAGCCGTGCAGCCGGGCTTTGAGCTGCAGCTCTGGGAGAGGAGAACCCAAGGGGTTGAGAGTGATGGAGCCAAAGAGGGAAGGAGCGCAGTGGAGGAAAAGGGGCTCAGAGGGGAACTGTGACTGGGCACCCTCAGAGCCAGAGTCCAGAAGCCGGGCACCGGGAGCCCAAGGTCGTGTCGCCCTCCAGGACGCATGACAGAACTGTAGAGCATTAGACTGTACGTTACTTGCCCACACCAAGTCTGAGGTGAAGTAGTATCTTAAGAACCTGGGTCGTGATAGAGACCCTGTAAAACATCTCACACTGCCCACCGTGCAGGCACCTGTCCCAGGACAGGAGAGGAAAGGAGTACCTTGCCAGCAAGCTTCAGGCAGCAGGGACTTCGCACATCAGCGCAAGTAGGAAAGGCTTACAGACCTCACCTGGAAAAGGGGATATACCTATTGCCTCCAAGCCGGCCGGACCACAGCTACACCTGTACCTGGTACCCTGGACTGAGGTTGACCACTACCATCAGTAAACCAAGTAAAGACTTTACAACACTATGTCCTCCACTAATTTATCAGCAAACTACTATCCCTGCCATACATCTTGGGAACCCTGGGGACCCCGCTTCACCTGTGGGAAACGTCACCATCTTGCTGCAACAACATTACCCCAGAGGACCCCTTTTAGCAGCATCGGTCCCTACTGACCGAACACCACAGGTGGCGTCAGGAACAAACTCTTTATTACCAAATTCCCTTTAAAGACTTATCCCTTTTATTGAGTGGCCAGGGCCATGGACCGGGTTGCGGCCACCGTGACAAGAGCGACCAGACCCTGTACCGAGTTTCCTCATTGCCCTGGTGGGCGACTCAACTTATCAACCATTTGGTAGATTTTTCAGGGGGCTGGAAACTTTTGGCCTGGGTAAAAGACCAGCTATTCCGAAGTGTGGAGCAGGAGTAGAGGGCACAGGAGAGCAGGATGAATAAGTGAAGCTGGGGAAATATGTTGGTTCTTTCTCTTTAGCTTCACAGTGACAATGACGGTAGTAAAGGAAATATATGTGCACACTATGCTTTATATCATTCTTGTTAAATGAACAAGGCAGAAGCTCACCTGTGACATGAGCTCAAAGAATATAAAAGTAAGAAATATATATCGTAACTATAGAAAGAATTGCAGAAAAAATGGACAAAAATAAAAACATATTTCATGTGAGCACCTCACATTCCTTCATCAGACCCCCGAATAAGGAATTTGCTTTGTTCTCTTGATGTAATGTGTTTAGTATCTCACTTCATCTGCTCCATGGACACAATTATACGGGGAAATCAATGAAATAAAAACGATTCCCTTTCTTGTGAAGCAGACAATCCTCCGTGTATCTCAAGGGCTTTCAGGCTTCTGCAATAATAGTGGTTTATAACCCTTCAGAAAATGGAGAGGTCTGTTCCTTAGTGTATTCTGAAACCATTTATAGGGGTATTTGTGAAATCATTTGACTTCAAAACTTTATTGCCAAATTGACCAATTTCAGGTTGGTAAAAATTAACAAAGAGGGCAGAACATGATTAGGGTCTGACATTAACATCCTGTGCACACCATTCATGGTCTACCTTCACTTTCCTCCCTGGTGGTTTATTGAATACTTAGGGCATGTGCATCTGCAGCGCCCCAGAGTCCTGGTCGTGGCAGTACTGATGCTCCGCCGCTAAGGGGGGCTATGGTACGTCTGATGGCACTGAAGGAGTTCTTCTGACCAGGTATCACAGTCACCAATACACTTCACAGTCTGGCCTCCAGGGGGAGCTAAGGGTTCTATGTATTAGACCACTCCTCACAATCTGGTAAAACTGGGGGTTAGGCAGAAAGTTAGACAGAAGCTGACTGGGAATCGAACAGGCAACACCCTGTGGCAGAGGGTGTTGCGGGGAGAGACTCAGGGGGGTCCCTGTCAGGGGTGGGATCCTGACAGAGGCCTAGCGAACAGAGAGAACGTTACGGGACCGCGACTGCACGAGATAGCGGCGGTACCCCAAGAAAGGACAAGAAGCGAGGTTCATTGTGCTGAGTGAGAAACGAGATCAACGCAACAAGGAGAAATACCAGTAGGAGTCGTGCTGTAAGACGAGGCAACATCCTACTGAGGCACGTAGCCTGTGGCCGGAACGCCGAGGAAGTACTAGGCTCCAAGCAATACTTCAAACCTACGGCAGGACAGTCAGCTATAGGTGGGCTGTCTCACACAAATCACCTACGAAGACACAGGGGGCAACAATAGGAGAGGGGCAACGCTAGGGTCCCGGAAGAACTTCGAGCCTACCCGTCATACGGGTGCGTCCTAGCCATATCATCTGGGGGACGAAGCAGAACATCTTAATCGAGTTGTGAGGGAACTTCAGAAACAGACACAACAGTTCTGGGGACTATCCCGTAAGCACAGCAGGGGAGGACCACAACACACAAGCGCTAGAAGGTAGGCACAGATTTCCACCTGCAAAGGGAACTCTGGAGGTGCCATCGGACCGGCCGGACTTGCGCAGCCCGGTTAACCATATTCCGGATTGAGAATCCTGAGGCCTTCAGTAAAGAGGTAAAGAGGTGTTTTTTGTTCCTGTCTTATCATTGTTGAAAGAACTACTGGATCATGAACACTGCATGATTACAAACTTCTTGTAAATAGTTTGCACCTTCTTAAAGGTGCCCTCTACTGGTTTTATAAAAGAAAGGACTCTTTGCGAAGAAACTGTTCCTGGAAGCAGTACCGGAGTCCTTGCTGCGTACGGACTTGCAGCTTGAGAAGTTGCACTACCTCATAGAGACTTGGTTCCTTCTTAAAGGGAACGTTCATCCATAGCACTTAAAGTATAATGATGCCTTAAGAGAAATAGTGATAATGCTTACATGTAAAGTTATATGTAGTCAGATAGTTGATAGTAAGAAATGTTTAATGATGTGTCAGAGAATGAGGACAGGAAGTGAACCCAGATGGGGTTAATCGGTGAGTCCTCCTAGGAGCCATACAGAGATGGCTCGGTGATCTTGAATTGAGAGATGGAAGATAAGTTCTATACTGTGTATAGTAGCAGAAAGGCAGTAGGCCCGGGCTGAAAGGGGCGGTCCTGCAACAGAATGAGAGGCGGTAGGCCTGGGCAAGTAGACAGGCGGTCCTGCAGATGTAAAAAAAAAGGAAAATGAAGAAAAAGTTGATTAGCCTTATAATGTTTTATAAGAAGGTCTTTAGTGGATTCAGCGTGTACATCCTTAAAGGCAATGTTAAATTATTGTTCAGAAATTGCACTAAGTAGAATACCCGGTTGGGTAAGAGAAGTTATTTATAGTATGTTATTTAAAGTATTTAACCAGGTTTGTAACGTTCAAGTGTCCTCACCTCCCATAAAGGGAAGCCCTGTTCAAACTTGCTTATTGTTATTGCATTTCAAAATTGTATGTCTTTTTGCTGACATGTATTGTTGTTTTCTTCCCAGTCCAGGAGTACTGGATTTAACCGGGGGGGAGTGCAGCGCCCCAGAGTCCTGGTCATTGCAGTACTGATGCTCCGCCGCTAAGGGGGCTATGGTACGTCTGATGGCACTGAAGGAGTTCTTCTGACCAGGTATCACAGTCACCAATACACTTCACAGTCTGGCCTCCAGGGGGAGCTAAGGGTTCTATGTATTAGGCCACTCCTCACAATCTGGTAAAACTGGGGGTTAGGCAGAAAGTTAGACAGAAGCTGACTGGGAATCGAACAGGCAACACCCTGTGGCAGAGGGTGTTGCGGGGAGAGACTCAGGGGGGTCCCTGTCAGGGGTGGGATCCTGACAGAGGCCTAGCGAACAGAGAGAACGTTACGGGACCGCGCCTGCACGAGATAGCGGCGGTACCCCAAGAAAGGACAAGAAGCGAGGTTCATTGTGCTGAGTGAGAAACGAGATCAACGCAACAAGGGGAAATACCAGTAGGAGTCGTGCTGTAAGACGAGGCAACATCCTACTGAGGCACGTAGCCTGTGGCCGGAACGCCGAGGAAGTACTAGGCTCCAAGCAATACTTCAAACCTACGGCAGGACAGTCAGCTATAGGCGGGCTGTCTCACACAAATCACCTACGAAGACACAGGGGGCAACAATAGGAGAGGGGCGACGCTAGGGTCCCAGAAGAACTCCGAGCCTACCCGTCATACGGGTGCGTCCTAGCCATATCATCTGGGGGACGAAGCAGAACATCTTAATCGAGTTGTGAGGGAACTTCAGAAACAGACACAACAGTTCTGGGGACTATCCCGTAAGCACAGCAGGGGAGGACCACAACACACAAGCGCTAGAAGGTAGGCACAGATTTCCACCTGCAAAGGGAACTCTGGAGGTGCCATCGGACCGGCCGGACTTGCGCAGCCCGGTTAACCGTATTCCGGATTGAGGATCCTGAGGCCTTCAGTAAAGAGGTAAAGAGACTGCAACCTGGTGTCCTCGTTATTTACTGCGACCGACCTGCACCGCACCACCACAACATCATCACCATTCCCTCCACCTTTATTGTACGCCCCTCAGCAGGGTCACGGACCGGGTCTAATCACCGTGACAACCCCAGAACAGAGACTCAGAGGCCCAGTACCGGGTACCCCTCGGCCCTGCGACAGTGGGGGCACTACACATCCAACGTCGTTTACAGGCAAAATCCGCCTAAAAAGTTCTACAAATGCCACTTTATTTTTTACTTTATCAGGGTTCAGAATCCCTGAAGAGATTAAAAGAAGTGACGTGCTCATTATTCAGGCAGCTTAGTATGGGATATGGCCTGCTCCCTAGACTAGACCTCACAGTATAGAGAGAAAGACTCTGCCGGTGGAGGAAACCACAAGAACAACGACAAGACCACCATCGAAGACTCTTCAGCAAAATGACCACCATTTTCAAGAAGGGTCTTCGCCTGGGAAAACTTGGTGCCTGCATGACTCCGTATGCACATAGCCATAGCCTAGGGTCTCATGGAGTATTTTTACATATAGGTAACGCTCCATGGCAGAAAAGTATGCTCATTATTTTTCTTGCTGAATGAAAGAAACTAATTACAGTTACCATAGTTGAAGCTTCCTCCCCCAGGTGGCACTTATGAGATAGTTTCTTTCATTTTATGAGAGAGCTAATTTATATATTTAATAATGTAGGTAGCATTGCTAATCAGACTCTGTAGACTGTTGGTCTGTGTAATAGAGGGCCAGCAGTTCCCTGCAGTTGCCTCAAGGATGTCAAACTTAACCAGCCAGACTTTGCTTTACACTGATGAGGACCAAGCATGCCAAAACAAGAGATCTGTAAATTAGTTTCTGGCTTGGCTTTTATCCTTGGTAAAGTTTCAGGGCTCATTAATGGTTCAATCATTGCTGTATTGAGTAATTAGCTCTCCTAGGAGGCACGTGCCACTGGCCAAGGGAGGAACATTCTTTCAGAGAAAAATCTTTTACTATGATGAACAAAAATAGCTAACAAGGCCACATTTTTCCAGATGATGACAGTGTGCTGGCGCTCGGCTGAAACATTTGCTGGTAAATTTAAGGCTATCTCTGGTCCGGTGGAGACAAATAGATATTCTCCAAATACTAAATTATACCAGGTGAATAAACCTCTAAATATGATAGTTGTGACGACAGTAACACAGCATATTCTTATACCTTATCTTCTGTAAAAGAGGTCTGGATACACATGATGAGAGCATTATACTGCCTCTGTACAAATCTCTGGTTAGACCGCACATGAAGTACTGTGTACAGTTTTGGGCATCGTTGCTCAGGAAGGATATAATGGAACTAGAGCGAGTACATAGGAGGGCAACAAAACTAATAAAGGGGATGGGGAACTACAATACCCAGAGAGATTAGCAAAATTAGGATTATTTAGTCTACAAAAAAGATTACTGAGGGGCGATCTAATAACCATGTATATAAGGGGACAATACAAATATCTCTCCGAGTATCTGTTTATACCAAGGAAGGTGCCGGTCACAAGGGGGCATTCTCTGCGTCTGGAGGAGAGAAGGTTTTTCTACCAACATAGAAGAGGATTCTTTACTATTAGGGAAGTGAGAATCTGGAATTCCTTGCCTGAGGAGGTGGTGATGGCGCACTCAGTCGAGGGGTTCAAGAGAGGCCTGGATGTCTTCCTGGAGCGTAACAATATTGTATCTTACAGTTATTAGGTTCTTTAGAAGGACGTAGATCTGGGGATTTATTCTGATGGAATATAGGCTGAACTGGATGGACAAATGTCTTTTTTCGGCCTTGCTAACTATGTTACTATGTTCTGTCGTTTCAGCTCATCTCGACTGCACTTATAACTCCTCAGCTCTATTGTCCTGTTCATGGGATACAGACAGCAATTTTACAACAAGCCCATGCTATATATCTGCTAATGGCATTGTTGAAAACAGGTGAGATCATCTATGTAATAGTGGTGGAGTTCAGTTCGAGCCTTGGTTGCCTACGGTTGCACGTGCTGCTCCAGTGTTGCGCACCCTCTGCTTCACACCAGCACTTGTTGACGGGGTTGCAGCGGTGGCATCCTGTATGCAGCCAATTACTGGGCCCAGTGGTCATGGTGAGATGGACAGCATAAGACTGCGGAGGCAAGTGATTGGCTGCACACAGGATGTCACTGCTGTAGCCCTGCCAACAAACATTGGCGGAAAACAGAGAAAGTGAGGCACCGGAGCAACAGGGGAAACCGGAAGTATCTACTCCTTCTTTTGTTATGTTAAAGGGAAAGCAACTTTGAACACATTTTTTAAAATAAAATCTTAAAATTGATTTAATATATTAACTATTAATTCATATTTATTGTCCGCTCCAGCAGGTGATGGGCTCCACAAATTAAAGTTGTCTATTGCTAGACACAAGTTGTCTATTGCTGAAACTTGGAAGCCCAATAGGCTACGTTTACAAGACCGACTTAGAGTTTTCTTAATTGGAAAATGAAAGCCTTCCATTTGTCATCCATTTTTAAAACAAGAATCTGTTAAAATAAACAAAAATGGGTGAACAGTTCCAATTGTATACATCCTCGTACCGTCTGACTTAAATTTTTGCAAATCTTTTTAAACTTTTTTATATATATACTTAAAAACCGTGTTTGGGGCTTATTCATGAAAGGGAATATGGCCTTCCAGGAAACATGTGGCTTAGCTGGAAAGAACACACATTGAAGAAAAGAACTTTTGAGAGGTTTGACTGAGCTGGGAGGCCTATATTCATTAAGGGTATAAAATAAAAGACCCTGGAGATTGTTGGAAAGCAGTCTGTGTATTTCTTCTATTCTCCTAAGCCGTAAACTGAATCCCAGAAACTTTTAAATAGGAGTTAGTTTTGCTCTATCAATGTGTTAGATCTGGACATGCGTTTCCAAAAAGATGTAGTTTAGGTGGAGCTCAGGAGGTAGAATAGAAGGTGGTGGGTGAAGAGTTAACTTCACCTCTGGGACCAGAGACGGCATCGGAAGAGAAGTCGCTTAGGGAAGAGGCAGGTAACAACTGATTGAAGAAATTACAAGGTATCGATATTCACCAAATTATGAGTTACCTTTATTGGAAGTCCATGGTACACATCACAAACCATTTCTCGACTCCAGACAGGAGGTAAAAGACACCTGATGAAGGCTCCTTTTTGGAGCCGAAAACTGAGTTGTGATCTGTGTACTATGCATCTCCAATACAAGGTAACTCATAATTCGTTGAGTATTGTACCTTTTACCAGGTAGCGCACCAACACCTTGACGTTTCTTACAGGATGTGGTTCTGGGCACATTGGGATAAGAACGTCTTTTGGTGACCTGACCACCTCTCGCTCTTTTGTTTTGTGGATTCACTTGTAGCAAAATTTTGGTGCAGAAAAATTGGTCTAAAATTTAGCCAATAATAATTAGGTATTGTAAAGTTAGACAATAGTGTCTCAAGAAGCCCCAAAATGATAATGAAGCATGAGCCATAGTGATAGAATTAGCTTATCTTCAGATTGTGAAGTATATGTTTATCCTGTCTGTGCAGGATTAATAAATCTGACCCATTTTGTAACATTTTGGCAAAATAGAATAGTTCAATTGAAATTGATGGACCAAACCAAGCCATAGCCGTGTCTCCTGGCAATCCTTGAGATCAACTACAGCAAGGCAACATGATAATGGTGAACTTTATGCAGTCTTTGTCAATGTTTCTTACCCCATTACGGTAGGACGGTAGTAAATAAAATAATTTATTTGCTAGTTATATCAATTTTTATTCTACGGGCTAATGTAGTAATCTGATAATGTGAATAGACGCGATTGTCTGGCCTTGGAAGTATTACTTAGCTTTGTGTGCAAAACACGGTAATGGTCCTTCTCCAGATGTCATAGTGCTGCACTTACGTGTAAATGTGTGTGGGTGTCCTTTACTCTCTAAATGTAATAATAACTGCTGACAGTAATAATGCCACACAATATTCACCGCAACAATGTTAGAACCACTCAACTGTGAAGTCTTTATAGCCACATTGTGCTGTGGCGGTCAACATGTGCTAAATACTGCCATTTTTATATAGACTCAGTGTTATATTTCTTTAATTTTGAATATTTAATATGTATAACACAAAAAATGGAATAAAAAGTTTTAGATCTTTGACCTTTGAGGAGTATAAGATGGTTAATTGACTGGAAGGGAAAGACTTGTATTCCAGTGATGTGTCACTTACTGGGCTATGTTTTGCTGTTTCAATAATATCAGTATTTATCAGCAGGAGATTATCACTACAGGGACTAGGTGTCTGGTGCCTCCTAGTCCAGCCCTGCCCCACCACCGATTGGCAGGTTTCTGTCAGTATACAGTGTACACAGAAAACTGCTAATCAGTGGTGGGGCAGTGTTATACACAGCTCAGCATTCATAGCCCTGCTAGACCTGCAGCAGAGAAAACTGTGATTCTACAACCAGGGCTGCCACTAGAAATTTCGGGGCCCCATACTGGCAAAATTTTTGGGGCCCCCTTGAGACTCCGCCCAGGCTCCACCCCAGCCCCGCCTCCATGCTCCACCCCTCAAACTGTCCACAGTCCCACCGCTCTCTCTTGGAAAATCTCCACTTCTCACCTATCACACATTGACAGTTCCCATCACCAGATCACACATATAGCCGGCAGCTTTTGTTTTGGCCAAAAGATTTTTTAAGCCACCAAAATGACAAGGTAGACACTTTTGGCCAGGCCCTACTCTACTGTAACCTATTAAATATTTGTTAAAATATGCAATACAATATAGGTATATTTTTATTTATTTTTCAATTTTTAAAATGACCTATAATACCACATACAAGGAACAAATACCACAGCACCATGACCAGATGACATATTACCACCACAGTAATTGAATAATATCAAATACAAGGAACAAATACCACAACATCATGACCAGACCACATATTACCACCACATAGTGACTGAATACTACAATACTGATCAATAATAAAAAAAAAAAACACAATACTATCACCATCAGTGCCATTATACACAGGAGATGTATACTTAGTATGCAGTGTCTGTGTACAGGAAATACAGTGATCACTAGTGACATTATACACAGGAGCTCTGTATATAGTATACAGTGTATAGTGTCAGTGTATAGGTAACACACTGACTCACCAGTGACATCTCTAGGTGAAGTCCTTCATCTTTCATCCAGCACAGACCGCCATCACTTCTTCCAGCCAGGGCTCCTCTCTGCAGGAAATAACACCGTTATCTCGAGCTCCGCTTGCAGAACACATTACTTAATTTTCCCAACTTCTACATTGCACCACATGAAGAAGGCAACATAGTATCACTCTACACAGTAATAGGACAGCCCCTCCATTTAAAACAGTATACTCAAAAAATAAAATAAATACATCACTGCAGTAATAATATCCCTTAATTAGCCTCTATGATAATAATATTCCCCATCCTGGCCCCCAAGTGTCTCATTCCTGGCGTCAGCCATATGTTCTCCCATCCTGCCCTAATGAGTATCCATTCTGCCCCATATGATCTCCCCATCCTGCCCCATCTGTCTCCATCGTATCCATCCTGCCCCATGATCCTGCCCCATCTGTCTCCAATCCTGCCTCCAGTGTCTCCAATCATGCCCGTATCACCTTTCTGCCGGGTCTCCAATCATGCCCCCATGTCTGCAATCATGCCCCCCTGTGTCTCCATTCTGCCCCATCTGTTTCCAATCCTGCCCCATCTGTCTCCAGTCATGCCCCAGTGTCTCCAGTCATGCCGCCATGTCTGTCATCCTGCCCCTTGTGTCTCCAATCATGCCCGTTTCTCCATTCTGCCCAGTGTCCAGCATTCTGCACCAGTGTCCAGCTTTGTGCCCCTGTGTCCAGCTTTGTGCCCCTGTGTCCAGCTTTGTGCCCCTGTGTCCAGCTTTCTGCCCCTGTGTCCAGCATTCTGCCCCTGTGTCCAGGGTTCTGCCCTTGTGTCCAGCGTTCTGCCCCTGTGTCCAGCTTTCTGCCCCTGTGTCCAGCATTCTGCCCATGTCCAGCGTTCTGCCCCTGTGTCCAGCTTTCTGCCCCTGTGTCCAGCATTCTGCCCCTGTGTCCAGCATTCTGCCCATGTCCAGCATTCTGCCCCTGTGTCTAGCATTCTGCCCGTGTCCAGCATTCTGCCCCAATGTCCAGCTTTCTGCCTTTCTGCCCCTGTGTCCAGTTTTCTGCCCCTGAGTCCAGCTTTCTGCCCGTGTCCAGCGTTCTGCCCCTGTGTCAAGCGTTCTGCCCCTGTGTCCAGCAATCTGCCCCTGTGTCCAGCAATCTGCCCCTGTGTCCAGCAATCTGCCCCTGTGTCCAGCTTTCTGCCCCTGTGTCCAGCATTCTGCCCCTGTGTCCAGGGTTCTGCCCTTGTGTCCAGCGTTCTGCCCCTGTGTCCAGCTTTCTGCCCCTGTGTCCAGCATTCTGCCCATGTCCAGCGTTCTGCCCCTGTGTCCAGCTTTCTGCCCCTGTGTCCAGCATTCTGCCCATGTCCAGCATTCTGCCCCTGTGTCTAGCATTCTGCCCGTGTCCAGCATTCTGCCCCAATGTCCAGCTTTCTGCCTTTCTGCCCCTGTGTCCAGTTTTCTGCCCCTGAGTCCAGCTTTCTGCCCGTGTCCAGCGTTCTGCCCCTGTGTCAAGCGTTCTGCCCCTGTGTCCAGCAATCTGCCCCTGTGTCCAGCAATCTGCCCCTGTGTCCAGCAATCTGCCCCTGTGTCCAGCTTTCTGCCCCTGTGTCCAGCTTTCTGCCCGTGTCCAGCGTTCTGCCTCTGTGTCCAGTTTTCTGCCCGTGTCCAGCGTTCTGCCCCTGTGTTCTGCTTCTGTGTCCAGCATTCTGCCCGTGTCCAGCGTTCTGCCTCTGTGTCCAGCTTTGTGCCCCTGTGTCAAGCGTTCTGCCCGTGTCCAGCGTCCTGCCCCTGTGTCCAGCTTTGTGCCCCTGTGTCCAGCTTTGTGCCCCTGTGTCCAGCTTTCTGCCCCTGTGTCCAGCTTTCTGCCAGTGTCCAGCTTTCTGCCCCTGTGTCCAACTTTCTGCCCCTGTGTCCAGCTTTCTGCCCCTATGTCCAGCGTTCCGCCCCTGTGTCCAGCGTTCCGCCCCTGTGTCCAGCATTCTGCCCTGGGCCCCCCGGATCGCCGCTCTCAGTAAAAAAAAAAAAAAAGTTCTGCTTACCTGGCTGCGCTCCTGCTCTCTCCACGCAGCTGAAGCGTGCACTCGCCGGCAACTGACAATGACGTCAGATGCCGGCGACATGCACGCTGCGACTGACGTCAGCTGCCAGCCTCAGATTGGCTGGCGGCTGTTAACTATTGACGTGCGGGCGAGGGCCCGCACGTCAATAGCGTTAAACAGCTGCAGCGCTGCTAAGGGCCCAGTTTAGCCTGCGGCTGCCGGTAGGGGCCCGGTGAGCAGATGAGACGGGCCCGATGTGGGCCCCCTCTGCCCACCGGGCCCCATACGCCAGTCACGGCTGTAATGCCCTGATGGCGGCCCTGTCTACAACTGCTGCATGCAGTAAACTAAGTGATTCATTGCTGGAATCAGGGTTTCTGCCACTATATCCTGCTGCGGTCAGATTACATAGCAAAAAAAAAAAACTTGTAACAAAGGGGTTATCTGGTATTAAACAGCTGATGACCTACTTGTGGGATAGGTCATTGTCTACCAAGCTGGGGTACCTCTTTCAGTACCTCCCCGTGTTTCAGGAGGTCCACTTTGCTTTGGCTGGAGTCTGAATGAAGGACGCTGGCTGGAATTCCTTGATTACATGAGAGCATATAAAAGCTGACTGCTTCTCCACGTATTTCCAGTCTCACAACACTTTATTCACAGGACACAAAATATATCACACAGATACAGAGGGCAGGCCAATAGAAAAGCAGCAGGCCAGACATACATTACAATAGCCGCAGGGGGCCGGAGCCTGCCGATATTTACTGTAGGAATTACAAAGGTGGGGGAGGACAGAAGGGGGATATCTTGTCCCCTCTGCCCAGGGGCACAGCCTGTGGGCTGATGCATCTCACATGGAACCTATTATTCATACATATAACTGCACAACATATTCTGGGTGCTGAGTGGTTCCGTAACACGTAACACGGCTCCCCTTTTCAGCGACGCTATCGGCATACACAGTCTGATCCTTAACTCCTTTCTGACATTGGATGTACTATCCCGACGAGGTGGGGTGGGCCCGTATGACCACTGATGGGATAGTACGTCCAGCGCGATCGGCCGCATTCACGAGGGGAGTGCTGCCGATCGCGGCCGGGTGTCAGCTGACATCGCAGCTGACATCCGGCACTATGTGCCAGGAGCGGTCACGGACCGCCCCCGGCACATTAAACCCCGGCACACTGCGATCAAACATGATCGCAGTGTTCCGGCGGTATAGGGAAGCATCGCGCAGGGAGGGGGCTCCCTGCGGGCTTCCCTGAGACCCCCGGAGCAATGCGATATAATCGCGTTGCTCCGAGGGTCTCTTACCTCCTCCTCCCTGCAGCAGGCACAGATCCAAGATGGCCGCGGCATCCGGTTCCTGCAGGGAGGTGGCTTCACAGCTCCTGCTCAGAGCAGGCGCCGGGAAGCCTCCAGGAGCTGTGCACATCAGATCGCCGATCTGACACAGTGCACAGCAAAGTGTCAGATCAGCGATCTTACACTATAACATCATGCCCCCCCCCTGGGGCAATGTTATAGTGTAAAAAAAAAAAAATTCACATGTGTAAAAAAAAAAAATTCCCCCAAAAAATGCAAAAAAAACAAATATATATTGTTCCTATAAATTATCTAAATAATAAAAAAAACTATAAAAGTACACATATTTAGTATCACCACGTCAGTCCTATAAAACTGTCCCACTAGTTAACCCCTTCAGTGAACACTGTAAAAAAAAAAAACGAGGCAAAAAACAACGCTTTATTATCATACCGCCAAATAAAAAGTGGAATAACACGCGTTCAAAAAGACGGATATGAATAGCCATGGTACCGCTGAAAACGTCACCTTGTCCCGCAAAAAACGAGCCGCCATACAGCATCATCAAAGAAAAAAGAAAAAAGTTATAGTCCTCAGAATAAAGCGATGCAAAAATAATTATTTTTTCTATAAAATAGTTTTTATCGTATAAAAGCACCAAAACATAAAAAAATGATATAAATGAGGTATCACTGTAATCGTATCGACCCGAAGAATAAAACTGCTTTATCCATTTTACCAAACGCGGAACGGTTTAAACGCCTCCCCCAAAAAGAAATTCATGAATAGCTGGTTTTTGGTCATTCTGCCTCACAAAAATTGGAATAAAAAGCGATCAAAAAATGTTATGTGCCCAAAAATGTTACAAATAAAAACGTCAACTCGCCCCGCAAAAAACAAGACCTCACATGACTCTGTGGACCAAAAAGAAATTCATGAATAGCTGGTTTTTGGTCATTCTGCCTCACAAAAATCGGAATAAAAAGCGATCAAAAAATGTCATGTGCCCGAAAATGTTACAAATAAAAACGTCAACTCGCCCCGCAAAAAACAAGACCTCACATGACTCTGTGGACCAAAATATGGAAAAATTATAGCTCTCAAAATGTGGTAACGCAATAAAAAGCGTCTTTTCAGTGTGTGACGGCTGCCAATCATAAAAATCCGCTAAAAAACCCACTATAAAAGTAAATCAAACCCCCCTTCATCACCCCCTTAGTTAGCAAAAAATTAAAAAATTAAAAAAATGTATTTATTTCCATTTTCCCATTAGGGTTAGGGTTAGGGCTAAGGTTAGGGCTAGGGTTAGGGCTAGGGTTAGGGTTATGGCTAGGGTTAGGGTTAGGGTTAGGGCTAGTTTAGGGTTAGGGCTAAAGTTAGGGCTAGGGTTAGGGCTAGGCCTTCCGAGCTCTCCCGTGTGCCCAAACAGGGGTTTACCCCAACATATGGGGTATCAGCGTACTCAGGACACATTGGACAACAACTTTTCGGGTCCAATTTCTCCTGTTACCCCTGGGAAAATACAAAACTGGGGGCTAAAAAATAATTTTTGTGGAAAAAAAAGGATTTTTTTATTTTCACGGCTCTGCGTTATAAACTGTAGTGAAACACTTGGGGGTTCAAAGTTCTCACAACACATCTAGATAAGTTCCTTGGGGGGGTCTAGTTTCCAACATGGGGTCACTTGTGGGGGATTTCTACTGTTTAGGTACATTAGGGGCTCTGCAAACGCAATGTGACGCCTGCAGACCAATCCATCTAAGTCTGCATTCCAAAAGACGCTCCTTCCCTTCCGAGCTCTGCCATGCGCTCAAACGGTGGTTCCCCCCACATATCGGGTATCAGCGTTCTCAGGACAAATTGAACAACAACTTTTGGGGTCCAATTTCTTCTCTTACCCTTGGGAAAATAAAAAATTGGGGGCGAAAAGATCATTTTTGTGAAAAAATATGATTTTTTATTTTTACGGCTCTGCATTATAAACTTCTGTGAATCACTTAATGGGTCAAAGTGCTCACCATACATCTAGATAAGTTCCTTAGGGGGTCTACTTTCCAAAATGGTGTCACTTGTGGGGGGTTTCAATGTTTAGGCACAACAGGGGCTCTCCAAACGCAACATGGCGTCCCATCTCAATTCCAGTCAATTTTGCATTGAAAAGTCAAATGGCGCTCCTTCGCTTCCAAGCTCTGCCATGCGCCCAAACAGTGGTTTACTCTCACATATAGGGTATCGGCGTACTCAGGACAAATTGTACAACAACTTTTGGGGTCCATTTTCTCCTGTTAACCTTGGTAAAATAAAACAAATTGGAGCTGAAGTAAATTTTTTGTGAAAAAAAGTTAAATGTTCATTTTTATTTAAACATTCCAAAAATTCCTGTGAAACACCTGAAGGGTTAATAAACTTCTTGAATGTGGTTTTGAGCACATTGAGTGGTGCAGTTTTTAGAATGGTGTCACACTTGGATATTTTCTATCATATAGACCCCTCAAAATGACTTAAAATGAGGTGTGGTCCCTAAAAAAAAATGGTGTTGTAAAAATGAGAAATTGCTGGTCAACTTTTAACCCTTATAACTCCCTAACAAATAAACATTTTGGTTCCAAAATTGTGCTGATGTAAAGTAGACATGTGGGAAATGTTATTTATTAAGTATTTTGTGTGACATATCTCTGTGATTTTATTGCATAAAAATTCTAAGTTGGAAAATTGCAAAATTTTCTAAATTTTTGCCAAATGTCTGTTTTTTTCACAAATAAACGCAGGTAATATCAAAGAAATTTTATCACTATCATGAAGTACAATATGTCACAAGAAAACAGTGTCAGAATCACCAGGATCCGTTGAAGCGTTCCAGAGTTATAACCTCATAAAGGGACAGTGGTCAGAATTGTAAAAATTGGCCCGGTCATTAACGTGCAAACCACCCTTGGGGGTAAAGGGGTTAATATGAGATTGGCAAAGATCTAACACCTGGAGATGATTTTAGCTTATCGGTGGAGGTGTTGAGTGTCGGCCCCCCTAGATCTCATATTAGTGTGCTATCCTACGGCTTGTTTATTCCTGGATAACCTCTTTCATAAGAACTGGATGCAAATAGCATTAATTGGCATGGCACAATATGCTAATAACATAGTGAACCATTGGTCATATTAGCAGCTTCAACATCTGCCCGTCCTTTGTACAGAAAAATAACAACTAAAATAAATGAATCCCTTTGCTCAGTCATTGCTTATAGCTAGACAGGTCGTTAAAGGTTTATTCCCAAAATGTTAAGTTATCCCCGATTTATATGTGGCACCCCAGGAGTCCGGTTGCCACAGTGGCATTGCCTTCCTCATGGGGGTGATGTCATGCCTGGAAGCAAGAGGGATCCCCTTAGCAGGTAACACAGTTAGCATGCAACACCTTTCCTGACTCCAGACCAGAAAGGGGAGCTCTAACCCGGTTTTCAGGGGAACTTGCCTATAAATTCTGGCTGGGGGCGGGGTTAGTCTTAGTCTTAATGTGTGTGAGAGAGCAGACAGTGAAGGAGGAAGAGGCAAGTGAGAAGAATCTGGGGGATAAGAGCTGCGACTGAGCTCACCTCAGGACTAAGCGCTGAAGACTGGACACCGGAGTCCATGTTTGTGTGGGAACTTCAGGCCCTGCAATCAAATTTGGAGGACAGGAGATTGCAGGTCTCCTGGCCCCAGCTGATACACGAAGGCACAGCAACATACGAGAACCCGGAGTCACCATGAGGGAGTGACACCTGGAACAGGCTCAAGCTGCCTGCCATGTGGGTAGTGTTTCTGAAACACCCACCAGGGCCGTGGGGTACTCGGTACCTGGTCCAGTACTTAAAGGGGGATGTCACAGTGGCGGTGACCCGGTCCATGGCACTGGGCACCCATGTTTAAGGTAATTTCCTTAAAGGGGTTTTGAATAAAGTTTGTGTGGTATTCGGTCAGTGGTGACCGATGCTGCTTAAAGGGGTCCTCTGGGGTGATGTTATGGCAGCTAAGATGGTATTACTTCCCACAGGTGAAGTTGGGTCCCCAGGGCTCCCAGTGTGTAGCTGGAGATGGTGTGTAGTGTATAAAGAAATGGAGGACACAGGTTAGCAGTCTCTTTACCTGGTTTACTGAAGACTTCAGGCAGCTACATTCCAGTGTCCTGGATTACAGGTGGAGGCAGGGTCCGGCCAGCTTGGAAGCGAGTTCAGAGTCCCCTTTACCAGGTGGAGTTGAAAGCCTTCCTACTATCGCTGTGGTGTAGTCCCTTGCTGCCTGTGGCTTCTATCAAGGTCCTCACAGTTCTCTCTGTCATACATAAAGGTGGGACATTAACCCATATGACAGGTGGCTCGAGCCTCAGTCTTCTTGCTACTGGAATCTGCGCTCTGCAGGCAGGTAGCCCAATTGCAGCTGTCCTCCCCAGTTGTCACTCTCCTGTGCTTCGCACTCCTGCACGCTCACTACAAGTTTTTCCTTCTGTGTTATCTCTATCCAAGAGCTGCAGCACTTTCTCGTGGCTGCACGGCCCCTCTGCTTCCTTCTCCTCTGTCTCTCTGACAGGAACTGACTAACTTTCCCTCCAGACCAGAATATATATATATATATATATATATATATATATATATATATAGGGGAGCCACCCATAAGCTGGATCAGAGCTCCCCCTTCTGGCCTGGAGTGTGAACATGTTCTATGTTTGTGTTTACCTGATAAAGAAGATCTTCCCTCGCTTCCAAGTGTGACATTACTCTTCCCGTGAGGAAAGCAATGCCACTGTGACAACAAGGACCCTGGGGTGTCACATTTCACCTAGTGGACAGACTGAGAGAGGATCTTGAGGAGAACTAAAAGCACCAAGCACCTGGAGAACAGCGCAGCAAGGAGGCCACCAACCCCACCTGGCTAGGGGGACTCTTAAATTGCTTCCAGGCTGCCCTGATCTCCATCACCAGCTGTGATTTGTGCCCCGGACTGCACCTGCAAATAGGAATTAAAGGTAAAGGAAACTGCAACCCTTGAGTCCTCTATTTATTCCTGTACTCTCAGTCCTGCTCCCCAACATCCACAAGTCCCTTACCAAAACAGTACCAGCAGCCCTGGGGCCCCGCTCCACCTGTGGTAAGCAGAACCATCCCAGCTGCATCACCATCGTCCCCAGAGGTCCCTTGAGGCAGCGTCAGCCATTCCTGGTCGAATGCCACAGCTGGCGTCATGAATAATCCCCTTTTCCTATATAAACTTTATTCCTTTCCATCATCCATCCCTTTTAATTGCACGTCCAGGACCACGGACCGGGTCACTGCTGCCGTGACCACCTTTTTAAGAGCCGTGCGACCCAGTTCCGAGTACCCCACGGCCCTACCGGGTGTTGTACATACGATAGGGAATAACCTATTGATCCCAGGGGTTCTGACCGCTGAGATCTCCCATGATCCTGAGATTGGGGCTCTGGAACACATGACCAGAGCAAATTTCCTGAATGGGGCAGAGGTGCACATGCTTGACCACTGCTTTGCTCCTCAGTGCTATGTGTGGTTTTCTGTTGGCAGTCCCTTAGGCAATAAATAGAGTTTAGGTTCACCATGCGCACCACCGCTCTTTTCGGGAGGGGGTTCTGCAGAACCAAATTATCTTGATCCAGTGCCTTGATTTCAGAATCCCCAGGCATCAGTAAGTTACCACCTATTCAAAGAATAGAGGATTACTTTATGTTTTGGGAATAACCCGTTAATAACAAACTATTCAAAATTTAGCAAAGAAAATCTGTCTACTACACGCCATAACAAAGGTGGAGAGGAATGTGATGGGCAAAAGTACCGGTAATCGTTTTCTTGTAGTTATATGACAGTATATTCTGAGGCATTTCTCTTTCTTACAGAGACATTAAAGGTTTCTGCTCTCTTACCCCCAGTGGTAACCCAAGAAGCTGTGCAATAAATCTGACTACCGATGGAAAACCTGTGAGTACTTTATATATATATATATATATATTGTAAGGTTTCTCTTACTGAGAGTGTTGGGGGACACTCACTTGGCCGCGATATTCAAGCACACGGGCACGGGTTTATAAAACAAAGCAGTCCATGCGGTTTATTAAGCCTCATAAACCGGGGTACGCACAGTTCATAACATGAAACACAACAGGCACCAACTGGTGATATTTACTTGCAGCTTCTAACACTTCAGTGTACGGCTTTGCCTCACGGCCACTAACACGCTGGTCCTCCCTTAACCAGTTCCCAAGGGAGACCACACAGTTCATAGAACTTCACAAGCACTACCGGCCTGTACGATACCTGACGGGAGCTCCGGCTCCACCTGCTGACTCCTTGCCAGTCCGCACCTCCGGGTAAGCTGCCTAACAGGGATCACCGACTTGCCTGGCCGGCACACATTAGTCAGTCCAGAGCCACTGAAGGATTGTAGCTTCCCCAGTTCCACTGTGCACTGCTCCGGGATCCGGTCCTCCTACTAGGACCTCCCACGCCAGCAGGTGCTTTCCAGGAAGCCTCCTCTCAGGCTTCCAACACAGGAACACACCGAGCCCTCAGGAACTCCCTCAGGGATTTTGCACTTGGACCCTTCAGGTCCAAACACTGGAACCACACAGGAACATGTGACCCACACCCTGGTCACGTTATGTACCTGTAACCACACCCACAGTAATGGATCACATGGGCTGGTCACGTGATCCTGACATCACTGCAGGTCAACTCCGTGCACATCCCGGGGAGACCATGCAGCGCCCCCTACCTGTTACAGGGGTCACTGCATCACATATATCACATATCCCCCCCCCCCTCTGTTCACACCTGTAGGGTTGAACACCTGTCATACACGTGGGATCACGGGATATGTCATGCACGTTGCCTTGCCCTACCTGTCGAGAGAACCGTCTCAGTCGGTTTTGAGCATCACACAGACCCATCCAGTTGTTGAGTTTACCCCGCCCCCAGCGGTCAACACGTAGGCCTTGAGCTTTGGCCCTTAAGTTACAGTCTGTCCGTGACACCAAACCTTTAGTCAAGTTTGTCTCTTTACTCGACCTTTCTCTCCAGGGTCGCCACCCACGGTTGTTACGGACATTAGTCCCACTTACAGTCGAGACTAGCAACTGATCAGAGTCTGACCCTCCATCACTACGTCTACTACTGTACATGTCCTTTTTGTTTCCTTTTCCTTGGGAAGAAGGCGGCCGCCACCTTATATTCTGCAGCTGTTTATTGACCTGCCGTCTGTACAGTCTTAGCTGCTCTATTTCTCTCAAGTAGGCCACGCGATACCTCAGGAGCATCCGGATATTTGCTAGACTCTCCTTGGACCCGACAACCAGGACTGACACCATTCCATCTTCACCCACCTGGGCCTCGTCTTCAGCCGGAATCCTCAGTCTCTTCACACCTGACACATCCACCATCTCCTGCATCGCTTTTCCAAACCGGCCAATGAGCTTCGCTACCAGAGCTCTGGGCACTTGGACTGTGTCCTCTACCAAGCCCAGACGACTTTGAGCTTTCCTGGCTTGCTCCAAACAACGAGTGGCCTCATCATTCTCCCACAGGACCCTCTGCTTCGTGCGGAGGCACCGTAGGTGCATGTCCCTCAGGACAGCCACCCTCTTCACTGTGACTTCCTTAGTAGACAGTACCACCAACTGTTTCGTCTCCAGTGCCCAGTGCACACTAGACGCTTCCACTGCCTTTTTAAAGGCCTCATGCACACCCTCGCGGGTACATGCATCTTGCGCCTCTACGGGTACATCTATCACGCACTTGAAGAGCGGAGTCTCACTTCCTTCAAGAACAGATGGCTCCTGCCTTGCCATGGACCTTTCCATCAAGACACCTGTCACAACCGGGTGACCATCTTGTTCTGCTTTTAGCGCCAACTCCTCTTCAGCTTTACTCTCATTACCACTCTGGTACTGGCACGAGAAGTCTGCGACCACCACCTCTTTTCCTTGTAGAGGGCCTTTTAGTGCTTCACTAAGCACTACAATGTCTTCCTTTAGGGTCTGATACACACTTTGCCATCCGAACAGGTGGCCTCTGAGCTCAGAGACTTCCCTTTCTAGCTCATCCACTCTGCGCTCAGCCGCTTGTCTCAGGACCCTTTCTCGTTCGACGTGGTCATTCACCGTCTCTATAACCAATTCCATCTCGCTTCTCCCATCCTCCGGACTGGTGAAACATCCATCACTTGAGGAGGTATTCACTTCCGGCACCATCTCCTTGGTGGCCTCCTCCACTTCCGCACCCTCCGACTCTGCACTGTCAGGGTCGGCCCTCTCTTGGGTCTCAGCGGTGACGTCATTAGGTTCGTCCCTTTTCCCTGGGACTACAGAGTACTTCATACACCCCAGGTCCTCAGCATCTTCCGTCAATTCCTCACACGGAGCTACGGGTTCAGCCCCTTTGGCTCTTTTACGTCTCCGACGACGGGAGGAAGAATTGCCTGAGTCAACCTTATTACACTCTTTTCCACTGGCGTCACCGTCTGAAGGGGAGTCGCCACCAATTGTTACCACAGGTCCTGGACCCCGTCCTCCACCCGTCAGCACAGGTCCTGGACCCCGTCCTCCACCCGTCACCACAGGTCCTGGACCCCGTCCTCCACCCGTTACCACAGGTGCTGGACCCCGTCCTCCACCCGTCAGCACAAAAAGAAAAATAATTTTTTTTTTTTTCTTTTATGTCACTTTCACCAGCTCCTGCTGGTACCGCCACAGCCCCCGCTGCAGTCACACACAACCGGCACCTCCAGGTGCTGCCAACCACAAGCCACTACAACTCCGCCTGCTGTGGAACCTCTCGCTGCAACCACGGCTACTCTCCACACGGCTCTGCACGGGTCCACCGCCGCCGCTTGTCACCTTCGTGACCCCGCCGAGTCACAGCAGACGCTTGTCACTTTCGTAACCCCGCCGAGTTACCGCTAGACGCTTGTCACCTTTGTGGCCCTGCCACAGCAATTAACTCCACGTGTGCTAGCGGGATTGTTGCCAAAATTCTCCACCAATTGTAAGGTTTCTCTTACTGAGAGTGTTGGGGGACACTCACTTGGCCGCGATATTCAAGCACACGGGCACGGGTTTATAAAACAAAGCAGTCCATGCGGTTTATTAAGCCTCATAAACCGGGGTACGCACAGTTCATAACATGAAACACAACAGGGACCAACTGGTGATATTTACTTGCAGCTTCTAACACTTCAGTGTACGGCTTTGCCTCACGGCCACTAACACGCTGGTCCTCCCTTAACCAGTTCCCAAGGGAGACCACACAGTTCATAGAACTTCACAAGCACTACCGGCCTGTACGATACCTGACGGGAGCTCCGGCTCCACCTGCTGACTCCTTGCCAGTCCGCACCTCCGGGTAAGCTGCCTAACAGGGATCACCGACTTGCCTGGCCGGCACACATTAGTCAGTCCAGAGCCACTGAAGGATTGTAGCTTCCTCAGTTCCACTGTGCACTGCTCTGGGATCCGGTCCTCCTACTAGGACCTCCCACGCCAGCAGGTGCTTTCCAGGAAGCCTCCTCTCAGGCTTCCAACACAGGAACACACCGAGCCCTCAGGAACTCCCTCAGGGATTTTGCACTTGGACCCTTCAGGTCCAAACACTGGAACCACACAGGAACATGTGGCCCACACCCTGGTCACGTTATGTACCTGTAACCACACCCACAGTAATGGATCACATGGGCTGGTCACGTGATCCTGACATCACTGCAGGTCAACTCCGTGCACATCCCGGGGAGACCATGCAGCGCCCCCTACCTGTTACAGGGGTCACTGCATCACATATATCACAATATATATATATATATATATATATATATATATATATATATATATATATATATATATATAGTTTTATATGGGTTATATATGACATTACAAATGGAGAGTGGCCTTGAAAAATTTATTTTGCAGCAATATATCAAAATTTTATCCTGAGCTATATAAGCAAGATTATATTTACCAGATTATGTGCCTGGAGGGAACATGGACATGGTTTAATTCCACCGTAATATTCTTTTTTCAATCTCTTTTTAATAAAGAGCAGCATAATACACAGTTACAGAACAGTGGCATAAATAGTAAAATACATCAGAACAATAAA
Organism: Ranitomeya variabilis; assembly: GCF_051348905.1. Classification (NCBI taxonomy): domain Eukaryota; kingdom Metazoa; phylum Chordata; class Amphibia; order Anura; family Dendrobatidae; genus Ranitomeya; species Ranitomeya variabilis. Next base: position 171,320,661 of record NC_135239.1, on the reverse strand, counting down.
TGAAGGGCAGAAGAAAATAAGCAGCATGGTTTGCATGTTACAGTGGTTTGCGAAAGTATTCACGCCCCTGGTATTTTTGTGTTTTGCTGCCTTACAATCTGGAATTTCTCTGTTTTCTTGAGGGCTTGCATCCTTTTGTGTAAAGAACATGCCTAGATCTGTGAACATTTGGTTTTCTTTTTGTTATGAGGCAAACAACAAATATGACAAAATAACTGAAAACTTCAGTGTGCATAACTATTCACCCCTTAAAGTCAGTACTTTGTAGAGCCTCCTTTTGTGGCAATTACAGATGCAAGTTGCTTTGGATAAGTCTCTATGAACTTTCCACTTCTTGCCACTGGGATTTTTGCCCATTCCTCAAGGCAAACCTGCTCTAGCTCCTTCATGTTAGATGGTTCCCTCTGGTGAACAGCAATCTTCAAGTCTGACCACAGATTCTCAAAATCTCAATTGGATTAAGGTCTGGGCTTTGACTAGGCCACTCCAAAACATTTACATGTTTCCCTTTAAACCACTCGAGTGTTGCTTTAGCAGTATTCTTAGGGTTATTGTCTTGCTGGAAAGTGAACCTTCGTCTCAGTCTCCAATCACTGACAGACTGAAACAGGTTTTGCCTGGGTTCAAAACTCTTCCAATTTCCACATGGTGCACATGGTGGGCACAGGGTGCAAGGTGCAAATGCTATTCTGGATACGGTTACTCCAATGCAAAGGTTATTTGTGCAGATGACAGTAACAGAAGAGAAGGGAACCACCAGGCCACCTCTTATTCCAGTGGGTATTGAGTTAGGTGGGAGTACTGGACCACCCTACTGTCCAGGACACAGTCTGGGGTTGTGTGACTTAAAAAAGTTCATGTTTAAATTTTCTTGCCAGTTCTTCATATACATTATTAGAAAGTGCCTCTTGCATAACCGAATAGAGAGAGGAGAGTCAAAGAAAAAAATACAAAATAAATACTAATTAATTTTTTATATATATTTTTTGGGTTTCTATTTTCTTTGATGCTTTTATTTTATTGCTTTTTACTACATACTGTAATTCTGTTATTTTCACTCACTAAGTCTATCGTCTGCTTGAATTTTGTTGGGTTTAGGTCAAGGAAATTTGGGCTGTTGACCATAAGTTAAACATGAGTGTTTTCTGTAATAATGGAATAAAAGGAAGTACAAGCGTCATGTTCCTGTCTAATTTTTCTGCTTATCAAAACCGTAAGTATTGGGTCTATTGTCCTAAATTAAGTATAATATGTATTTGAAATCCTTACTTTATGTGGAAACCATATACAATACATTAGATAACGTCTCAACATTGAGGACAGTTACTGATTCATTCATTTAAAAAGTTGTCAAGGATCTGTTTTTTTAATTCAAAGGCTTGTAGCTGTTGGAAATAACAATCCAACTCTATTCATCTGTCCTTTGAATTGAAAGAGTTCAGAGCTCCTAAAACATAGAGAATAGAATATAATTTTTCTGTATAAAGTCACGAGTAGCAAGGAGCCATCAGACAGAACTTGTGGCTCTTATCTCACAAACAAACCCTACAAATGGACACGAAGTCCAAATTTACCAATAACGTTTTCCCCAAAATAGCCATAATTTTTACATTAACCCAGCTGTGTTTCAATTTAGCCTTTATATTTACAGTCAAGGCAAAAGTGTTGGTACCCTCGAAATTGTTCCAACCTTGAGATTGTTGACATTTTTCAACACTTTTGATTCTTGAATCCTCAGACAGTTTTCTTCTCCTCTCTCTGTTCTTCATCCTTAGTGTGGCACACACAGACACATAATGCAAAGATTGAGTCAACTTCTCCTATTTTATCTGGTTTCATCCACACCTGTTACTTGCCACAGGTGAGTTTGAACCAGCATCAGAGGCTTGAAATAAAGCAGTTTACACACAATTTTAGAAAGGTGCCAACAATTTTGGCCAGCCCATTTTGCGTTTTGTGTGAAATTATGTCCACTTTACTTTTTTCCTCTGTCTTTTTCTACGTTTTTCCAGTACACACACAGGAAATAAACATGTCTATAACAAAACATCTGTAATTGCAATAATTTTCTCGGAGAAATACTTCATGTTCTGGAACAAATTCAAGGGTGCCAACCCTTTCGCCCATGACTGTATATCTACGTATGAATTGTTTCTGCTCCTAGATCCACCTGTGTCTGCTGACATCAAGATGATAAGCTACGATGTGTGGAAACTCACATGGGACATAAGTCACAGGAGTAATATAGCGAATACAGAAACTGAAATCTTCTACAAATCTGTTACTCAATTATGGCAGGTAAGAAATAAAAAGTATATGTTATAGAAGATGTGAGCTTTGCAGAATTGATAGTTCATAGACACAATAGGTGGATGGATGAATGGACGGTCAGAAGGACTGAAGGACCCGATGGACCAGGAATTAAAGCAGTACAAGAACAGTATATGCGTAACATCCATGTCAGTACCTACTTCCAATGCTTTCACTTCTGCACCAGTGGAACTGCACATTCATTGACACAGGAGCATAATGCGGCAGTCCTGTTTTAGTCCCTAATATTTGTGGCACCATCTAGGCAGGAAATTTGAAGGTCAATGTCTAGCTTTTTTAGTATTGTCTCCCTGAGTCAGGTTGCCCTCTATTTAAACTGAATCTCCCACTGTCAGTTATAAGTACTTCTTTACCTGGTCCACACCTCTGTTCTCAGCTCCAGTATTTCTAGTGGTTTCTTGTCACATACTTCCGCCCACTTACTGATGATTTTCTTACTGGTTCTGATTTTGCGACATAACTTTCCTGTCAGCAGCCACTTCCAGGAGTGAACCTGAGGTCTCTGCGAAAGTCCACCCACCTGTAGAGGAGTTAAAGGATGAAGGCAAGGGCTCCCATGGGACCTGATAGTCGGAGAACCTAGCACCAAGCCTATCAGTGGAAGCCCTAATTAGAGCTGCCATGTGACCATGGACAGAACCACCTTACATAATGGTCCACACAGGTGCATGTCGCCAACCAATAAACCTCAGGCTTCAAAAATAATCCAAAAGTTTGACAGCTTGAGAAATGCGCATGAATTTTTCAGATCAGACCTTGCTACATGGGGGATAATAAAGCTACTATTTTTGGAAATATTTTCTGGAGTGCTGTCTGTTTTTGGATTCTAGATAGATCGCTAGAATTTGTTTTTACCCCTGATCAAGAATAAAGTTTTGTCCAGCTATTGGACACATACTTAACCAGTGTCTTTACTAAAGATAAACTCATTTACTCATAGTTCAGAAGTAGAATAGTGAAGTTGTCATTATTCAGGTCAGCTGAAGAGACTGATTCTCTGGTAGGAAGTGTTTAGGAAAGAGCTATTTTTCACAAGCTGGTTATGTATGTGCAGCGCCCCAGAGTCCTGGTTGCTGCAGTACTGACGCTCTGCCGCTACAGGGAGCTATGGTACGTCTGATGGCACTGAAGGAGTTCTTCTGACCAGGTATCACAGTCACCAATACACTTCACAGTCTGGCCTCCAGGGGGAGCTAAGGGTGCTATGTATTAGGCCACTCCTCACAGTCTGGTAAAACTGGGGGTTAGATAGGAAGTTAGAGAAAAGCTGACTGGGAATCGAACAGGCAACATCCTGTGGCAGAGGGTGTTGCGGGGAGAGACTCAGGGGGGTCCCTGTCAGGGGTGGGATCCTGACAGAGGCCTAGCGAACTGAGAGAACATTACGGGACCGCGCCTGCACCTGATCGCGGCGGTACCCTAAGAAAGGACAAGAAGTGAGGTTTATTGTGCTGAGTGAGAAACGAGATCAACGCAACAAGGAGAAACACCAGTAAGAGTCGTGCTGTAAGACGAGGCAACATCCTACTGAGGCGCGCAGCCGGTGGCCGGAACGCCGAGGAAGTATAGAGCTCCAGGCCTAACTTCAAACCTACGGCAGGACAGTCAGCTATAGGCGGGCTGTCTCACACAAATCACCTATGAAGACACAGGGGGCAACAACAGGAGAAGGGCGACACTAGGGTCCAGGAAGAGCTCCGAGCCTACCCGTCATACGGGTGCATCCTAGCCATATCATCTGGGGGACGAAGAAGAACATCAGAATCGAGTTGTGAGGGAACTTCAGAAACAGACACAACAGTTGTGGGGACTATCCCGTAAGCACAGCAGGGGAGGACCACAACACACAAGCGCTAGAAGGTAGGCACAGATTTCCACCTGCAAAGGGGACTCTGGAGGTGCCATCGGACCGGCCGGACTTGCGCAGCCCGGTTAACCATATTCCGGACTGAGGATCCTGAAGCCTTCAGTAAAGAGGTAAAGAGACTGCAACCTGGTGTCCTCGTTATTTACTGCGACCTGCACTGCACCATAACATCACCCCCACCAACACCTTCATTGTACGCCCCTCAGCAGGGTCACGGACCGGGTCTAGCCACCGTGACAATCCCAGAGCAGAGACTCAGAGGCCCGGTACCGGGTACCCCTCGGCCCTGCGGCAGTGGGGGAGCTCCAACTTGGCGTCACGAACAGGATCTACTTAAGCCTGAAGAATCAGGTCATGTGTGCCTTGGAACTGTGATTTATTGTACTTGGACTGTGACTTATTGCAAAGACTGTGTATTGCCACTTGCCGCCAAAAGTTCCCGCCAAAACCGCCGCCATTACAGCGCTAAGGAGAGCGCAGGAGAAGAAGAAGGGCATGAAAGTGGGCGTAAACAAGCTGAAGAGCGCGAAAGACAATGGCTGCCCAGTCTAAGTATTTCTGTCCCTTGAGGACGTGTCCGTCAGCAGCTGAGATCCGCCTCCTAATCCTTAATGGGGGGCGGAGACAACGAAAGCGAAACCGCCCACGAAGGAGAGAGCGGGAAAAGGACCAGGAAGAAGGAGCGAGCCACATGGAGGACGCCATGGCCAGCCGCCCGGAGCCGGAGCGTGGGGTCGGAGCCGAGGACTCCCCCAGCTACCCGGAGAGGCACCACAGCCAGACCTCCACAGTTGACGCTGACCTCCTGCAGACCGGAGCGGACGAGCTGATCCACCAACTCCTGCGGACGCAGCTGAGCACTGAGGCCGGGTGGAAGAAGACCATCATCGGGAGCCTCACCAGACATCTGTCGGCAGCCTCGTCTGGTCCGGAGCAAGAAAGAAGTTCCAGCGCTCCAAAGCCAGAAAGCAGTGCCCTGCCGAAAAGTGAGATGCTGCAAAAGGAGATGACAACGCTGCAGCGCAAGGCCCTGCAACCAGCGTTCCAGGTCCCAACGGAGACGGAGCAGATCAGCACCGGAGGGACCGCATCTGAAGCAGGTATGAAGAACGACCCTGCCTCGCCAGCAGAGGACCTGCTGATAGGCCCCGTCGCGGCACCCCCTCTCCCTGGGACCTATAGACTCCAGCGCCTTACACCCTGGGATCAGGCCCCGGGTATGGAGCACTTCTTAAAGGCCCCGATCTCGCCGATCACCTTGCCGGGCGAGGTCTATGCGGAGCTACGGCCGCCAGAGCGAGAGTAAACCTCGATGCCATGGATATGTAAATGATTAACTGCTTGTTTCCCTGATTTTTGCTGCTTTAAACCAGACTAGGGTTATTCTTAAAGGGATCCCTTCGTTTACCCGGGATCCCTATTGCTTTTATTTTTGCTTTTATTTTCCTTTTTGCTCCCTGTTCACCCATGTCATAAAGACTACCGAATCATGGACGGTGAATGATTCACAAACTGTTTTGTAAATAGTTTGCACCTTCTTAAAGGTGCCCTCTACTGGTTTTATAAAAGAAAGGACTCTTTGCGAAGAAACTGTTCCTGGAAGCAGTACCGGAGTCCTTGCTGCACACGGACTTGCAGCTTGAGAAGTTGCACTACCTCATAGAGACTTGGTCCCCTCTTAAAGGGAATGTTCACCTATAGTACTTAAAGTATAATGATGCCTTAAAGAGAAGAAATAGTAATAATGCTTTCCCGGAAAAGTTATGAGTAGTTACTTGACTGATTGTGAGAAATGTTTGATAATGTGATGAGAGAATGAGGACAGGAAGTAAACCCGTATGGGGTTAGTCACTGAGTCCTCCTAGGAGCCATACAGAGATGGCTCCGCGGTCCTAAAATGAGAGATGGATGATAAGTTCTATACTGTGTATAGTAGTAGAAAGGCAGTAGGCCCGGGCAGAAAGGGGCGGTCCTGTAATAGAACGAGAGGTGGTAGGCCTGGGCAAGTAGACAGGCGGTCCTGCAGATGTACAAATGGAAAATGAAGAAAAAGTTGATTAGCCTTATAGTGTTTTATAAGAAGGTCTTTAGTGGATTCAGTGTGTACGTCCTTAAAGGCAATGTTAAATTATTGTTCAGAAATTGCACTAAGTAGAATACCCGGTTGGGTAAGAGAAGTTATTTATAGCCTGCTATTTAAAATATTTAACTATGTTTGTAACGTTCAAGTGTTCTCACCTCCCATAAAGGGAAGCTCTGTTCAAAATTTACTTGTTTTTGCATTTCAAAAATTGTATGTCTTTTTGCTGACATGTATTGTTGTTTTCTTCCCAGTCCAGGAGTACTGAGTTTAACCGGGGGGGATTGCAGCGCCCCAGAGTCCTGGTTGCTGCAGTACTGACGCTCCGCCGCTACGGGGAGCTATGGTACGTCTGATGGCACTGAAGGAGTTCTTCTGACCAGGTATCACAGTCACCAATACACTTCACAGTCTGGCCTCCAGGGGGAGCTAAGGGTGCTATGTATTAGGCCACTCCTCACAGTCTGGTAAAACTGGGGGTTAGATAGGAAGTTAGAGAAAAGCTGACTGGGAATCGAACAGGCAACATCCTGTGGCAGAGGGTGTTGCGGGGAGAGACTCAGGGGGGTCCCTGTCAGGGGTGGGATCCTGACAGAGGCCTAGCGAACTGAGAGAACATTACGGGACCGCGCCTGCACCTGATCGCGGCGGTACCCTAAGAAAGGACAAGAAGCGAGGTTTATTGTGCTGAGTGAGAAACGAGATCAACGCAACAAGGAGAAACACCAGTAGGAGTCGTGCTGTAAGACGAGGCAACATCCTACTGAGGCGCGCAGCCGGTGGCCGGAACGCCGAGGAAGTATAGAGCTCCAGGCCTACGGCAGGACAGTCAGCTATAGGCGGGCTGTCTCACACAAATCACCTATGAAGACACAGGGGGCAACAACAGGAGAAGGGCGACACTAGGGTCCAGGAAGAGCTCCGAGCCTACCCGTCATACGGGTGCATCCTAGCCATATCATCTGGGGGACGAAGAAGAACATCAGAATCGAGTTGTGAGGGAAATTCAGAAACAGACACAACAGTTGTGGGGACTATCCCGTAAGCACAGCAGGGGAGGACCACAACACACAAGCGCTAGAAGGTAGGCACAGATTTCCCCCTGCAAAGGGAACTCTGGAGGTGCCATCGGACCGGCCGGACTTGCGCAGCCCGGTTAACCGTATTCCGGACTGAGGATCCTGAAGCCTTCAGTAAAGAGGTAAAGAGACTGCAACCTGGTTTCCTCGTTATTTACTGCGACCTGCACCGCACCATAACATCACCCCCACCAACACCTTCATTGTACGCCCCTCAGCAGGGTCACGGACCGGGTCTAGCCACCGTGACAATCCCAGAGCAGAGACTCAGAGGCCCGGTACCGGGTACCCCTCGGCCCTGCGGCAGTGGGGGCGCTACAACTGGTCTATAGCAGGGGCTACCCAACTCCAGTCCTCAAGTCCCACCAACGGGTCATGTTTTCAGGATTTCCTTTGTATTGCACAGGTGATGGCATTATTGTCTGTGCAGGTGATGCAATTATCACCTGGGCAATACTAAGGAAATCCTGAAAACATGACCTGTTGGTGGGCCTTGAGGACTGCCATTGGGGAACAGTGGTCTATTGGAAGTTGGGAACATGACATGACTGGGGCAAGACACATTTTTTCCAATACGTATATAGTATAGTATATAGAAAAAACACACCGTTTATCATTCAGTGTAAATGCCACAAGTGCATAAAATCCAGCCCTCCTCCACACTGTCTGCCTTTATTAACAGGTGACAGAATGGAGCATGATAAAGAGCTCACTGATTCCAGTGTGGTCCTATAGGAGCCACCAGTGTAACAAGTCAGTTCATAACATTTAAAGAAAAAATATAGTCAACTCACCTGTACCAGTACATAGTTCCCAGCTTAGGTCCAAGCCACACTTTTTGAACATGTATAGCTTCCAACTTTATGGGAGCAAAGCATTACTGTGCCGAGTACCCAAAGCAAGGTCCATAAAGGCTTGGTTGGGAGAGTATATTGTGAGAGAACATAACTCGCGGCTCAGAGCCTCGATCCCAGCCCCATTGAATAGCTTTATGATGAACTATAATGAAGATTATCAGCCCAGCCCTCTCGTCCAACATCAGTGTCTGATGTCACAAATGCTCTTCTGGATGAATGGGCAAAAATTCCCATAGACACCATCAAAATCTTGTAGGAAACCTTTCCAGAAGAGAGAATGTTCTTATAGCTGCAAAGGGGGAACTAACTCGATATTAATGCCTATGGATTTAGAATGGCATGTCATAAAATCTCTTGCAGGTGTAATGTAGAGGTGTAAAAATATTTTTATCTGTATATTGTATATAATTAATGGCTGTTCTATAAATATGGGATAGGTTTATGGATATATGCATGCAGATACATGAAAGATAAATATTATTTTAGAGTAATAGAAAATTATCTTTCTTCCACAGGAGGCACACAGCGTCAGAGTTAAAAATGTCACTTCAGTCATATTACACAAGTTAGATCCTGACACTCGGTATGAAGCTAAACTACGAGTGAACCAGACAACTTTGTTAGGACGCAGATGGAGTGACTGGGGCAAGACTGTACAATGGACAACCCCTTCTAAAGGTATCAATGTCCATCCAATATCCTTAGTTTATACTGTATATATAATGCATATATATATATAATCAATTGATGGTGGCAGTTACACATGGCATCTAAGCTGTTCACCCCTACACACTCTCTATGCATCCCATTAAACAATGGATTAAATATATTATGGTTATGGCATCATAAGGATGAAAAAGCTTTGATTGTCGGAATGTGAAGCAAAATCCTTAACAAAGAGAAACCAACAAAAGAGTTAAAATTGCACAGATTTCTGAGAATTGTAGAAAAAAGCATCAGAAGACATCTTTATGTCATTCTGACATTTCCAAGGTTTTTTTTCCCTCATGTATTAACATTTTATGACAAATTGAAGTACACAAACAGCTTTCAAAAAGAGAAGTCATTGGTGATATCGCTTGAGACATTCTTTGACTGAGTCGTATTGCTGAGATCATTTTTGTCCTTGTACCCTAAAACACAAATGACACAACCAAAAAAAAACATTTTTTACGTTTTGTGTATATATATCATTTTTGTTCTATTTTTGTAGTAGAGAAAAATTGCAAAATCCATAAAGACATATCTGCAGAGGAGACATATCATCCTCACATTAAATATGGGGGTTAATTATAAATGGGGAAGTGATAAAGAGCTTACACTGCAACCTTCATTGAAGTAGGGCCACCTGCTGTGAATAGGTAATTGCAACAAGGAATCTAATGAGAAGCAGGCAAGGATTCATATACTCAGAGGCAGAGAAGTACACATCCGAAGCAAGAGCTTTGTTTATTCAATGGAGTTATCTCACACTTTCTGGAGTCGGTGGTCAGTGATGAATATTGGGGTTTGCATCCATCTGATATTTATGGGATATATATTTTTGGCATCGTAGCGACGGGACAAAATTAACACATTCATTCACATCACTGTAAGGTCATTCTAACACCTTCAACTTAATATCGGACAGATGGATGATGCTATCCATTCCATGTTTCATCTCTATAGAAAGGTAAAAATGTGATAGGAAACATAACAATAACATCTCCCGCTTAGGACCTCCACGAGCAAAGATATCCTGAAAGTTGGGGGTCTCATAAGCTTCTAAAAAACTTCTAGCACATCCCACAACCAGCACCCATCTGAGCTTACCAATTGGAGGTATGTGAGCGTACTCTTGCTCTAATAAAAATCACATTTTGGATTTTGGTCTTTTGTCAGTATTGGAAGGTACAGTTTACTGTAGTTCTGTCCATTTTCCTAAGGAGTACCTTCCTCTGTTAAGTTCTGAGCCATTTCAATGGCACAGGTTTAGTACTTCTTCTGTTATCCCTTCTATTTTATGTGATTGTATATACCATATTGTTTTGTGCCCATTTTGTATAATCTTTGTATAGTTTTTATAAACACTGCCTACTTTTTTGGATTAAGTATCTAAAATTTAATAGCTCTGTTCTCCTTGCTCTGTAAACAGCACCTCTGAAGCCATATGCTACCTGTAACGGGTATCCCAGCGGCCTGAATAATGATTTGTGGTGGCAGCTAGTGGTTTCTTTTGTTATTGTGGAGTTAGCAGTGATCATATCAATGTGAATACATATATATACACTGCTCAAAAAAATAAAGGGAACACTAAAATACCACATCCTAGATATCACTGAATGAAATATTCCAGCTGTAAATCTTTATTCATTACATTGTGGAATATGTTAAGAACAATAAAACCTAAAAATTATCAACGTAAATCAAAACTAATATCCCACGGAGGTCTGGAGTTGGAATGATGCTCAAAATCAAAGTGGAAAATTAAGTTACAGGCTGATCCAACTTCAGTGGAAATGCCTCAAGTCAAGGAAATGATGCTCAGTAGTGTGAGTGGCCTCCATGTGCCTGTATGATCTCCCTACAATGCCTGGGCATGCTCCTGATGAGGCAGCGGATGGTCTCCTATGGGATCTCTTCACAGACCTGGACTAAAGCATCCGCCAACTCCTGGACAGTCTGTGGTGCAACGTGACACTAGTGGATGGTGTGAGACATGATGTCCCAGATATGTTCAATCGAATTCAGATCTGGGGAACGGGCGGGCCAGTTCATAGCTTCAATGCCTTCATCTTCCAGGAACTGCTGACACACTCCAGCCACATGAGCTCTGGCATTGTCCTGCATTAGGCGGAACCCAGGGCTAACCGCACCAGCATATGGTCTCACAAGGGGTCTGAGGATCTCATCTCAGTACCTAATGGCAGTCAGGTTACCTCTGGCGAGCACATGGAGGGCTGTGCGGCCCTCCAAAGAAATGCCACCCCACACCATTACTGACCTACTGCCAAACCGGTCATGCTGAAGGATGTTGCAGGCAGCAGATTGCTCTCCACGGCATCTCCAGACTCTGTCACGTCTGTCACATGTGCTCAGTGTGAACCTGCTTTCGTCTGTGAAGAGCACAGGACACCAGTGGTGAATTTGCCAATCCTGGTGTTCCGTGGCAATTGCCAAGCGTTTTGCATGGTGTTGGACTGTCAGCACAACCCCCATCTGTGGACGTTGGGCACTCAGACCATCCTCATGGAGTCGATTTCTATCCGTTTGTGCAGACACATGCACATTTGTGGCCTGCTGGAGGTCATTTTGCAGGGCTCTGGAAGTGCTCCTCCTGTTCCTACTTGCATAAAGGCTGAGGTAGCAGTCCTGCTGCTGGGTTGTTGCCCTCCTACGCCCCCCTCCACATCACCTGGTGTACTGGCCTGTCTCCTGGTAGCGCCTCCAGCCTCTGGACACTACGCTGACAGACACAGCAAACCTTCTTGCCACAGTTTGCATTGATGTGCCATCCTGGATGAGCTGCACTACCTGAGCCACTTGTGTGGGTTGTAGAGTCTGTCTCATGCTACCACGAGTGTGAAAGCACAACCAACATTCAAAAGTGACCAAAACATCAGCCAGAAAGCATTGGTACTGATATGTCATCTGTGGTCCCCACCTGCAGAACCACTCCTTTATTGAGTGTGTCTTGATAATTGCCAATAATTTCCATCTATTGTCTATTCCATTTGCACAACAGCATGTGAAATTGATTGTCAAACAGTGTTGCTTCCTAAATGAACAGTTTGATTTCACAGAAGTTTGATTTACTTGGAGTTATATTCTGTTGTTTAAGTGTTCCCTTTTTATTTTTTTGAGCAGTATATATTTATTCCATACATTGGAATCGGAGGTGTATATACCATACGCTCACTGTGAGTTCCCCAATAACTGGCCTAGTAGTAGAAACAGCCGCAGCCTTGTCCTTTACACATCAGTCAATTGCGTAATTGTCTTTACAATTGGAGGCAACGGAATTGCATCCCCTGACAAATTGGTGGCAGTGGTGGGTTTTTGATTGAGCTCTCCAGTGTTCATCCTGACAAATTGATGACAACGGTGGGATCTGAGCAATTCCCCCTGTTGTTATCCCTGACAATTTGTATTTTATGTTGGTCGTATGTAAATGAGGGGTTCTAAACTTTTCCTTTCTTTTATTTCAGGTCGCCTGGACTGTACACACAACAGCTTTGAAACTGTGTCATGTTCATGGAAAACAGCTAAAAATTTCATTTTGACCCCATGCTACATATCAGCTAGTGTTACTAATGACCCAAGGTGAGTTTACTCAGAGACGGAGCTAGGTTTTTCTGTGCCTCGAGCACCCCCTCCTATACACAGATTAAGCGGTTTGAGTAGTCACCATGTGACGGCTTATATGTGATTTGCGTACTTACAGTCATGTGCCAACTAGCTGATCTTCCTAATTCTCCAAATGTTTAGTGAAATACTACAATCTATGCTTTATTGAGAGAAACAGAATGAGAAAGTAGTTGTCATGTGACCTAAAGTATGAAAATCACATACGAGTGGTCATGTGAAGATCGCTGGAACTGGCAAGCAGAGCTGAATCCTGACAGTGAGTATAGTTCACGCCATTAGGATTGGCACGCTACAGGGCTTAATTTTATAATTCAAGGATTTGCCCAGGTGTGTGATGAAAGTCTGCAGTCTCTCTATGTGACTACAGACTTCGGAATCCTTACAGCACGTACACTGTACGCTGTCCGGATTCTCCCATGCCGGTAGCAAGAGCGGGTATTTATGTGACCACAAGTAAGCGATTTGCAGTGATCTGGGCTCAAATTGCTTAAATTGCCCGTCTGGTCGCACGTATTAGATTAATACATTTAGATATGTATCCTTCATCTTCTGACATGTTTTGCTACTGTCTTTTAGACATATACAAGGAATCTGCTATCTTCCCACCGGCAGTGACTCTAGAAGTTGTGTAATAACTCTTACAGTCGATGGTGAACATGTGAGTACACAGATTTGTAAGCACCTGGGGCACCTTGGAGTAGGAGTAGGGGTTATTTTTTCAGGATGCATTGATTTTTCAGGGTATATGTCCTCTTTAATTCCCACCCCCAAATATTTAAAAAATGTATTACCTGAGTAGGTATAAACATGTGTACATAATATAACAACCATAAGTACATGTAGCATATTTCCAAACAAGAATACCATGATATATATATGTATATATATATATATGTGCAGCGCCCCCGAGTCCTGGTCGTTGCAGTATTGTCGCTCTTCCACCAGGGGGAGTGATGGTACGTCTGATGGCACTAAAGGAGTTCACCTGACCAGGTATCACAGTCGCACACTATACTTCACACTCCGGCCACCAGGGGGAGCAAAAGGGTTCTATGTATTAGGCCACTCCTCACACTCGGGTAAAACTGGGGGTTGGATAAGAAGTTAGGGAGAATGCTACTGGGTGAGACCCAGGAAAGACCTGTCAGACAGACAGGGAGAGAAGGAGGAACATCTGAGCTGCAGACAGAGGTCCCTGTCAGGGGTGGGATCCTGGCAGAGAATGAGCGAGAGATAGAACGTTACGGAGCTGCGCCTGCACCTCATTGCGGCAGCATCTTAAGAAAGGACAAGAAGCGGAGTATATTGTGGAGAAGTGAGAAACGAGATCACAGCACAAGGAGATAACATCGGGAAAAGTTCTGCCTTAAGATCGGCAACATCCTTCTGAGGCGCGTAGCCGGTGGCCGGAACACCGAGGGAGTAATAGGCTCTACGCATTACTTCAAACTACGGCAGGACTGTTAATTCCAAGTTGGCTGCCCAACCTTTTACCTAATGAAGACAACGGAGGCAAATTGTGGGAGAGGGGCGTCTCTAGGGTCCCTATAAAATAGCTCCAGGCCTACCCCGTCATATGGGTCATCCTATCCATATCATCTGGGGGACGTAGAAAGAGAATATCAGAAACATACATGACAGTTGTGAGGACTATCCCGTGGTGCTCAGCAGGGAAGTACTACAACACACAGGCACAAGTAGGAAGGCTACTGATTTCCACCTGCAAAGGGAACTCTGGATGTGCCTTCGGACCGGCCAGATTCAGCCAGCCCTGTTAGCAGTGCTCTGGACTGTGGATGCTGAAGTCTTCAGTAAAAGGTAAAGAGACTGCAACCCTGTGTCCTCGTTATTTACTGCGACCTACACCATCATCATCTACCTTACTGGGAAGCCCTGGGGACATACTTCACCTGTGGGAAGGTATTCCATCTAGCTGCCATAACATCACCCCAGCGGACCCCTCAGCAGCCTCGGTCATCCTGACCGAATACCACAGGTGGCGTCACGAACACCGTACAAACAACTAACTACACCTTCAATTGGGCGCCCCTTAGCAGGGCCACGGACCGGGTCGGGCCACCGTGACATCCCTAGAACCGAGACAGAAGGGACCCGGTACTGAGTACCCCACTGCCCTGCGCCTGGGGGCGATCCATATATATATATATATATATATATATATATATATATATATATATATATATATACACACTGCTCAAAAAATAAAGGGAACACTTAAACAACAGAATCTAACTCCAAGTAAATCAAACTTCTGTGAAATCAAACTGTCCACTTAGGAAGCAACACTGTTTGACTATCAATTTCACATGCTGTTGTGCAAATGGAATAGACAACAGATGGAAATTATTGGCAATTATCAAGACACCCTCAATAAAGGAGTGATTCTGCAGGTGGGGACCATAGACCACATCTCAGTACCAATGCTTTCTGGCTGATGTTTTGGTCACTTTTGAATGTTGATTGTGCTTTCAAATTCGTGGTAGCATGAGATGGACTCTACAATCCACACAACTGGCTCAGGTAGTGCAGCTCATCCAGGATGGCACACTAATGTGAGCTGTGGCAAGATAGTTTGCTGTGTCTATCAGCGTAGTGTCCAGAGACTGGAGGCGCTTTCAGGAGACAGGCGAGTACACCAGGAGACATGGAGGGGGCCGTAGGAGGGCAACAACCCAGCAGCAGGACAGCTACCTCAGCCTTTGTGCAAGGAGGAACAGGAGGAGCACTGCCAGAGCCCTGCAAAATGACCTCCAACAGGACCCAAATGTGCATGTGTCTGCACAAACAGTTAGAAACTGACTCTATGAGGATGGTCTGAGTGCCCGACGTCCGCAGATGGGGGTTTTGCTGACAGCCCAACACCGTGCAGTATGATTGGTATTTGCCACAGAACACCAGGATTGGCAAATTCACCACTGACGCCCTGTGCTCTTCACAGATGAAAACAGGTTCACACTGAGCACATGTGACAGACATGACAGAGTCTTTAGACGCCGTGGAGAGCAATCTGCTGTCTGCAACATCCTTCAGCGTGACTGGTTTGGCAGTGGGTCAGGAATGGTGTGGGGTGGCATTTCTTTGGAGGGCCGCACAGCCCACCATGTGCTCACCAGAGGTATCCTGACTGCCATTAGGTACCGAGATGAGATCCTCAGACCCCCTGTGAGACCATATGCTGGTGCGGTTGGCCCTGCGCTCCTCCTAATGCAGGACAATGCCAGACCTCATGTGGCTGGAGTGTGTCAGCAGTTCCTGCAAGATGAAGGCATTGAAGCTATGGACTGGCCCGCCCCTTCCCTTGACCTGAATCCAATTGAACACATCTGGGGCATCATGTCTCTCTCCATCCACCAACGTCACGTTGAACCACAGACAGTTCAGGAGTTGGCGGATGCTTTAGTCTAGGTCTGGGAGGAGATCCCTCAGGAGACCATCTGCCGCCTCATCAGGAGCATGCCCAGGCGTTGTACAGTAGGGAAGTCATACAGGCACGTGGAGGCCACACACACTACTGAGCATCATTTCCTTGTCATGAGGCATTTCCACTGAAGTTGGATCAGCCTGTAATTTGATGTTCCTCTTTGATTTTGAATATCATTCCAAATAAAAACCTCCATTTGATATTCATTTTGATTTACATTGATAATTGTTATGTTTTATTGTTCTGAACACATTCCACTATGCAATGAATAAAATTTTGCAACTGGAATATTTCATTCAGTGATATCTAGGATGTGGTATTTTAGTGTTCCCTTCATTTTTTTGAACAATGTATATGTAAAAGAGTGAACATTGGCTAAATCCGATCATCCAAAACTGTGGCTTCTCTGATTGTAGATGGCAATCAAAAATTATTCCCCATATGCAGTTCTGCAACTCTGGTACTAGTCCTTGCCTGGCTTTTTACCTACCTTTTTTCCTTTAACTTTAGTACAAAAATGCCATGACTGCTGCGCATAATGTGAACGTGAATGTGATCTGCAGTTTTGGAAAGAACATCAACATGACGGTCATATCTTTATCTGATTTCAACCCATTTTTAAATCGTAAGTACAGCGATACGGCATAACTCCTGCTCTACTATTATGTGTTCTGTATGTTTTTTTCACAGGGTACAACAGCGCATTTTTTCCCGAGTGATCTCTCTTGTATATGGGAGAGATAATCGAGATGGCTGCCGGCCAAACGATAGTGCGAAGCATCTTTTGACCGGCAACCATCTAATGTACAGTTGTGCTCAAAAATTTACATACCTCGGCGGAATTTTTGCTTTCTTGGCCTTTTTTCAGAGAATATGAATGATAACACCAAACCATTTTCTCCACTCATGGTTAGTGGTTAGGTGAAGCCATTTAATGTCAAACTACTGTTTTCTGTATATAAATCATAATGACAACCCAAAACATCCAAATTACCCTGATCAAAAGTTCAGATACCCCATTTCTTAATACCCTCTGACATCATTGACTATTTGAAGTCTTTTGTGGTAGTTGTGGATGAGGTTCTTTACTTTCTCAGATGGTAAAGCTGCCTACTCTTCTTGGTAAAAAGCCTCCAGTTCCTGTAAATTCCTGGGCTGTCTAGCATGAACTGCGCACTTGAGATCTCCACAGAGTGGCTCAATGATAATTTTGATTGCTTCAATGAGCATTTATTTAAAAATAAAAAATTATTAAAACACTAGTTTACACAACACGTTTCGTCTTGTTACAGCCTTCATCAAGTGTGAGGGAGATCCCCATACACATTAGATTGTCTGCCGATCCTAGCACTATTTCTTGCAGTTTTACACTTTCTACCTTATACAGATTAGTTCTCAAAACATCGATTTTATGTATTGCTTTACACATTCCTTCCGCAGTCCGCACCCATCTCACCCATTTTTTAATTCTTTTTCTAAATATATTTTTTTCTATTTTTTTCTTTAAATTATTAGACACTCAAATATATTATCTGTTTATCTGTCTTTCATTGCTAAGATCAGTCCCACTATCTCTTTCTCATTCTGAGCTGGGCTCTACGATCAGTGTGCATACCCTGAGTGACACTCAATCAGTCTTCGGCACCCAGCTGCATTTTGTGGATGGTGCAGAAGCTGATAGTGGAGCGAATACATCTCCTTGGTATTGGCGCTGAGCATGCACAATGGTTGGCTGAAGATGGAAAATTTTGAAGATAGTGGGTAAACCACCTTATTAATACTTTTGTTCATCATTATAAGCTGAGCTTACAGCAAATCAGTCAGCAGGATTTTGTCAAGTAAACTACAGTCACTGTCAGGTTGGCATTGCTACACTGATAAAAATGATTCCTGGGTGATAAAAATACGTCTTGTAGTTCTTGTGTAATCTGTTTTAGAACTTTTCAGTTAATGATATGCCCGTGCTTCAGGGCGGGCCTGTGGGAAGGTCTCTTCTTGGTTTTTCTGGCTTAAAGCAGGAAGATAAGACTTTGCCTACAGTCCTGCCCCGGTGCACAAGAATCTCATTAGCTGAAAGCTTCTAACACTGATTATACACAAACCACAATACAGATTTCTTCATCCCAGGTATCATTTTAATCAGTTTAACACTGCCAACCTGACAGTGTCTGTAGTTTACTTAGTGCAAAATCCTGCTGACAGCTTCGCTTTAAAGTACCATTCCATCAAATATTTTTTGAATTTCACCATCAGTTAGGTATAACTAATAAATATTCTGTGTATATAGTAAAATACTTATTTGTCACTGTCTTCTACTGTTTCCATTGAAATTGTGCGCACAGCTCTGACTGGCTGAATATCACTGCCAACCATTACTTTCTCTGTTAATATAAGAGTCTACTGTATAAGAGCCTGTTTCTGAGTCTCATTGGTTCACAATGAGAGTTGACTTCTAGTTCGTCCAGCAGACACTGGAGTGATCCACCTAGTCACAACTGTGGTCACATGGTCCAGAAGAGGACCGGAGCGGCACTGGAAATGGCAGAAGATAGCAACCGGTAAGTCACACTGAACATACATTACTGATGCCTAACTGGTGGTGAAATAATAGGATTTCTGATTGTGGAATTCCTCTCCATGATATTCATATAAAGGGAATTGCTAAGATATGAAAATACCTTTAATGAAACTTATTGTATATTTATACAAAGTATGACAACATGTACATTATTTCCTTTCACAGTGCGTCTTGATCCACCCACATACCTTGACATTACGATGCTAGAAGATGGCACGTGGAATCTTACATGGATCATCAATCACAGGAATTACATAGACAATGTGGAAACTGAAGTGCATTTCAAGCCAGTGAAATGGTCATGGAAGGTAAATAACTCCGATATAACTGGTCACTAAACTCTTGAAAATAAATCAAATTGAATAAGCTACCAATGAAAAGTTTTGATCGCTTGCAGTTAGAAATTTTAAAGAGCTTTGGAGGTAGTGTGAGATCCAAAAATGTTTTATTTTTCCTATGCAAATTGCCTCTTCTGAGAAAAAGAGGACTTAACACTATAGTGCCACCTGTTGGAAGTAGCGATCCTACAAGTCACAATCAACCCTCTAACGAGTCGTACAATATGACTTAGGATAAAAGCCAAATCAGTATCTCAATTCGCAGACACGGTGTTTCGGGCTGTTGGCCCTCGTCAGTGCGAAGCATGAGAACCGATTTGGCTAGGTTATTCGGTTTTGGTTATTTTTCCTAGTCATAGCACCATATGTGTAAGCTCTTTCTGACATTGTAACTCAACCCTACTATGTTTCCTTTTTTAAGGATGCTAAAAGATTTACAATTAACCAGTATGATCTGTCGGCTTTACTACGTGACCTACAGCCTGATACTCTGTATGAAGCCAAAGTGCGCATCAACCAGACAGAATTTGTGGGTGGCAAGTGGAGTGAATGGAGCAAGTCGGTGCAGTGGACAACTCCTCCTAAAGGTATTATAGTTAATTAGTTAGTGAACTTATGATCATATACTCCGATCAGCTATAACATTAAAAATAGTGGCCTATTATAGCATAATTCCTCCACGTGCTGCCAAAACAGCTCTGAATGGTCGAGGCATGGATTTCATAAAGCCTCTGAAGGTGTCCTTGGGTAGATGGCATCAAGAGGCTAGCAGATTATCTTTGTAGCCCTCTAAGTTGTCAGGCTTCTTTTTCCAGAACATCCCACACATGCTTAATGGGATTAAAATTTTGGAAATCTAGAGGCCAAGTTATTACCTTGAACATTTATTATAGCCAGCATTATAATTATCAACAATTTCTGCTACTAGCTCCTCCTTAACACACAACTCAGAAAGAGAAGTGAAAAAGTAACACATTTTATTGAAATACAATTATTACAAATTTATATATTATTACAGATTAAGAGGAAAGGATTTTTTACCCAAGCATAGTGCACAAAATAGGATAGAGGAAATAAGTAAATCCAGGCTCTGCGTTTATGTGAATATGTGAAAACATCAACATATTAACATGCATAGACAACATAGCCAAACTGGCCGTAAAGTGCATAGTGCAAATGCATGAAAAGTTAATAGACGCATAACAACCAACACATACCCATATAGTACGCCTGTCCTCAATGTCACAAAGGCCCCGACACGCGTTTCACGTACCGCTTTATCAAGGGGAAAATATGTGCCTGTTGTGTCTCAAGAAGTCCCGGTTTATAAAGCATCCATACTCACAAAACAGCCAATAATGCATCGCGCATAGCACCGCCGCCCTCGGGTCCCAGGTGCATCAGCTTCTGGCACTCATAATCAGCGTGCGGAGAGGAAATCCTCCATGACGTCATATCCGCACAGCCGATAATAGCAGAGGCCTTGCGCAAAATGCCGGATCCTGAGCGCAGTGGGCATGCGCGTCGCCATATTATCAGAGACCCAAATTTAACACAGAGAAAATGCCACCAAATCCGAGTAGAGGCATATATGGAGAGAGCACAATGCCGTACACTTCAGCTGTGACAGATATATGTCGAAATCATAAAGGTAATACCATTAATACATACGTAAATAACACCTAATCACATAAATTTAGCAATACATAAATGTAACATGTACCAAACCATACTGCCATATCGGACCATCAAGAAAATAGGAAATGTATAAATAAATTCAAGAGACAAAAGACAGTATAATATAATAATACACATCAGAGCCGAGGTCGTGGAGCTTATTATAAAGGAAATCCCTTCCATACAGTCTCAGCCTCCAAATCAGGCCGTAGAGGGTTCCAAATTTAAGATCACCACGGTCTCTAATGGAATTGAATAGGATCCTTTACATGGTCTGCCTAAGGTACCGATAGACTGAAGATCTCAATCAGTGCGAGATGAGTGGAGAAGATAATATCTCAGACCGGGACAAATATTGAGAATAGTTTTTTCATAGTTATTACTAGAGTAAAAAAATAAAGAAAAAAACATAAAACACATAATAAAGACACAACAAAAGTTTAAAAAGGCAGAAAACTATAAAAATGCAGCAAAGCTCAATTTTTCATTTAGTCCAACAGGGGGCATAGTACCAAGTTCCACGATCCACTTGGTTTCAGATTGTGCCAACATCTGTTTCAAATTTCCCCCTCTTATGCCCCCATGTATCCTATCGATGCCTCTGACTTTAAGGCCACATGGGTCAGAGTTATGATATAATTGAAAATGTCTTGGTAAAGTCTTTAATAAAGACGGATCCTCCACCACCTTTGCCGCAAGGATATCCCTCACATGCTCTCTTACCCTAATATGTAACTCTCTAGACGTAAGGCCAATATAAATTTTAGAGCAAGGACATTGCGCAAGATAAACAACATATGAGGTAGTACAAGAGATATAATGGACAATAGTATATTCACAAGTGCCATCGGTGGTCTTAAAGGTCTTAGCTCTTATTCACAGGCTGGACAGACATGTTAATGATTTCCAAACTCTGAAAAAATGGCAACAAACTTTTCAAAACGCAGTATTGGGTATGAGCTCCACGTGCAGATATCCCCACACTTACATGTCTTTGCTGCTATCAATGAGGTTATTAATGGTTGTCTGAGGAATTTTCTACCACACTCCATGAACTTGGGTAGCACTAGCAAATCATCAATACCTGCTGCTGGCAGCTCCCTATGTAGTTTCCAACAACTGACATTCCAGATGTGCTCAATGGGAGACAAGTCCGGAGACATTTTGACAATACAAACTGCTCTCAAAAGCACAAGTAACATGCGCAATGGCATTGTCATGGCTATAAATAGCTCCTGGGATGCTTTGGAGAAATGGCCGGACCACTGGTTCCACCACTAAATCAATGTAATGCTGTTAGTCTACCTGAAATCAAGACTAGAGGGTTTCAGCTACCTACATTATGCTACCTCACACCATAATCCCAGGAATAGAATCAGTGTAATTTTCCATTCTTGAAGGCCTCTTCTTTGCGTTTCTCACGTGTGGTCTCTAGACCAGTCTCTTGTGCTATCATGGCATCCAAGACAAAACTTGGACTTATCGCTGAAGTGGACAGAACTCCATTCCAACCTCCACTGTATTCTTGTTTTGCACCATGATAGTCTTTGAGAACGATCACATCAGGTCAATGTAACATCTGCAACTGGCTCATAACTCAGTGTCATGCAAGCGCATTCTGATGGTTTGTGTAGCCACTGTTTGATGTCTTAGGCTTGACTCCTGATGTCTAATTTGACTTGCGGTACAGAATAGATTACTAGGGACCATTCTTCGAATCTGCTGATCTGTCCATGTTAAGTTTCACCTCTATGCACCACTTACTGACATTCCACTTTGATGTTGCTCTCCCAACCACACAGACATGCACCATTGAACAGTACTGATATCTTGGCCTAAAAGGGTTACCATCTACTGGAGTGAAAAAACAAGGTCACTCAGTTCAAGGAACCTGTTCCTCTCAGTTAGCGACAAGTGGTGATAAGTGGCATATTGAAGAGCAGGAGGCATAGCCTAATCATCCCACAAGATTTGTCCCAATTTGTTAGGTTTCATGTGGATATAAAAATTGCCGCAGATTAAAGCGAGGCACTTAAACATTTGACCATTTGCAGATCTTAGCTACACTTGCTATGTCCTTGATTAGCATAACCTTACGACTTGTCCTTCTTGATTTTGATTTTTTTTTTGCTGAGAAGTTAGCAATGTATTTTTTATATTATCCCGTAGGGTAATAGTTGGAATATATCTATTATTTGTTTTTAGCTCAAATAAATTATAGCAGTCATAAGAACTTTTTTTTTTTAAAGAACAACATTTTTATTGGACCAGAGCTAATCATATTAAATTTCGATAAAATATAAAACAACTAAACATGAAAAACACATGGTGGGTGAATCCAGCAAGGTAGTTGACAATTTAAAAATGCAAGGAAGACATTAGAAAAATATATTACTTTCTGTAAAGATATCAGGAGGCAAGAAAACGACCAAA